>NC_056522.1:196948545-196968438 GCF_019175285.1 Sceloporus undulatus | reverse complement strand
CTCCAACTGTCATCCAACAGTCAATCCACCAGAAAGAAAATCTTTAAATTTTTTCATTTTCCTTTTCTCTCCCCACACCCTTTTCTTGTGTCTGACACATTTGGGGACTGTAACCCTAAAAATAGGAACTCTGTTGCCTTATTTTTTTTTTCTCTTCCTCTTTTTCTTCACAAAGTGCTCTTTTAATATATACAAAGCCCAGACTGGAAGCCTTTCCAGCTGGACAGCAGGGTAGAAATGCTACAAATAAAACACTGTGATCTTAATTCTTTCAGGACAGAATGAAAGCCAACTGGAGTTTGAAATTCCAAAACCTTACACTATGAACTCAAATCTAAAAAGCTACGAATTATGAACTGCAAGCAAATCATTGTGTTTACAGAACATCTTGAAGTACTTTTTAGTGTCCCTGTCTAAAAAGCAGCCTCCCCCCCACACTTACCCTTAAGGCTACCCCAAACATCAAGGCAAGACCTTATGGAGTAGAGGAGCTGCTGCCAGGAGAGAGAGGGAAAGATCAGTAACCCTCCCCATCCCCAAACACCAGTCAGCCATGCTATACTGTAGAGGCAAAGCAACTGACTTCAGAGGAAAAACAGGGATGCCACATTAAAGTATACATAGTATTTTGACTGGTGAAGCAAGATTTATTAAGGTGTTGATTCTAGTGTGGGAAATGCCATTTGGGCATTCAAGCAGCTAAATAATTTTGATCAGTGCTGTAATACACAGAGCTATTTTCTATGTTCTTTGTCTAACATTTCAACTTAATTCTGGATAGACTCTGGTAGATGCTACTTCAATTATTAGCCTTACTGATCAGCACTGTCCCTAGTTTCCACTCCACCAAATGCATCTGATGAAGTAGACTGAAGTCTACGAAAGCACATGCTGCCAACGTCTTTATTTCAGTTAGTCTCAAAGGTGCTACAAGATCTCTCTACATACTGACCAGCGCAGTGCAGAACTTTAGAAAGTGCTTTCTTTATTGAAAAGCCTTGTCACTCAAAAAACAAAACAAAACAAAACAAAAAAAACCTCAAGGGGACTAATAAGTCTCATTTGAAACAAATGAAGAGCCATTAAACAATTAAAATGATTAAAATTATCACAGTGTGTACAGGTATTTTCAGAATAATAAAAACTGAAAAAGTTTAAAAGGCTAGCTTGAAGAAATGTGTGGTGATGCCATTCCTAAAAACAGTGAGAGTAGGAAGGAACTGAATACATTTCTGAGTGAAGTGCATTCATAGTCTGGGAGGAAAATGGGAAAAAGGCTACTTCTGTCTGCACATCAAACCATCTTGTACAGGTGATTTCTTCTGAATACTTTTTAAAAAATTAGCAAACTTTATATAATTACAGATTTTTTTTAAAAAAAAGTCACAAGATTCATACAATCAGCACTGCAAAGAAGCACAAAAAGCACAGCATTTTTCAGTCACATAAAGTAGTTACATTATTTAATAAGTAAATCTTTCCATTAGTTACTATGTGAAACAAGGGGACAATACTGACCATTATTCTAGTTAGAACAGTTAATAAACTGGGGTCTACATTATAAGGAATGTGTTATGTGGTTAGTCCTTACTTTTTCAGGCATGTACAGCCAGCCCTCCCTATCCAGATATTTTTCCCCCATGGATTCAAGCATCCATGGCTTGCAAATATTTTAATAACATATACATTCCAAAAAACAAACTTTGATTTGCCATTTTATATAAGGGACACCATTTTACAATGCCACTGTATATAATGGGACATGAACATCCACAGATTTTGTTATCCCTGTCACCAAATCCCAGGTGATACCACTGTACATAGTCAGCTTTTCCATAAGTGCTATAAGAGATTCAATGAAACTACTCTGAATAAGTAGCTAATTGGCTTTTTCTGCTAAAAGAAAAAGTTAGGTAACACACTACTGGAAAGCTGCACTGAAACTGAACTAAGGATGCATAGAACTTGATGGTTTCTTCATAACCATATATAAACTATTTGACATTTCTGATTGCTTTGCATATGAGTCAGGTACTTTCAGAATCTGTTTCAGACTCTTTAATACTTTCAGAATCTCTAATGGTTAGATAAATAAAAACAACTCCTACATGCAACACTGCAAGCAGAGTGGAGTCAAAGGCTTTCAAGGCCATTCTCTGAAGATGCCAGCCACAGATGCTGGTGAAATGTCAGAAATAAACTCTTCTAGAACATGGCCACAGAGCCTGAAAAACCCACAAAAAACTATGGATGCTAGCCATGAAAGCCTTCGACTTCATAAAGTTTACACACCATCTATAACAGTGTATCTACAAAGATGTTTTCAAAAAAATCTAGAAATCTCCTTTGATTTGGATTACTAGTACCTAAAGAGTTTTTACTAAGTAAAATAGATTATTCACATTTTTCCAAATGTATTCTTTGGAGAAGCCCATGTGTAACCCCTGAATCCCACAAACCATCACTCTTTACTAAGGATGATTTTCCACATGAGATATTTAAACAAGAACCCCTTCAATAATCTAAAGACTATTTAACATATACATACAAGTTTGTAAAAAATCTGGAAATACAGATCCTTATCCATGGATTTTTTTCAAGCATCCATGGCTTGAGAATATTCAGAAAAAGTATAATTTCCAAATAGAAACCTTGATTTTCCATTTTATATAAGAGACACTATTTTGTTATGCTCTTGAATTGAATGGGACTTGAGCATCCACAGATTTTGTTATCCATGGGGAGTCTTGGAACCAAACTCCAGCAGATAACAAGGGCCCACTGTACAAGGTTGTAATTGCTTGTCTTTCTTACATTTCCCATTTAGGAGCAGCAAGTGCTTATTCACATGGCAATTCCTAAATCTCATTAATTTTAGTGGAAATAATTTCCAAATAAATGAATTAAAATCTCAGTTTTAAAAAATAGAAAAGCTGCCAGAATGCAACTTTCCAGAAGGCAAGTTAAATCTATCTGAGATCATCAACCTATTCATCCCTGACTCTGACTTTATATAAAGATATTCACACACACCTGGTATTCATTTCAGAAAATAAGACATTTTCTATTACTGGACAAAATATTTTAAGAGAATTCTGTTGCTTTTGCTTCATAGATTTCATTATGGAAAAAAAGAAAAGGGTTTCACAGACATCTCTCTGAACTGCAGAAGACATGTATGGACAATGACATCTGAAAGCGCTCACCAATTTATCATGCATGGCAATCTGAACTCAATAAGGAGCTCTGCAGTTATGCTTACATAACTGTAGCACAAGAAAATACTTGTAAAAACTAACATCTCCAAATCAGAGGAACGGCCAGAATGACTTGCGGAAATGTAAAACCAGGTTTCACTGAAATTCAGCTTGCCTCACATGGACAAGTTTAGAGATGCTTTCAATTACTCATATGCTGTTGGAATACATTTATGGTCTACTGTACAATGCATCCAAAATTAATTTTAAATGAACTGGTGTTAATAGAACTGAGTTAATGTAGCAATAAAGGAGAGATGCTGAAAACAATACAAAATTCAAGTCTATCACTGGCACCTTCATAATGTATTAGGAAATATAAATGTATTCCCACATATATATTCATCACAATTCCAACTTCACACAACTTACCAACTTAACATCCACACTTGTTGCATTAGCATCTAAAGAATTCTCTATCAGTTCTTTGACCACACTGACAACTGATGTGATAACCTGTGAACTTGAAAGAAGTCGGACAGTTTCTGCTGGCAATTGCTTCATTTCAAGATTTTCTGGATCAAATCTAAAAGAGAAAAAGATCAGACACATTAAAACGCTATAAACATAATTGGATTTGCACTGTGTTTTAAAAACGTTTTAATAGTATTTTAAGTTTTATTCAAATTTCATTGTTTCTTGCTATTTCAGAGCAAGATATAAATTCCATAGAATAAATATTTTTCATATATTAAGAAAGAAAACAAAATTGCAAAAACTATTTTACTGTCATTTTTTATATTTGCAGTTTATGGTCACAATCTGCTCCTAGTCTTGTTTTCATTGAGAGACTGCAGCTTCTCTATCTGCTTCCAATTATATAATCCATTTGATTTCTATACTGACCTACATAATTTTAAAGTAGACAATGAAGACACTAAAATAGTAAGGGTTTTCCATGCTTGGGCTCCCTCATCAGAGCGGAGACTGCAGTCACGAAATCAAAATAAGACTTGGACTTGGACGGGCACTTACCAAGGAATTAGACAAGATCATGAAGTGTAAAAATATATCACTAAATACCAGGATGCTCCACACCATAGTATTCCCCATTTCTATGTATAGTTGTGAAAACTGGGCAGTGGAAAAACTGTCAGGAAGAAAATCAACTCACTTAAGATGTGGTGCTGCAGAAGAGCTCTGCAAAAACCACTGACAGCTAAAGGGACAAATGGATGAATTCTATAACAAATCAGGCTTGAACTTTCCCTAGAAGCAAAGATGACTAAGCTGATGTTGTCGTATTTTGGCCATATTATGAGAAGAAATAGAAAATATGATAATGCTTGGTAAAGCGGAAGGCAATAGGAAAAGAGGATGATCACATACCAGTTGGATAGATTCAATCACAGCCATGAATCTGCAAGACCTGAGCAGTGCAGTTGGGGACAGGGTGGCTTTGATACAACTGTCCAAGGGTCGCCATAGGTCAAAGTCATCCATAGGGTTGCCATAGTCAGAGTCAACCTGAAGGCAGTTGACAACAAAAAGGTCTCTCTGATCTGTGAGGGAATTGTCTGCATCAGCAGTGGGGAACTATTGGTCTCCACATGTTTCAGCATTCGACTCCCAGAAACTACAATTGCTATGGCCAATGGCAATGGACTATCAGAGTTGTATGGGACTAACAGTTCACTCCTACAGCAGTCTATAAACATGGTAAGGAGAAAGGGTTACTGCATGAAGTGCCTTCAAATGGCTATTAGGAGCTGTTTCCTGGGAGAGATTGAATGATGTTAGTGTGGCATCTTTTATACTTCTGGTGCTTGTTATTTTGAAGAAGCAAGTACTATCTTGTGGGCTTTTAAAAACCACTCATAGTTTTCCTCTACAGGTGTACATAATTGTAAGGCAGATCGCTAAATATGTCGAATGAGAAGATGATGTGGAATATCACTTGTGTGTATAACAGCCTCATACATCACAACCCACTTCTACTGCACAGTGCAAGGCCTAGTAAGGTCCAATTATGCCCATATCCAATTGCTCTCATGCATTGAAGCTTGCTAGATGAATGTCTGCACTGGCATACAGTCCACAGATTGTTTTTCCACTGATTCAGCCATCCACAGGTGTTCATCTAGAAGAAGGAACAGGTGATCTTGCATCTTGTGAAGTTTCCAGTATTAACTGTCATTTCACAGCATGGGCATTTGTCAACAACATTACTTAATAGGCGCTTTATTAAAAAACACAACACAAAACTTTCAACAAGCAAATGAAAAGTAGGTAAGAGACACTGCATGCTCCTAAGCTGCATCCACCCCGTAGAAATAACCCGGTTTGACGCCCCTTCAACTGCCATGGCTCAATGCTATGGAATTCTGGGAACTGTAGTTTTGTGAGCCTTCTGTCAGAGAGCCCTGGCCAGTTGAAGGGGTGTCAAACCAGATTAATTCCTGCAGCGCAGATGCAGCCTAGCCATAGTGGATAGCTGCACCCCTCCAAAACCTGCTCCGTGCTGTTTTTAAGCGCTTTTATCTTTTTAACTGTGTCGTATTCTTTTAACAAAGGATGTGTTTTAATACTGCGCTGAGTTAACTCTGTTTTAATGCACGCTTTTGTAGGTTTTTAATTGTATTGCTCTTTTAGTTTGGAAGATGCTTTGTGCCCTAATTTTTTTGGGTGGGTGGGATATAAATAAATGTAATAATAATAATAATAATAATAATCCCAGCTGTACCATGGAAGCCAGTCCCTGAAGCCACACTCTCTCAGCCTCCTCAGAGGATGGCCATATTTACAGGGAGAAAATATTTCCAAAAGGGTAAAAGTGTGGTGTATATATATATATATATATATAGGAGTAATTGTGAAGCCCTTTCCACAGCAACAATTAATAATAATGATGATGGTGGTAATGGTAATGAAAAGGCTTCCGCGTGGCATGCTGGGAGTTGTAGTTCGGGGCGCTGCTTGGGCAAGGACCCTCTCGCGCAGGGAGAGCAGAGCGCGTTCTGAGCCAGACTCCAAGCCCCAGGGTTCCACAGCGTGCAGCTAAACCCTTCTTATGGAAGCCCTGCAGTCACGCTCTGTTCACAGTCCTCCTCCTCCTCCTCCTCCTCCTTCGCCCGGGATTGAAGCGTGACGTAAGCGAACGCCAGGTGTATACCTCCGCCTGGAAAGGCACCTCTTCTTCTTCTTCTTCCTCTTCTCCTCCTGAGCCTCGGAACAGCGCGTTCCCGACACCCACGCGCCAGGACAACGGTTGCAACCGCTGCCACTCACGTTGCGGCGGCGTGCGCGCGCGCGCGAGCGAAAGAGAGAGAGAGACACCGCGTGGATTGGGGAGGGAGGGAGGGAGGGAGGGGGCGTGGCCTGCTCTCGACCAATCAGATCCCTCGTTTCTGCACACACTCCCAGCAGCGTCGTCTTTCTTTATCGTCAGGTCTGGCTCAGACACTCAGAGGCGAAAATAGAGCCTGCCCTCCTGCTTGGAAGGGAGCGGTCGCGGAGGGACACGGCGGAGGAGCGGTAGGTGTGGCGGATGGGAACCTTCGGGGAACAACGTCGCGGCGGCAGCAGGCGGCGAGGAGGCCTCGGGGCTCGCTTTCCACAGCTGTGACTCAAGGCTGCAGAAGTAACCCAGTTCGCGACCCTCTTTGGCTTTGGCGCTGGGCATTCTGGGAACTGTAGTGTTCGTGTGACACCGAGCCTCCTCTGTTAAAACAGCTCTGGCGCCACGATGAACTACGATTCCCAATGTCCCCTACAGCACTGAGCCAGGGGCGGTTAAAGCAATGCCAAACTGGGCTGTTTCTGCGGTGTGTTTTGGCCCACTGCGCCTTCTCACGGCGGTTCTAGCGGGGCTGTGGTCTGGATTAAGACTGTGGGGATCAGGGTTCGAATCCTGTTAGGTGAGTCACACTACTTGAAGGCACACAACAACAGGAACACCAGCAGGGCTCTTGACACATCTCCATCTTGGTCTCTAAAAGGTTTAACTTGCAGCTACATTCATCTCTCCACGTTTCCAGATTTGGCATTTGATTAATGTGTTCTCTCTAGGAATATCTAGGTCCTCCTCTAGCGCAACTCTATGGTTAACTTTAACCAAAAGGCACACTGAAAGCCCTAGAGATTCCTAGAGAGGACACTCTGTAGCTCCTCCAGGGCAGTCCTAGGGTCAGCGTCTGCTGGAGGTTGGCCACAGAGTTGTGCTGGAGGACCTAGAGATTCCTAGAGGGGTGTCCTCTTAGGTAAAAACATGGTGTTTCTGTTATTTGCGGCTCTTCCGCATTCACGGGGGTCCTGTGCCCTTAACCCAAACGAATGTCTGAGGGGCGAGTGTATTGCAAGAGCTTTGATTGCAGACTGGACTGGCCCCCTTGAAGTTGGTGAGGAAGTGACTCACTTTATTTTTATTTCATTTTTTAAAATTTTATACTGTATTTTATATTTTAAAGTCGTCGTATAACTTTCAACCCAGCGTAACTTTCCTGGGCACCTGAGCCTGCGCATGGAGCAGCATGGCCCAGGTACTGCAGCCAGGCCTCAACTGGGGCGGAGGAGGATCCCTACAAGAGTGAGGAAACTGCAGCTTTAGGGTGCTTTACGATATTAATAAAGTGACAGCGCACTTCCCTGGGTGTTTCTAGGTACTCCAGTGGGACACTACGCAACTCGGGATGTTGGCCAAAGAGTTGTGCTGGAGGGCCTAGAAATATGCAGAGAGAGAACACGTTTTCCCCAGTTGTACACTTAAAGCAACAGCAGAGGCAGCGGCAAGTACAGCAACCCGTGAATAATTAACTCCATGGATTCCTAACCTGACGGCTGTATGCTCACTTGTCTTCTGTGTTGTGATCCTGCTTGTGAGTCACACTTCTTTTTCCTTGGACCGGAAGCATATGTTGTTATGCTCTTTCCCTCCTGTGGTCCGGTAAGGTTGATGGGTGTGTAGTTATCGCAGGATCTGGTTTCCATCTAGTGTTAATACTCAGCAAACCTTGTTGATGTAAATTGTGTTGTTCTGTTTGGGGGTCCCTGGAGTTGCAAAATACATTATATTATTGAGTGTATTCAAAGTTTTATTTTTCTCAGTTCAGTTGTCTTTCAGTCTGCTCTTTTTTTGTCCCTCAAAACAGGAAAATGTAACACTCGGAACAACAGTTATCTGGTTATCCTTAACATGTATTCACATAAACGTTACTTCAGTGTACAGTTTTTATGCTTGATGTTTAGATAATGTTCACATTTAATGCTCCAGAATCACTCATAGTCCTATAGTGGAATATGAAATATAGTGAGTATTTCTGCTTAGCATATGCTCTCATAAACCTTTTGTTCTATGAACTTATTTTTCAGATTTATTTATTTTTGAGAAAATGAATGTCGGAGTTGCCCACAGTGAGGTCAACCCCAACACAAGAGTCATGAACAGCAGAGGGATGTGGCTCACGTATGCGCTTGGAGTTGGCTTGCTTCATATCGTCTTGCTCAGCATTCCTTTCTTCAGTGTTCCAGTTGCATGGACCTTAACCAACGTTATTCACAATTTGGTAAGTACTGTCATTTGAAACAGAAGGAAATAGTTAGGACTAAGACATGTTATGAGGCAAAGCCAAGAGAAGGAAACTTTCTAAGAAACAGATGAGTTTGCCAGATGATCGGTCTTGAACTTGGGCTGCTGCCACACTGCAGAATTAATGCAGTTTGACTCTACTTTAACAGTCATACTTCCTATGGAATCCTGGGATTTGTAGTTTGTTGTGGCATTGTTGTATGTGTTAATTTTATCATACTAAACTTCAACAAATCTTAAATCATGCCCTTCAAGTTGCAAGAGTCCCTCATTCTAAGCAATATCTGTTCTTCAGCCTTACAAAACAACAAGCCTGGTAACATAATTTAATATTAGGAGCTCCCAAGATGCCCTTTCTTTAGTGTCAAACATTGTTTTAAGTTCTATTTGTTTTTCTTGCTAGCCAAACATATCTGGAGATTTCTTTCTGATATTGCACTATATTTTCTTATAATGAGGATCATTTCAAAAACAACAACAAAAGCCTTGGCAAAACATTTGCTTTTATTACTGAGATTCTTCCCCAAAGGGATACATGTAACTTTCTCCATTTTTCTAAGAACAGTCAGCCCTCTGTATCAGAGGGGGGTCCATTTCAGATCACCCCATGGATACTAAAAAGTGTGGGACCTTAACTCCCATTATTGCCAATGGACAAGTGACTGCATTGGTGCACCATGTGGGAGGGCTATCTGCATATGCTTCAATCCACAGATAGCTAGCCTACTGATACAGATGGCCGACTGTATCTTTTAATTTCTTTCCAAACTTTCTCATAATCGTTTTGAAACATTAAACTGCAGTGGGCCCTTGGTATTTGTTTACAGGACCCCTACCCCACATGGATACCAAAATCTGTGGATGCTCAAAACTCATTAAATACAGTGGCATAGTAAAATCGTGTCCCTTCTATAAAATGACAAAATCGGGGGTTGTTTTTGGAAATAGATATACTTTTAAAAATATTTTCAAGCAATGGATGCTTGAATCCATGGATTAAAAAAATCCATGAATATGGAAAGTTGACTGTATTATTCTTTGTCATTGTAACTCCCAAACTTATAATTACCTTTTTCCACTTTAAAATTTGAAGGAGCTGTTAGTTCATTTTCTTTTGAGGAAATTTTTAGTCTCATTTGAATGAATGAATCCCATTGTGGGAGAAAGGTGGGATATAAATCCTTGAAATTAAATAAATAAATAGTCAACAATTTTGTTTTATCACAGTTAATTTTGAACCCAGAGTATGCCCCAAACACCTTGTTTTTAGAAGCACCTTCATTGGGTCCAGTGGGTTTTGCATCATTATCACAAGGTCATCTGCACAAACCCTTAATTTATACTGTTCTTTCTTTACTCTCACTCCACAGATTAAACATGATCATTAAACAAATAATCTGTAAGCATTTACAAAGGAATGGTGTGATTACTAAAAGTCAGCATGGATTTCTCAAAAACAACTCATGCCAAACAAATATTATCTCTTTTACAAGCTTGGTAGAAGATGAAGGGAATGCTGTGGATGTAATATATCTTGATTTCAATAAGGCCTTTGACAAGGTCCCCCATTATATTCTTGCAAAAAAGCAAGCAAAGAGTGGGCTAGACAGTCAGACTGTTGCCTGACCAAACCTAAAGAGTGCCCAACAATGGCTCTTAGAGAGAAGTGACTAGCAGGGTCCCACAGGCTTCTCTCCTGGGCCCAGTGCTATTCAGCATCTTTGTCAGTGACTAGGATGAAGGAATAGAGGGCATACTTAACAAATTTGCAGATGACACTAAATTAGGAGAGATAGCTAATACTCCAGAGGACAGGATGAGAATTCAAAATTACTTTAGCAGATTAGAAAGCTGGGCCAAAACTAATCAAATTAATTTAATAAGAGAAAAATGTAGGATGCTATATTTAGGCAGTAAAAATGAAATGCGCAGATATAGGCTAGATGATACCTGGGTTGATGGCAGTACATGCGAAAGAGATCTAGGAGTCTGTGGACCATAGGCTGAACATGAGTCAAAATTGTGATAAACAGGTAAGAAAGCCAATGCAATTCTAGGCTGTATCAATAGGAGTATAGCATCTAGATTGAGGGAAGTGATAGTACCATTATTCTGCTCTGGTCAGATTTCACCTGGAATATTGTGTACAGTTCTGGGCACAATTCAAGTAGAATGTTGAAAAGCTGCAGTGTGTCCAGAGGAGGGCGACTAAGATGGTGAAAGGTCTGGAAACCATGCCTTATGAGGATCAATTTAAGGAGGTGGGTATGTTTAGCCCAGAGAAGAGGAGGTTAAGAGGTTATAAGATAGCCATGTTTAAATACAGTGGTCCCTTTGTATATGTGAGGGATTTGTTCTGGACACACACACACACACACAAAACTAGAGATGTGTCCTCTCAGGAAAAAACATGGGACCTCAAGTCCTGTTGATTCTAATATCGACGCACTCCTGCACACTGAACTGTGTATGCAGCGCAGGCACATGTGCCATTTTGTCCCCCTGGATTTGCCGTCTGCGTGAGCTCAAATCCGTGGATGGCAAGCCCGCAGATGGTGTGGGCAGACTGTATTTGAAAGTTAGGAAGTAGGAAGCTTGTTTTCTGCTGCTCCAGAGACTAGGACTCCGAGCAATGGATTCAAGTTACAGGAAAAGAGATTCCACCTAAATATTAGGAAGAACTTCTTAACAGTAAGAGCTGTTCAACAATGGAACACACTCCCTTACTCTGTCAGGAGTGCTTTGTGTATTGCTGTATAGCAAGGGGCATCCTGTATGGACTGGATGGTCCTTGTGGGCTCTTCCAACTCTATGATTCTGTCATCTTGTCTAATATTTTTCAGCAGGATTTCCAACACCAAAATAAACAGTAAAGGTGAGAGTGGACAATCTTGTCTAGTGCCCTTTTGTATTTCAACTGATGTTGTTGCAGTACCATTTACTAAAATCTAAACCATTTGCACTGAGTAGATTGTCTTGTTGCCAGAATAATATTCCCACCAAAGTTCCTTCTCTCCAATACTTGAGATACGTAATTCCAAGAAAAAATATCAAATGCTTTCTCTGCATCTAAAAAAAGAAAAATAGACATGCTGTGATTATGATGTTTCAAATATTAATTGATATTTAGTACAATTATTAAATTACTCATTAATTGCCTTTTTGGCCAAAAAAAAATCACTCTGATCTTCATGGATATTTTGAGAAATAGATTTTTGCAATCTGATTGCCAAAATAGTAGTAAATATCTTATACACATTGTATAGTAATGGAATAGATATGTAATTCTTTGTTAATGTCTCATCTGGGTTATATTTATTATTATTATTATTATTATTATTATTATTATTATTATTATTATTATTATTTATTTATTTATACCCCACACTTCAGCCAAGGCTATCAGAGCAGCTAACAATTTGTTAATTAGAATTTAATTAAATCACTGTAATATAGGCATGTTCAAGAATGGCATCCACCCTTTTTGTAATAACACATCACAAACCATTTTTAATTGGTCCAGAAATTTCTCTTCAAAATGTTTTATAATAAGCTTTTCCAGATTTAATCTTTTTAATTGCTCTATTAAGCCCCATAGTTGTCACAGGGCCATTCAAACTTTGCTTTTGTTCTAGATGCAGTTTATCCAACTGAAGTTTATCCAGATAATCTTATTGTATCTTGCATATAAACCTCACAGTATTTCTCAAAGGCTTTTAATATTTTTTGAATTATCTGTTGCATACTTACCTCCTTCCCTGATCCTTATCACATTTCTTTATTTTTTATATTTTCCTGTCTCAGCTTATAAAAAGCCACTTCCCAGGTTTCTTAGCAAATTCAAAAATCTTTTACTTATGATATAATAGTTGGCATTCATTTTTGGACTGTAAACAACGAAAACCATTGTTTAAGTAAATTAATCTTTTGTTGAGTCTCTTTATTAATTTTTTTCTTGAATTTTCCATCCAGACTTTGTATTTCATCCAACAACTTATTCTTATTAGCCTTTCTTTCTTTTTTCAACATGGAGCCATATTTTATAAATTGTCCTTATACTGTATAGGCTTTACCTGCTTCCCAAACTACATGCATACAAGTAATATTTCAATTAGGATGGGCATGGCTACCAGATTGCTACAAAAAAAAAAAAAGAAGAACTTGCTTTGCTCTGCATTTCTATTAGAAAGGACTAAAAGACTTCTTGACACCTGGAAACATATGAATAATACCATGTGGGAAGGCATGTTCTTAATTTGACTGCTAACTAAAGTGGTTGGTCGTTTTATATGTCTTGATGTTTACCAAGTGAAATTTATAACTTCCAATGCAGTAAGGTACCTTTGGACACATTGGAGAAAGTGCTGTACTATAAATTATTTCAAATCCATCATGAATTGCTCTTGGCCACCATTAATTCTCTTTGTGGAATTAAAAGTGTTGATTTGCAACATAGTTTGTATAGGAGCAGGCAGCTTGTTCTGTCTCCTGACATGGGACCCAAGTCTGCTTACAATAGGTTAAAATTAGTTAAAGCTAGAAACTTGATAATAAAAAGTCATAGCACAATTAAAAGGCTATCATATTAAAATACTATTAATTTTAAAACTATAAAAATCATTTTAAAACATGACAATGTGGATGAAAACACAAGACGCACATCATAAAAAGACCCTTCATCCCTCTTGCTGATACTGCCTTACCCAGGTTGCTTTATTTTATTGCAAGACAGACCTAGGTAACATTTACATTAGGTTCAATTACTTATAAAATTATATGATTGTTCTAGGAGGTTTACCATTTGTTTTGTACCTCTTGGTGTATAGACCTTGCTCTTATTCAGCATTATTCATCCCATAATAACAGCATTTATCCTAGATTGCAAATGAAAGATCAAATTAATTCAGCTAACTATCCCTTGCTGACAATGTACACTGCTTACTGGGATCCATATTGAATAATGTTTAATATGATTCAGCCCATAAGCTTCATTTTTAACCCAAAGGGCAGTTGTAACTTCACTGACACTAACAATTTTTTTTTTAATTAAGGTATTCCTGGTTATTTAGGTTACACATCAGGTTCTGATGTAGTCACTTGGGTGTGACTTGTATGTGTCCTGGGTATGTCTGTATTTAGAGCCAAATCCGCTGAGTTCATTGAGACCTTAGTGGAATTCCTTATGTTCAAACTACAGTTCCCATTATTCCTCACCAGCAAGGCCAGTGGATAGGGAGGATAGGACTGTTATCCAAAACATCTGAAGAGTGCTATATTGGTGAATGCCGTTCTAGTGTTGTAAGCTTACAATTTTCCTGTTAGTCATGCAGTTCATTCTTTTACTAATTATCTGAATTTTCACAGTATGAAGTAGGGAGCTCAGTTCAGTGCCACCTAGGGCAGAAAGTTTTACTCTCTGGCAGTGACTTCTATATAAGCATTCTTGTCTAACCTTTTAGCAATGATATAAAGATGTACAAATGATACACCAATTCCTGTCCTAGGTCAATAATAGTGTTCAATGTTTCAAAGCTCTATGCAGCTTTGATACAATTCTTTGTGCAGCTTTGGTACAATTGCAGATTACCCAGTTTGCCTTTCTTCTTCACAGGGAATGTATGTATTTTTACATGCAGTAAAAGGAACACCTTTTGAAACACCTGACCAAGGTAAAGCAAGACTACTGACACATTGGGAGCAGCTGGACTACGGTGTGCAGTTTACATCCTCACGGAAATTCTTCACAATCTCTCCAATAATATTGTAGGTTTAAAAGTTCTATTATGGCAGTAATGGTGGTCCAAAAAATTATAAACAATGACGCTGGATGTGGCGAGTTCGTATTGCAAAGGGTTACTGTACAGAATTGCCAAAAATAGTTCAGATGTGTAGGTTTTATCTTTTATTAATTTTGGGTTGTGTTTCTGAGGGAGAAATACATTTTTTTCATATAGTTAGGATTTCTGTAATGGCAGAATAAGCATCATTTTAGGATTAAGCAGGTAATCCTGCATAGAAATAGAAAAGTCTATTGCACAACTCAAATCTCCATGACAACTGATTACTAATAGGCTTAGTACCTTCTACAATATGTTTCCAGCTTTGCATACCTTATATACTCGTGTATGTTGACCTCATGTATAAGTCAAGGGAAGGTTTCAGGGTCAAAATCCTGGGTTTTGATATGAATCGTGGATAAGTCGAGAGTAAAACTTAGGGGGCTATAAGGAAGGATGAAAAGAGGCAAATATCACTTCCATCACTTCTCCTTCTCAGGACCTCTCCCAACCGATTCCCAGGTGCTGGAGGAGAGGTTTTAACATCGGATTGAGAAAGGAAGTGAATGGATTTAAATGGAGAGTTGTTCCATAAGAAGCCTGATCTTGCAAAAGGGACCAGAATAAGAAGCAAGTGGATTTAAATGGAGAGTCTTTTTGATAGAAAGGCAGGTCTTGCGAAAGGGACAAGAGAAAGAAGAAAGTGGATTTAAATGGAGAGGGGTTTTTTTTATGAGAAGCCAGGTCTTGCAAAACGGACCAGAGAAAGAAGCAAGTGGATTTAAATAGGGAGGTTTTTTTTCCATAAGAAGCAAAGGCTTCTCCCTGCAGAAGGAAGGAATTGGTGTTCAATGGAGATTGGTGCAGAAGGCTTGCTTGCTTTAGGACCTTTCTAAGCACTACTGATATATTGACCCTTATATATGTCTACCCAAAATTTTAGGGTCGATTCTGGGGCATAAATGTCTCAACTTGTAGTACCAGTATATACAGTACTCTTTTTTAGTAACTCAAGGTTCTCAAACAGTTCATATTCACTTAGAAAAAAACAATCCTACTGCTATTCAGGGTATAAGCATCCACAGCCACAAAGACTCCAAATTTAATTTTCCTCCTCTTTAATCTTCCATCCATTTCTAAAACAACCCTGATGCAATACCCAAGCACGGGGTCCTAAATCTGAGTCAGACTTCACAGCAGCTTATTTATGCAACTTCTTTGTGTTGTCAAGTAATAAGTATATACTCAGTTGGTTTTGTCTCATCATCCAGATCTTGAAATAAGCTTGATAGCATGTGCTTGACTTCCCCATTTCAAATCTTTCTTCACCTAAAAACTAAGCAGGTGGCTGTAGAAAGTCAATCTCTGACTCTTTGCCTTTCCCCTCTCTTACTGCTCTAACTGGTAATTGTAATGATATCTGAAGCAATGTATATAGTATGCCTTGCTCACTTGAAAAAAATGCTTTATATAATAATATAATGCACTCAGCATTAAGTATTTTTAAGCCTGATTTAATGTAGTAGCCTGCTGAAGTGTAAACTTTGTTTGCCTGTCTCATATTGCACCAGGATAAATTTCAGTAATGTTTATTCTATTGGGGAAATTATTTGTAGTTCATGAATCATAAACATAATAACCCTCCGTTACATTCTTACTGATTCTAGGAACACATTTGTTTGGAAGTTGCCTTGCTCTCAGTGGAAATTAAATCATTAAACTCCTTTGCTGAGTTGAATGACTAGCAGAACAACATTTCAGTGAAATATGAGTAATCTTTCCAAAGGTTCAACAATCTTAAGGAACTCCTTGAGGCCAGCAGTGGAGAGCCTTTGTTTTTCAACCAGTTGCACACATATCTACTATGTTCCTGTTTTTCATCAGAGTTACTGAAAAAGTAATCATTTCAAAGTCAAAAACCGATCATGCATTTCAGACTCTAAATCCCTATTGCTTTTAATGGGCAATGGCATTAGTGGGTGGTAATTATGTTTTGAGAAACAATAAAACCCCTAACAATTTGAAAGTCTGCTTTGGTTTTACATTTGAGAGTATTTTATGATATTGACATCTTTTGTTTGCTAATAATTGGTACAGAATTAGTAACTCAATACCTTTCTTTCCTTCAGAATAGATTCTTCTAGTCTGATCCCTGAACTTTCTCTGTATTAATTCTACCTCTTCTTTTTCTGCAGATATTTCCTAGCAAGCTTCTATACAAAATACGATCCAGCACACTTCATCCTAAACACTGCTTCACTTCTAAGCGTACTAATTCCCAAGCTGCCACAACTTCATGGAGTCAGAATCTTTGGAATCAACAAGTATTGAACAAGAAATATGGAATGGGAGCAATCTGACCAAAATATGGCACAACTGGCTGTTTTCCTTGGTGAAAAGAACAGTTGTAGTGCCACTTCTCTAGTAATCTACCACAAGACTTTTTACTCCTAAGACTCAAATGCTATTCTTTCCAAGCTGTGTGGGAGAGAAATAGACTTTCTGAAAGTGTTAGATTTAAGTGGTATACTTCAGAGAATAGGCTTTAGGAGCTGGGCAGGCCTAGCTGCGTCATGTTAGAGATAACAAATGAGTTGAAGGGAGTATGGATAGTTTGAAAAATAAGCATAATGTATCACGAATAAGTCAGCTGCGATAAGGCAAAATGCATTAGTAGAAGAGTGGAAATATTCCACTTCTCAATTTAATGGGTTGGTGTGGTTTAAATTCTGTAAAGTAGCCAGTCATTTGCTGCTTGAGTGGTTTTGCTTTCTGTTTCTAGATCTAGGGTTTTCTGTCCGGCTGCAAATGTTGCTAGGTTAACATTAAAGATACAGCTTGCTGTGACTGTATTGTAATGGAGTTCATGCCTTATCTGTTCATTTAACCTTTAATCTCAATAACTCCTCTAGTTTTAGATGAACAAAACTCAGGGGAATGATATGTCAACTTTTAAGCCTGCCTTTTGTATAAATTTAAACTTATCAATATTTGCTAGTTTACCAACTGAAGCTGATCATTCTAAAATAGTAAAATCCAGAATGTCTGAAACCTATAAACCACTCTCTCTTTTAGGGTAGAATTGGGCTTTTTTTTTTTTTTATTGGCTTTCTTCAAATAGCTGGGCTCCTAAAGGAGAAGAGGTTGCAACCTCAAAAACCAATCAGACTGCTAAATCTCTAGCTAGATAGCTCATAAAAACAGTCCTAGTCTTTCTGTTAGTAGAGATGTCACCAGTGAAAATGCAATCCTTGATGCTTCCAGGAGTTTTCTTATGATAGGTAACTCAAATAGCAAGTATTGCTTATGTGGTATTTTATTGGATTTCTGCATCTGATATTAAGGGACCTTAGATTGGTTTCTTTTCCTTTGTGCTTTACATGTATGTAGGTTTGGGAGATTTTCAGAAAATGATTAAGTGTGCATAGCAGATTGTAATTGCTTTGGCAAGGAAGCTTAAACTATTTAGTTAAAGAATCTCTTAACTTAAGATGTTAATGGTCATAGTTTCAGTGTTGGGGTACAACAACCATGTGTGGCATTGGCATATGGAAAACACTGTGGTATTGCATAGCTGTCTTGAGAATATAATATTGTATGGGTATGACTGCAAGAAGAGGCATGTGTTTTCACTGACTGAATTTGAAGTTGTCGTGATTTACTAGAATACAAGTACCTTTCTTATAATTAACACTCTCTCATTGTGCTATTTGGCCTGCTTCTCTGCTACAATGGCTCTTGAATTCAGGCCAGTAACTATTATGCCTTCAAAGTAATAATTGGTTATTTTCAAGAAATTATACTTTCTTTCTGTTGTTCTTTTTCTGTGAAAAGGTGTTTTTTAACAATGTTTTATATTAATAAAGTGGCTGACTTTTAAGACTGATTGTGTAAACATAATACATTGTAAGAGCAGTTTACTGTACCAAAAGTTTGCGAGCATAACAAATCACTATTGTGCTTTTGTAAATAGAATTATAGTTGTAATGTAGGGCAAGTGTTTGAAACACTACGTCGGATGTATGGAGCTTTTTCAACCATTATATAAGAAGTTGTTGTAGGCTTTGTTTTCTATCTATCCTGACATTTTTCCAGCCCCAATTGGATTCAAGTGGTTTACCCAATTAAAATAATTTGTCCTGAGAGAAGTCTTTGGTTTATTTTTTAAATGATTAAAGCATGGTGTCATTTCAGTTCTTTGAGCTAATTAATTGTTTGCTTACCCAAGGAATGCCTGATATTGTGTCAAAACTTTTGACTGGGGTTAACTGTTTCTGATATAGCCATCTGGATAGAGTTCCCTATGAGATGCAGGTACAATTTGAATTACAATGATTAAACTTCCATTTATTACTGCTTACCACAGGGGTAGGCAACCTGCAGCCCGCGGGCCAGATGCGGCCCGGCAAGGCCTTGGGACCGGCCCCAGCCCGTTCCTGCCGCCGATTGCCTCCGGGGCCTTTGGCGTCTCGCACGAGAGGCATGGTGGGGCAATTTTCTATAGAAGCCTCAGAAACATGCATTTATCTTAACATTTTAAAAAAAAAATCAGCAAATTTTTTTGCGTGTCCTCCATTTTTTATTTAAAAAGTGCCCTCCACTTGAAAATTTTGTCCTACATTTGTCCCGGTTTATTTATTTATTTATTTATTTATATTAAAAATATTTTAATTATTTATTTTTTGGCTTCGATCCCCCAGTTGTCTGAGGGACAGCAACCCGGCCCCCACCTCAAAAGGGTTGCCTACCCCTGGCTTACCATGTGCATCTTATTTGTACGGGGTTTTTTCCCCTAAGAATGAATCAAGTGAATAAATTATAAATAAAAATCCTTAGTGTTTAGGGAGTTCTTCAGATTCTGCTCAATTCATTTTTTTTTTTTATTCCAGCATATGACTAATGGCATTAAGGAAGTATTGACTGAGTAAAATTGATCAGCCATATCCAACTGGACAACAGTTTCATTGCTTGTGGTTCGTTTGTACAGTAATACAAGCTTCTCCAATAATAAATCTGGAGAAGCTCCTCCATATTTGTAATGTTTAGTCCTAAAACATGAGGTCATACAGCAGAGAAGATGTGCTTCCTCCTTCTCCCCTGCTGATCTGGGATAGAGGACAAATTTTCAGACAGATTGAATAGAGAATGAGAAATCTATTGGAACAAGAGAAGAAGAACTAAAAAGGTCTGAGAAAAATCTCTTCCATGCAATATATCCAACATTCATCATGCATTAAGCAAAGAATTATGTATACAGTAACAATTAATTAAGTGAATTGCTGTATCTTAAAAGCCTATGTCATTTTCTGCTGTCCAGCAGTAGGGTCGATATGAT
>NC_056522.1:196943535-196948445 GCF_019175285.1 Sceloporus undulatus | reverse complement strand
CTGAGTCAACCCTGAACCCCTGGCTGGTATCGAACTCACAACCTTACGGTTTGTGAGTGAGTGTCTGCAGTACTGGTATTTACTGCCATTCCCCATGATAGCTATTTGTAAACACACACCACTCACAAAAACCAGCCACACAAGGGGCTAGTATGAATACAAGGGGCAGGTTTAGCCCTCAAAGACATTTACTTTACACTCTTAAAAAACAAACAAACCCACATATTCTGTTTGAGAGCACCATTTCATATTATCCTTGTTGTTTTATTACCAAAATTGTCAGCTGGTGCAGGAAGTGTAGTCTACATCGTCCACTCAGAAGTAATAGTTCAGTAGGACTTGTTTCCACAAATGTGTGTAGGAGTATAGCCTCAAAGTTTTTGCAGAAACTTTAACAATGCTATTATATTACATATATTGGAAGCACTTTTGAATTCATTTGTCCTCTTGGTCCAAGTCTGGCTTCAGGACTGAAATTCTCTGGGTCCATTTGGTGAATGCTTTTCCTCATCAAGAGGTGGACAAGAGGAGTGCCTTGATAAATGCTATCAGCTATGGAGAATAAATGCTATCCTTCTGGAGTGCCTTACCAAGGTGGATGATTTATGGAGGCTTGTTCCCAGAAGCTGGTACAGGGTCTTAAACTGTGGCTTTTGCTTACTTATGACCCATGCCCCTGTCATCCTGCTCTTTAGCATATGAGACCAGTTATATAGAACTAGTCTGGAAATTTGGGATGAAATGTCATCAAGAAACTAATGACCTCCAGCAATCTTCCTAATTCCCACATTCTGATCCCAGAGATATGGTAGAAAATAGTGCCCCATGGCAGTTCCAGCCTGGATTAGTGTGAACAAGATGAAATGTAATCCAGAAAAGATGGTAATGATGTTGCTGGGATTTCTGGTGGCCTGGTTGCTGGCATGAAGCACAACATTTCCTAGATGGTCTGCATTTCTCTTGAGGAAACAGATAGGTTATGTATTCAGCAATTCAGCCAAAATTAAGCAGACCTGCCCCTCCATCAACTCCTATGCATGGAGTGCAACTTTGTGACTTGATTTAAATCCAGGGTTCAAATTTGCACAGAGCCTACAGCGGATGGTCTCCTCTTCACAAAGTCACATTATATGCACAGAGGGGAATAAAAACACACAAGGAAGAGAGTGAGGCTATCACGTTCTCTCCTTCATGTGTTTAATAAACTCAGATGTATACTGCCTGATTAGGGCTTTAGCTGTAATAGAAAAAAATCCCAAATCTTTATTATTCACTCCTCTATGTATTTGCCAGAAGCCACTCTAGTAGCTACAATAATATAGACATTCCATACGTTCTTTACTTATCGTATCTTTTGTAAATGTTACTTTGAAAGGTAGGTAATGGTTTGAGTCTTATATTCTTTTCAAATTATTAATTTTTTAAAAAAATTCCCCAGTATTTTTTTCTAGAACTGATGTAGTTTTAAAAAAAAGTACTGAAAGCATAAGCACTTGGCAGATAGACAGTGAAAGCCTTTTTAAAAGGTCACAAATGACAATGCAAAAATAAAATAGTGCTAATCTAACACCCCCTAAGCAATCTCCCTCTCTTCCTCCCTCTCATATTCTCTTTCTAATCTTCCAGTCAGTATCATTGCCAATCCATTCCCTTGGGAGCAACAAGAGGGGGGGGAAAACTGCAATTAAGAATAGCAAAGATGCTTATGGGTTTTTCCTTTTCTGCAGGATCAGTTTTCTCCTTCGCTCTTGCATAGTCACCAAGTTACCAATTGTGTACTGTGGGTACCACAATGCTAGTGATAAGAGGGACTTATGGCAACCCTAATTCAAATATATCACAGGGGTGTTGTTGTTGTTGTCAAGATATGTTCAAAGGGGACTTGCCTTTGCCTTCATCTGAGGCTGAGAGTGGGTGACTTCCCCAAGGTCACCCAGTGGGTTTCCATCGGAAAGTGGGTAATCCAGTGCTCAAACCACTGCACCCTGCTGGCATGTTACTAAGGGAAATACCTCTCTCATTGTAGGTCAGAAACAATTTGTTGATGTTTTAGTTCTTGTTGTTGTTGTGTACCTTCAAGTTATTTCCAACCCTAAAGTGAACCTATCATGGGGCTTTCTTGGCAAGATTTGTTCAGAGGAGGTTTGCTATTGCCTTCCTCTGAGGCTGAGAGAATGTGGCTTGTCCAAAGTTACCTAGTGGGTTTCATGGACAAGCTGGGAATCAAACCCTGGTCTCCAGAGTCACAGTCCACAGTACACTAGGCCACGCTGACTCTTCAGGGATAATAACCTATACAAAGTTAAGATGGTAAGAGATCTCAGCAAAAATGGATATGAAATAAAGCATAGTTTATCAAGACTTTTTCTCAGGACAAATCAGAAAGGAAGAGAGGAAGCTGTTGGGCCCCACGTGGCACAATTAAATAGAACTCCACTTGAAGGTATTGCTACAAGTAGGGTTGGAAGCAACAGGCTTACTGGCCCCTTTCCTTTAGTGATAAAGAGAAACACCACCCTTCTGAAGTTCCTTCCTATCGGTTTCCCTACAGACCCTACCCCCAATTTCAGGAACTCCGATTTTTGACAGAAGACACATAGTGCACTTTTTCCTTGGCTGCCATCTTGCTAAGACCTGCCAACTCTGTTAAGCCCCTAGAAATTGTGAGGAAAGCCCAAGGAGAAAGGCAAAACCCCCCTCCCCTTCCGGTCTTCATCCATTCAGTAGGTCTGTATCCCTACTGAATCTGTTTGGCAGGTTGCTGCAACTAAAACTTCCGTTCTTCTATCAATAAGGTTGGCTTTTGCCATCCGCAGATTTGAGCAACAATAAAAACAGATAGTGTTGCTTTATTAAAACTCTCACATTTCCCCATTTTTCCTTAGATAGCCCTAACCCTCTTCCACCATATATATTGAGATTTTACTAATCTGCAAATTGATTTAAATACAGTGGGCCCTTGGTATCTGATGAGGTTTTGGTTCCAGGACCCCACTGTGGATACTAAAACCCATGGATGTTCAAGTCCCTTTAAATACAATGGCATGGTAAAATGGTGTCCTTAAATAAAATAGCAAAATGAAGGCTTGTTTTTTGGAATATATATCTTTATGGAATATTTTCATGTTGTGGATGATTGAGTCCATGGATAATTAATCCGTGGAAATGGAAGGCTGACTGTACAGTTAAATAAAGGCATTTAAATTATCATTTTGATGGGATAGCACAATGGACGAGTTAAAAAAAAAGTTTTCATGCTTTTTAATGATAATGATTTTATATTGTTTTTTAACATGTTGTTTTAATGTGACGATTTTAATTCTGTTTTAAAATTGTAGGTTTTTTTTTAAATCTTATTCTTTTCAGAGCTGCCTTGGGTCTTAATCCAGGAGAAAAAATAAATGAAATAAAATAAAATAAAAATGAGATCCACATTCTGGCATTTCCCATTGTCCTGGGTATCCAAAAACTACAGGGAGCTGCATCAATGAACCCTTTAAAAGGCCAAAAATTAAAATTTAATTTAAAAAATACAATGTACCATCCTGGCATATATGTAACACTTCTCTTTGTGTGTGTGTCTGTGTAAAATTAATTACAATAAACCCAATAAGGAAGCACTTAAGAGACAGGAGTAAATACTATTTTTGTTCTAACCCTTTCCTCTCTCACATCATTAGAAATGAAATCTCATTCAACACAGTAGGAAGCATTATCAAGCATTCCGAAGAGCACAGCATATCTGCCAAACAGCGAAGGGATTAAGTGAACAGAGGCCATTAAAATACTCCAAAGAGGATCAAAGTGATTTGTGACTGAAAAAATCACAAACCAGAGATACAAACAGCTGAGAAGTCAGGCTGCCAGCTGGTAAAATATACAAAAACATATATCAAGTGGTAGATAGAAACTTGTAGAAATCTGATGGTGACGGCGACAATGGTGGAGATGATGATTTAAGAATAGTGATGATGATGATTGATGTATGATATTTAGGTCTGGGTCACATAAGCAGCATAAGGAAGTGGCAAAAGGAATGGTACCATTTCAGACTGTCCAACAGAGGGCTGGGAGTAAAAATAGACAAATCACTTGAATGTAGCTTATTTATTTAAAGTAATTTTACACCAGTTGTCAGTCAAAAAGATCCCCAGAGTGGCTCACAAAATTAATAGTAAAAGTCATTGTTTTCATGCTTAAACTGAAAAAGACATGACACAAAGAAAAGACAAAAAGCTAGGGAGGGAGGATATTAAAAGGCAACATAGACATATGATTTTATAGAACAATTCTTATAGATGCCTTTCTGAGAGTGAAGGATCAAGCAGACCTCCTGAACTGTTCTTTTTCTAGGCAGTACATGGGATCAGACTGGTCTTCCCCTTCCTGTGATGCTATTCCTTGGAAACAGGAGATGCAGCCATCCAATTAGATAAAGGACTATTGATCAATGGATAAGGCAAGAGTGTACTCTGCACAACCATGTTCTACTAGTTTTATGTGCTGCCACAGATATGATGATACATACTGTGCCTGGCAGCATGCCCTTGTAGGGCTAAAAGATAGGAAGAAGTAATCAAATTTCTATTCTTAATGGCTTTGGTCATAAATGATTGCCAACTGTTTTTGAGTATTTCAGTTTTTAAAAAAGGTCATGATACATTCCCACAGACACTGCTGGTACTAGGGATGTAAATCTGCTATAATAGATTTGCATCTACTATCACAAAATTAGGATGTTTAAACAGGAAGGCACAGTCTTTGTCTCGGCCATGATAGAAATGTTCTGTGCATCTAGACATGAAATGAGTGGAGGCAGGAGTTTGTCAAGAGTTCCTAATGGTGCTCTAATGGTAACCAAAGAAAAAGGAAGATTGAAATCTACACAGATGCACTAATCTCGGTTTTGA
>NC_056522.1:196855319-196943435 GCF_019175285.1 Sceloporus undulatus | reverse complement strand
AGTGCCCTCCATGTTTCCTGGAAAGTCCATTTGGAGCATGGCTTTAAGAAGCATGGGTTTATATTTGTATTCAGGGTTTTGAGCTTTTGTTTTGCAATGTCCTCCCTTTTCCTGGCAGGTCCTCCATTCTGGGGTGCTTTGTCCTCCTTTGTGGGGAGGACACAACTGGCCCTGAACCAGCCCAGATGTGCCAGGTGTCCCTGGGCCTCCAAAGGGTGGCAGGACTGGGTACAGCTCCTGTTGGTTTTCCTGCCCAGCTGTTCCCATCCAAAATGCCCATCTGGATGCTGCTGGCTTCCCCAGGTTTGCCCCTGTGGCTCCACCTCGTTGTTGTTGGTTGTTGTTGTTGTGTGCCTCCAAGTCCCTATCCTCACCCTAGCAATGCGGTTGTGCATGGCCGTCCTCTGAGGCTGAGAGAGTGTGTGTTGCCCAAGGTGGGTTTCCATGGTCAGGATTCGAACCCTGTTCTTCAGAGTCCTTTGCTCAAACCACCACACCACACTGGCTCTACCTCTCCTTGTTGTTGTTGCTGTGGGCCTTCAAGTCGTTTCCCATTTATGGCAACCCTATGGGTTTTCTTGGCAAGTTTCTTCAGAAGGAGCTTGCCATGGCCATCCTCTGAGGCTGAGAGAGTGTGTGACTCTCCCAAGGTCACCCAGTGGGTTTCGTGGCTGAACAAGTATTTGAACCCTGGTCTCTAGAGTCCTAGTACAGCACTCAAACCCCTGTGCCACACTGGCTCCACTCTTTTGTGTGTGTGTGTGTGTGTTGTGTGCCTGCAAGTCCTTTCTGACTTATGGCGACCTTAAGGCGAATTGATCATGGGGTTTTCTTGGCAGGTTTCTTCAGAGAGGGTTTGACATTCATATGAGTGTTCGAGCTTTGATTTGGTTATGCCCTCCATTTTTCTTGAATGCCCTCCATTTTGCGGTGCCTTGTCCCGCTTTGTGGTTAGGACATAATAGCCATCCTGGGCTAGAGCCCTTATCAAACTACAAAACCCTGGGATTCCATAGGATGGAGTTATAGTGCTTAAAGCGGTGTCAAACCACAACATTTCTACAGTGTAGAACAGAGGTTCCCAAACGTTGGTCCTCCAGGGGCTTTGGATAGGATGACCAGATGTCCTCACCGCAAAGGAGGACAAGGCGCCAGAAAATGGGGGACACATGGGGGACACAAAGAAAAATAGAGGACGTTGCAAAATAAAAGCTAAAAACACTCATATAAATATAAAACCCATGCTTCTGAGCCATGCTCTAAATGGAGGACATTTTGAAATTCCTCCTGGCCAGAAGGTTGAAGTGTAAGATATGTCCTGGAAAAGGAGGACCTCTGGTCACCCTGGTTTTGGATTTCAACTCCTAGAATTCCTGAATTTTGGCCAAAGTAACTGGGCTTGTGGAAGTTGAAATCCCAACACCTGGAGGACCAAAGTTTGGGAATGACTGGTGTAGTTTGGAGGTTGGACTGGCTGAAGTATTTGTTATGAAGACTTTGCTGCTACCTATTTATTAAAACTGGCCTTCTCAGTCCTACACCCCTGACATGTGTGTGTTGTGTTTATGTGTTCACAACTCAGGCGAGGAGAGGAGACACCACTCAAATGTGAGGTCTACTAAAGTTGAGAGGTGTCTGGTGGTCTTCATCCATCTTGGAGATAAAGGTGTTGGAAAATCTCTGGTTTGACTGTCATAGTTTAAGCATCTGTGGGTTTCATTGAGCCTTATACAAATATTTTGAACATTCTAGAGAGCACTTAAAAACTTCTTCCAAAATGTATCCAGGGATGACTTCTTCTTTCACCAGCCTCCTCTTGTAGTGGCAAATCCTCTAGAACTATGATGTTATTACATGCTGAGAATAACTGATATGACAGGCTTATCAGCTCTCCTCTTTTCTCTCTGTTTCATGGATGCCCAGAAAACAATTCTGGAGGCAACTGTCATTTGCCTTGGCTGTTCAGGCAGGCACACAGAGCTACAGTAGGATTGACTATTTTGTTATGTTTGTTAACCACCCTCGAGTTGATCTCAACTTATGGCAACCCTGTGGATGAGACATCTCCAAGACCCCCTATCTTCCACTTGTTTTCTTAGTTCTTGCAGATTCATACCCATGATCTCCTTAATGGAGTCTCATCTATCTAGCAAGTGGTCTTCCTCGCCTTCTCCTTTCTTCCATCTTCCCTAGCATACTCCTTGCTCTAGCTTTACTGCATTGCTTACTGCAAATATACTGCTACACCCAGCTCCAAAAGTCTGTGTCCTGCCACCGCTCCTTCACCACCCTCCCAATGCTGGTGCTGCTAAAAAACATTTAGCTAGACAGAGGATGAGGAGGAAATAAGTCTGGAAAGGAGTAAAAACATCTGGCTTTGTTAATGAGGTACCCCTGTACAGTTTTCTGAGGAGAGTTCTTTGTAATTTCAAATGGAGAAGCCAGTGTTTTTGCTTCTGTTTACTGCCTTTGCTCCAAATCAGCTCATGACCATGAGGAAGAAACCTTACTTTTGGGTATATACACTTCTTGTATATCATTCCAAAGCAAAAATGCTAATACAGGTATTTAGACGTGATCATAACAACATCACTTTCCTCCTCCCGTATGCCATTTTACCACTCTTGCCTGCTGAAAAAGCCTTTGAACTTCAGTAGCTGGCACGATGTATTCTGTACCCTTTGGTTGCCGGATAAAGGTCACCACTGGGTAGACTTTGTTGAAAGCAAACATGTTAGCAAAGTGATTGTGAGCAGTTCTTCTTTATTGTTACAGCTTGCTATCCTTACTTCTGATTATCTGCAATACCAATTAATTTAATAACATCTACTTTCATGATAGATGAGACCCTGATGCAGTTTTGCAGTGATAGTGGTAAGCTAGCCAACAGAAGGCAGACAGTTAAAACCTTTAAAACTGGACATGGTATATTTTGCACCCACTTACATCCAAGTGCACTAGAATCAAATTGCATTGTTTACACACACACACACACACACACACACACACACACACACAACCTATAGAGCAGGGATGTAGCTAGGATTTTAGGAAGGGGGGGTCTAGACTAAGTGCCACCATTATAATGGGACTTGGGTGTGGCGGCGCAGCAGCAAATCACCATTCATTTTCTAATGGAAGGGGGGTCTGGACCCCAGAACCCCCCCCCCGGCTACGTCCCTGTATTAGAGACTGTGAGGGAGCTGGTGAGACCTAAGAATGCCAACTTATGCTGGCAGATACGAGTGGTAAGTAATGATAAGTTTTTTAAATTAATTTATCAATTTATAAAAAATAATATCCAAGTTTTCTCTGAAAACCTGTTTTGTGAGATAAACACTACAGAAATTAATTATTGGCTCGGTAATTAGGAACATAGGATAGTATCTCATCTGTGATTGTTTCTGGGCAACTACTGATTTAGTTGGAAGAAAAAAGAAAAACCCTCAACAATTGATAGAAAAGTTTATTTGCCACACTCCAGGATAAGCTTATAAATCTTTGGTCTAAAAGTGTGAACTGGTGAACGTAACTGGGGCATTGTGTGCATATCAAGGGGGGGTGTATTTCTACTTTACGCCCTTGTTTAAAAGTACAGCAATGTATGTTGCTTATGAAAGAGGAAGTACAAGAGTACTTTTCCATACACAACAACGCCCGCATTTAAAAGAGAATTCTTATGGTTGATATACTGGTAACAATTCAGATCTATTTGAGGCAAAAAAACCAAACCAAATAAGTATATTAACTACTATTCAATAGTGTTAATTAATTACTTATTTGGTTTAGTGGTTTTGCCTTCAGATAGATTTTCTTCAACTGGTACTCTGTATTCCTACTCTCCTACTATTTCTGTGCAGGAGGGTTTCTCATCTTTAGAGCATGGTTTGTCTTTTTGGAGACATCTGGAAAGAATAGATGCCATCTTTTGGAGAGGGGGGGGGGAGAGGGGAGAGAGAGGAGAGAGAGAGAGAGAGAGAGAGAGAGAGACAGTCTATACTGTTAGTCATGCTGAACCACATCTTTTAGGAGCAAGAAACTCTCACTGACTAAGAAATTATCACACACAGCTTTAAACTGCAGTTATAGATGTAAAATAACACCTTTGGTGATACTTATCCACACAACATCGCCTCCGATCAATAGATGCTGTGCTTGCAGATGTTTAGGCATCACATTCCATTGATGGGGAAACCCATCATGGCTCCCAAACATGTGGCAGTCCCAGTACTCCTCATGTGCAAAATGTTTGCTGCCACAGTAGTTGCCATATTGGCAGTCACAATGGGTGTTAGTGTCCCCCTCTTTTTTCCAAGCAAGCTGATTTCCTTATTTTATTAATTTTTTTGGGTATTTGTTTTTTCTTTTTCTTTTCTTTTTTAATTAAATTTCATTAGCAAGAACTGCAGAATTTTGGTAAAAAAGTTAAAAAGAAAATTAAAAAACCTGCTGGATAGGGCATAGGGCATGGAGAGGGATTAAGGGGTGTTCAGGAAGAGAATGCAGTGCGGTGGTGGCCCCAGTTGCATGCAAGACATACAATGATGGCTGCTCTAAAATCAGTGTGTTTGCATTTGCATTAATTAGCGTGATTGTAGCAAAAAAGGGCTTGTATGATAATGTCCTATGTGAGTTTCAAAAACGTATTAAAAATAAGTAGCCCTGCGCAATTTTAACTACAGTGTGCCTGCTCCTTATGTGGGCGCACTGGTTTACATTGGAAGCCGCGCTTGTAATACTTTGGCAGGTGGGCTGATGCGGTGTGGCCGCTGCATGCACAAGCCCCATTCACTATAATGGGGCTCAAGCATAGATGGAATCGCCTTATGTAGGGGGGGGGAGCGAAACGGATCCCCCGTGTAAGGTGAGGTTCCACTGTACAGAGAAAACCCTTAAAATATCCCTTGATACTATGATTTCAACTCTGTTTCCATTCTGTGCACATTCTTCTATTGAGGATTTTTGCCAAATTAAGTTAAGTGCCAGGAAGTAAAACCCACTGAACTTGATGGGACTTATTTCTGAGCAAATATGCATAAGTGTTGGCTGTAAGTACTATTAAATCCAGGGCAGCCTGGTGTGTAGAGCTGTTATTAATTTGAACCCGTCATTCCTAAACAAGAACAAATCTTTGTTTGTTACACAGAAACCTAAACTTGTAGTTGTGTTTCTTGTTCTGTGGATCATTAGAGCAAAATACTGATTGGTAAGTGGCCTGCTTATAAAAAAAATCAGGAAAAGGTTGTTGCTCAGTTGCTGTTTTTCGAAAGAGGCACTTAGCACATCTAGCTGTGGCATTAGGAGAGAGAATTCTGGCAGAGCCAAGATAGCTGTTTGGTAGCTGTAAAGCTTAATGAGAGAAATGTTGTGTGCTTCACTAGTCAATTAGGGTTGAATCTACTTAATTTAGACACATAAAAAAGCCGAGGCTGAAAAATAGTAGAGAATGCAGAACAAAACAGCTTGAGCAGAATGCTGGAATGACTGGCTTTTATAGTTTTGCTTATTTTTGGTTTTGGTTTTTTAAAATCCAAGTTTCCAGTCACATGGGTATTGATTCAGAACTTGGAAGGAACTAATGATTTCTAGTTTGTAAATAGTTACCTGCAATTTTTTTGGGGGGGAGTAATAACTAAGGCCTACCCAATGTATGTAATGGAGCCAGCATGGTTTAGTGGTTTGAGCATTGAACTATGACTCTGGAGATCAAGGTTTGAATTCCAGCTTGGCCATGTAAACCACTGGATGACCTAGGCAAGTCACACACTCTCAGTTTCGGAGGAAGGCAATGGCAAACCGCCTCTGAAGAAACTTGCCAAGAAAATCCTGTGATATGCCTTAGGATTGCCATAAGTCAGAAATGACTTGAAGGCACACAGTAACAAAAACATATGTAACATACTATGTATTAATATATTGTAACACAAGAAATAATAACCTTTTTCTTTTGGGGTTATAACTTTAAATGTTTTAATTAGTTTAGTTAGTTAGAGAAGATGAGGCCTCAGTAGTTAGGTGATATCACTTCCATTGCATCATAATGCACTTGCCCATTGATGGGATCTGGGTGAAAATTACCCTCCTGACACAAATGTGTTCATTTCTGCTGTAATCTGTGAGAAAGATAAGGTTTACTGGCTGTGCAAGTGGACTCTGTGTAGCCGCTCTGTTTATCAACTAGTGGCATCCTAACTAGGGGTGTGCTCTGCCCCGGGTGCAGAAAATAAAAGAGTGCAAAGGTGCCTCATCTTAGGCACCAGAAAATGGAAGATAGGGATAGTCTGGAAGAAACGTAAGCTGGTCAGGAAACACTCCCAACCTGCCCCAAGGTAAGCCTCTTCCATCTTCTCTTGGAATTTCCTTGAGTAAGGTGGAAAAGAAGGGAAGAGGTTGGGCTGGAGTGACAGTAGGCTTCCTTTCAAAATTGAAAGTTGCCACTCACAGAAGTAGCCCTGCTAGTATGTTACAGCAAAAGGGGAAAGGGTGAGGGAGGAAAAAAAGTCTCTAGTAGCCCTTTAAGAACCCCCTCAGGTTCTTTATAGCTTGTTTACACTGGTTCTGGGGAGGATCTGAGGGTTTTTTGCCTTCATTCTGACTTTTCATTGAACTAAGCAGAGTTGGGGGAAATTATCAGAGTGATCTTGGGTTCATTGTGTGTATGGACTGCTGGACTGAGTTCAATTCAGCCTGATCCAGTTGTCCACACACCAAGAGCCACACCATCTATTTCCCATGCCAAACAGCATGGGGAAAGGGGGAGAGCTGATTTTGGAGGTCTGCTGCCACTTCCTTGTGAGCATGACCTCCGTATGGGAACCTGCCTAGTGCATCGTCACTACTGCTGAGGTCAGAATCGGGTGCCTATGCGATCAACAAGGACTGACTCCCTCCTTGTTGATCACATGGGCAACCCATTCTGACCTCAGCAGAAATGATAGTCAGGTCTTGCAGGGAGCTGCTTGGCAGGAGAGGCTGCAGCGACACGGACCAGCAGGGCCGATGTGGTGTCAGCTGCAGTGATGTGGTATTGCACCAGATTCAGCCCGGTGTATATGGTCTCCATTGAGGTCAGTCCTGGCTCAGTCAGCGCATAATGCTCTGGAGTGGCCCTGGATCAAGTGGATGGTGTAGATACACCCTAACTGGCTTAAATTTTAGCATGGCCTTTGGTTCCTATCAGTACACTTCCTCAGTCATTGCATAGTTAGTCTTAAAGGGGTTATAGGTTCCTCTTCCCCTTTCATTTTCATTCATCCACAAATTATAATTATAAAAAGCTATCATTTTCCTTCTTCAGCACCTTTTCTTTTCTGCAGAATTGTGGAGATTTTAAAGGAGGGGGCATTATCCCAGGTTCACAATGTAGTGTTCCCATGTTACTGGACTGACCAGTTTAAATCCAGATTGTAGACATTGCACCCAGTACCTGTTAGGTCTTTAGCTGGTATGGATTCTAAGTTTTCATTATATTTTTTTTTAAAAAAAGGTCTCTAGCTCATTTAGAAGCAGAGATGGAGTGCAGAAAAGCCTTTTAGTGTTGGAGAGGAAAGAGCTTGCAATGTTTGAGAAAGCCATGAGGGGAGTGATGCCACAAACCATAGAAATTGCTCAGGAATCACTCTCTACCAGTCATTCCAGGCCAAACACTTCATTTTGACAAAATAGGCTACAACACCAACATTTCAGATAGATATGCTTATCAAATTTTTCAATCGCAGAAGAATAAATGGGAGTGATGCAACAAATCAGAAAAAAAATCATAGGAATCACGGCCAAAAATGTGTATTCTAAAACATAGTCCCAAATGCCAGCTTTCCAGGAAACCATTTTTTGGATTGTACAGACATTGTCATCTTCAGGCACTGTCTCTGAATGAACTAGTCATGGGCTTCACCAATTTCCTTAGGATCCTTTTCAACAAAAAGAAATTGTGGGTCTTCTGTTGTGATAGGACTCCAACCTGTTGTACCTGATATTAACAGTGCTGGCTGAAGAACCCCAGTGTCCACACCACTGATTTGCATGTTTAACACTCCCTCTGGCCTCTTTATGGGTTTTTGGTCTATCCTTTTGAATGGCTGTATAATACATTTGGCTGGAAACCAGTAGGCAGGAGTTTCCCACAAAAAACAGCAAACTCCAGTACAGTTGGCTTTTTATATTCACAAGGGTTCAGTTCCACCACTCCCTGCAGTTGTCAAAAACTGCAGAACCTCAAGTCCCATTGCCTTTAATGGTGGTGTGCTGTGTGCAGGGCTGCATTGAGAGGCCCACAGATAGAAAGGGCTGACTTGCTTTTTGGTAGGTACATTGAATCTCCTCCTGCAATACCTGGGGAGGGGAGGACGTTGTCACAACACCTCTTCTACTGCTGGTTCTTCATAGGACTCACTTGTCCTTTTGAAAAGTCACAGGAGTGCACAGGATCAAAACCAGTGCTCCCACAGTTCTATGTGGTATAGCAAGAATCCTAGAACTGCTCAGAGGATAAAGAACCCAAGGTTTTCCAGTCTTTTCAGATTCCACCCTCCTCTGTTTTACTACAGATAAAATTCCCTTCTCAGTTTGCCACAGAGATGCATTGGAATAATTTCTGTGCCACCATGAGCAGCATGGAAATCTGTTTTAACCATGAGGAGGCACCCATGGTTATCACACTTACCTTTTTTTGTGGGTTTTTTTTTTTTGGGCTACGCGGCCATGTTCTGGAAGAATTTATTCCTAACGCTTCACCTGCATCTGTGACTGGCATCTTTAGAGGATGGTGGCATAGAAGTGAGTGGAGTATATATACTGTGTGACAGAGGAAGTGATTTACATGTTAATCTGTGTATTGGTCTGTTGTTGAATAGCAAGGCCTCAGAGTGGGAGGCTATGGGAGGAGGAGTTGTGTCTATTTAATTAGTGATCCATAGTCTGCTGGGAAACCCCCTGACCCTGGTGATGTTCATTTGCATGTGCTGAGTCTTGATTTTGGTGTTTTTCAGGACAAGTAGCCAAACTTTTTTTGCTTTCAGGATTTCTACTTTCCTGTTGAAGTTGTCTAGATCTTTGTGGATTTCAATGGTTTACCTGTGCATTCTGACCTGATAGTTGTCGGCATGGTCCAGAATTTCAGCATTTTCAAATAGCATTTTATGCTCAGATTAGTTTATAATGTTTCTCCTACTGCTGATTTTTCTGTCTGACCCAGGCTGAAGTGTCTCTCATGCTCCTTGATTCGTGTTTGAACACTGCATTTGGTCGTCCCTAGGTAGACTTGTCTATAGCTGTCTATAGCTGCATGGTGTGCAGTAAACTCCTGTGGCTGCGAAAGGGTCCCTCTTGTTCTCTTCTGAGCGCAGCATTTGCTGGATTTCCTTGGTCAGTCTGTAGATCATTTGGAGACTCATCAGTTTCCCTGTTCTGTCTGTGACTCCTTTGATGTATGGTAAAAGTACCTTCCTTTTGGGCAGTTGTTTGTCTACACTCCTGCGGTTTTGTCTGGGTCTGATAGCTGTTCTGATGTCTGAGCTGGAGTAACCATTAGCCTGTAGAGCCCATTTTAGGTGCTTCAGCTCATCTTCCTGGCCTTGCCATTCATGTGAGCCTGCTAGAAATTTGACCTCTTCAGAAGAGGACCTGTTGTGTGTCCCAACCCCTTGTGAAGTTAGGTTGCTGGGTGTATGGAACAGGGCTTTCCATGTAGCAGCACCTTAATTTTGGAACTCCCTAACCAAGGAAGTTAGGTTGGCTCCATCTCTTTTGAGCTACAAGTGGGCAGCAAAAACAATGTGGTTCTGCATGACATTGAATGTTGGAAATTACCATTTTAGCTGTTTCAAAACTGGACTCTATGTAGGCTGCTTTTAGGAGTTTTTAATGAGTATTTGAATGTGTTTTTAAAAATGTTTTTCTCTTTGTATTGTTGTGATTTTTATTTGTTTGTCACATCGGGAGCCCTTGTGGGCTGGGAGGCAATACAGAAATACTATAATTAAATACATGCATACAATAAGTTAAAATGGTTTCAGGTATAGATAACAGATGTGGACATCATGATATTCTTGATTTCTAAGATGAAAATGGTGGAGGTACTATCTGGAACAACCCATTTAAAAAATACATTGTTTGTTAAATGTTCATGACAGCCAGTGTGGCACAGTGGTTTGAGTGTTGGACCAGGACTCTGGGGACCAGGGTTCAAATTCCTGCTCAGCCATGGAAACCCACAGGGTGGCCTTGGACAAGTCATACAGTTACTCTGTCAGCCTTTGAGGAAGGCAATGCAAACCTCCTTTGAACAAATCTTGCAAAGCAAACTCAATGATAGGGTCAGCATAGGGTTACCATAAGTCAGAAACAACTTGAAGGCAAACAACAACCAGTGACCAACATATGTTCATTAAAATCACACATGTTGAACAGGTTGGGAAAGGCTGTTGGGGTATTTATGGGCTACTCCTTTTATACACGTTGTAAATAATAGTGGGCTCCTTTTATTTGCATTTGAGAACTTGGGCAGCTGCTGGTCTTCAGTCTGTCTTCCATCCACTGACTGGTGGTTCCTGCAGAGGCTGAAAATTGATGAGGTGACCATAAACAAATAAATGATGGCAGGATCTGGGGAGTCCCCATGACTTTAGCTATATTGCAAGATGGCGTCTAAAGATCTTAGGAGAAATAGAAATGGTTTGTTATGACTTCAGTATTTCACATTGAAGGAGAGATAATGGCATTAATGTGTATCCTTTAAGACTTCAGTCACAGAGCATGGAGATGCTAGATGACAGAATTCAGCCTGGTCAGGACTAGTGCCAAAGGGATAGACCTCAGTTGTGGGTAAAGGAACACCTCCTAAGAATTGCAGAGGACTATCAATATTCTGAAGATGGAACAGGGCTCAGGGTAGCTTAAAATATCATTGAAACAAACTGATTAAAACACATCAGGAAACCCCCCCCCCACAAATAAACTAAAAACATAGTAAACATAGTTAAAAGAATAAAATATTTAAAGTTATGTACATTAGTACTTGAGAAAAATCAATGAGACCCAAAGGCTTTCATGAACAACCAGGTTTTGACTTGGCACCTATCTGACCATTTCATAAACTTCAGGTTCTAGACTAATTTAGTTAACTAGGGTCCAGAACACACTGCAGAAATAATCCTGTTTGAGACCTGGCTCCATGCTAGGGAACTCTGGGAATGGTAGTTTTGTGAGACATTAGATTCTTTGTTACATGCCTCTAAGCCCTTATACATAAGGTCAACCTATAGTCAAGTATATACAGTATTTTGGATTGAAGGTCTCTTTTTAAAAAATGCAATGAATCGTTGAGGTGAGGCTGCCTGTCTTCACAAGAAATGTTTCTCTCCATCCTATTAAAGACAAATCTATGTCAGCATAAAATATTTAACTAATTTAGGAGTAAAAGTATAAGGGAGTGAAGGAAACCGAGCAGTTCTAGAACAGAGCTCCCAAAGCTCAAGTGGTGTTTTGTACCAGGAAAATCTGTGTTTGGAACTTACATGGCAATGTCATTCTTTCTCAGGCTTCTCAGTTTTTCCCATTTTCCTCTGTTGTAGCCCCCATAATTCCTTGGCGATAGCCTACTGACCTTCTTTTCCTCCACCACAAGAGGTTCTGTGGCTCCTTCTCATTCATAAAGATGTAGTATATCACACAGACCAGAATGTTCTAGATCTAGCTGGCCCATGAATGTGGCTTAGTATTTTTGCCATTTTTTTATCCACCAAGATGATTTCAGGGGGGAAAAGGGTATGTAATCATTAGATTGGGAACTACAGGATCTCTTTGTCCTTTGCATCGAGCAACATTTATAACCTGATCTGTACAAGCTGTTATTTACAAGAGAGGATTAATCTTAACTAGTGGTTATAAAAACTGGATGAACATGTGAAGCAGTAGAGTGCTGTGTAGGATAAAGATGACAGTGTTCAAGAATGAAAGGTAGTTAATTATGGAGACTGATCAAAAGCTTTCACCAGTTATTGAATTCTATAATATTCCACAGAGTAACTTTGATAACCTTGTATGTGTCTAGTGATAAAGGTAAATGTCTCTTGTTACATTTCTAAACTCTAGACTTCAATGAATCTAGTGCCAGCAGTATCTGAAGGGATTCTACACCAAATTCCTGCATCCTGGCTTAGCTTGGTGTTTTTAAAAAATTAACAAATAGGAAGTGTAAGTAGGTATTCGTACAGTATTTCCATTTAAAACCATTGGATGGAAGCCTTGTGTGTTTGCCCCTATGAAGGGATACATGAGCTCTCACTAATATTCCCATTTCCTCTCCCATCCCAGCATGTATGGACACTTCTAGGACATCCAAAACTGTTCATAGTTAGAGAGAATATTTGTAAGGTCATTTTAAAAGCCGTGTTCATATGGTAAAATTGCAACAAAGGCTGCATCAGTACTGGAAAAAAATAACCACTTTAATTGCCATGGCCTAATGGTAGTTTGTTGCTGCACTAGAGCTTTCTGACAGAGAAGGCTAAATGTCTCACAAAACTACAGTTCCCAGGATTCCATAACATTGAGCCAAGACAGTTAAAGTGATGTCAAACTGGATTGTTTGCAGTGTTGGTGCAGCCACAGACTATTCTAGACTAGTAATTCAGGTATTTTGAACATCTCTGCTAAAGAAATGAGATTTGAGTTTTACTGTAGCATTATGAAACTACTCCTTCTACTTTTAAGATCAAAACAGACAAAAATCCTTGCAGCATTTTAAAAATCAAACTCTCACCAACGTATACAATTGTTCTGTGCAGAACACAAAAACCAACTGCTCTGTGTAAGTAATTTAAACTGACAGTGTAAAATGTTTTCTTTACAGATATCGGGAGAAATACGTGCTTTTGGTCTGCTTGCAAGAAAGTGGCATCTTGTACCTCTCTGAAGGACTATACTTCAAAGTGGATTGTGCAAAATTTTGCAGTGCCCTTCTACCATGGGATGTATTAAATCCAAAAGCCCCTTCCCCAACACTATTCTGGATGATGGGAGTCGGGAAATCACTGGCTACGACAATGGATACAACATAGACAAATCTTCCCTTATTGAAGCAAACGCTGGGATGTCACCTTCAGCAAATACTGTGGTGGTGGACTTTGCTCACCGACTCTCCCTGGAGATTCTGGATCAAGCTGTGAAGCAGTGGGCAGTGACTGAAAGCAAATATAGCGACATCCCCTTCATTGAAAGTGACGAGCCATGAATGGCAAGATTTGGCTTCTCCCAACATGACCCTGTCAGGCATCTAATGTATTGGTGCTAGCACAAATAAAGCAACCTTCATGCAGCAGGAGTTGTCATTTTAAAGACACCAAGTGGTACAGAGGCAACTAGCCTTGACTGTGGTAATGTAATACTTTGCCTTTACTATTGAATCATGAATGGAACCACAGTAGCATCCAGAGTACCAGGGCTAGCGGGTGAGTCAGCGCACCCAGAAATCTACTCTGTAGTGATAGCAGCACCAAAAAGCGGCACAAGGACAAGAAGTAGGTTCTTCGGTTCTGTTAAAACCGGCAGCAAAATGAGCATAATTGGGGGGGGGGAGAGATTTTTCTTGGTTCAGGATTAGAGAAAGAAGATTACAGCTAAATTAATGGTAGCGTTGAAGTATTTGGGCCGCTGTTGAACCTTGTAAACTATAACTCTTAAGGGGAAATGGTACATTTAAGCACAGGCTAGAATCCTGCCAAAGTTAAGCATTTCTAAGGTCTCATTTGTCTCAGCTGGAAATACTTAATAGTGCCGAACTCTCCAATTGAAATAAATGAGATCCAAGTGCTTAATATCAAGACTGGACCATACAAATGGCTTCTACCACTGCCAGAGCTTCCTTTCCTAGACATATCTAATTCTGACGCCATGGGGCTAGTTGTTTGCAACTTCATTCAGTTGAGTACACCAATACTAACTTCAGACCAAAGATGAAGGAAATGTAAAAGAACATAGAAATAACACTGAATGCTCTGTACTTGAGAAAAGGCAAATTGCAATGAAAGTATTTGACTGATATTGTGAGTAGGGTATTTAAAAGAACATTACTCTAGTTGTTAACATTTAGTGGTAAATTCATCAACACGACAGCATTACAAGTCTTTCTTTTTTTTAAGGAATATGTATAGGCCACAAAGATAAAGATAATTGTCCACAGTTAAAAGAAAAAGGCAAAAGAGTGTACAGTTTAAGGAAGGGATGGGGAACATGTATCCCTCTAGATGCTGCTGGGCCGTACCTTCCCCATTATTCCTTACTCATGTCTGTGCTACTGAAGGCTAATGAAAGTTGGTGTTCAACAGCATGTAGGAAGGCCACATGTTCCCCACTTCTAGTTTAAAATACTGTGTGAGAAGAAAATGCACTAAGCAGAACAGAGGACAAAGCTTCCAGGTAGCATTTTCCAGGAATTTATAGATACAGTGAAATGACAAAGAGTTTTACTTGGTGTGCTTCCTCAATATTATTTCCATTGAAGAATGATTTCCAGTACAGGGCTAAAGAGATAGAAATTATGCCTGCAGCACTGCAGGGGTCATGCTGTCGGCTATTCTGGCAATATGAGTAGCTGTTGAAAAGAAGATTAATTATGACTGTCATTGATCTCATGCAATATCATTTCCAACCACTGCAGTGCATTTTCAGTACTGAAACAGAAAAAAGGGCAGGTAGATCCCGAGCAGGGCTGTCACTTTCTTCTGTTATATCCAGTGTAGCAGAAATACCAGCCACAAGTGATGGAGGTTTCCTTTTCCTGGTGCTGTATAGTTGTTCCTCTTGGCACAAACCTCCACACAACAACCTTTTCTTCAGTACTACTAACCAGGCACATAGCAAATGAGAAAGAGCACAGGGGGAATGACAAGGAAAGTCTGACGTGCCCAGAGCTGAAGTACCAGATGGAACTCTGGGCTTTTCCAAACATATTATCATTTCTACATATGTGATTGTGATGAAAGAGGTCCTAGCCTAAATGAAATGGCTACACTGAACTGTATTCCCTGTTGTTCAAAACTGTGATGTAACTAATGTCCTGCAAATACATCATCACAAAATGTCCAGTGTTGATTTCTTCTGTGTACTACAGGATTTAACGCCATTCATGTTTTGATTTTTTTTAAAAATCAGGAAAATGACATTACATAGATAAAGCTTATGCCATGCTTTAAAGTACTGTCTGGAGCACAACTTTGTAAATGTGGTTTTTCAGCAGCATAAGGAGGCTGCAGCCTAAGCAGCATATTACAGTATATTTTTACAATATGTGTTATGATTTTGTTTCTACCCAGATGATTAATCACTTGCAGAACCGTGTTTGAATAAAATAATATTTCATACGTTTGTGTGTTTTTCTGAAAAACAAGTATATTTCAGCATGTTAAAAGATTTGCCCCCTTTAAAAAAATACAGTACCTTGAAAGTCTATGGTGTGGAAACTGGTGTAATGATACTGACATATTATATAAAAGTATGCACTGCATGCACTGGTAGGCATTCAGTACCGAAGGTACAGATTTAGAATCTAGAGTTAGGGACCCGTAAATGCTTTGTATTGAGTAAGGCTCTGTAGGCTTATTGTAAAACTATGGAATGTCATCCCATTCAAGCCTGGACTCTCAGCATGGTCCATTACATTTTATGTCAAAATCTAGATGCTTGCAATTGTGTTACATAAGGCTTTTGCTTTCTAGTAAGTATTGGTTCCTTTGCAAGCTCTTTCTATTATTGTGTCTAATTTAAACATTGGAGCAAATGGGTTGCTATATGTGTCACTATGCTTTTTATGACATCCTAAACAAAGAGGCAAGTAGGGGATCCAGTTGGGATGCAGAAGACCCTAGTTAAATCTCACCCCCACTACAGAATACATGGGTGGGCTTGGATAAAATGAGAAATCCTGCTTTCAACAAAGAGCTCAGACATGGGATGTAAATCTGATAAAATCAAGTTAGGACTAACACAAGTGCCAGCCTTCAAAACATCCAGGAGAAAAACAAGGGGAATATTGATTTTTACTTCAAGATGGGAAATGACTGAGAAAGCCAAAGGGCAGGTATGTAAATGAGAGCACTCTCTTTGCCCTCTTCCCTTCTATCACCACCAGACAAGCAGCAGCTTCAGACGAGAGCAAGAAGAATAGAAGCAAAGGGAATAAGCATCACTCTTGCATTCCCCAAAGTGCAGCATGCAGCGAGATGGACACAATGTGGGCTGCCCCCCTTCTGAGCATTGAACAAGTATATAATAGGGTGAAGATCATATATGTGTATCTTTTCTCCTTTAACTAAATTCAGGATTAAGAGAAATTACCTACCAATTCTGAAATCTCTCTCTTTGGAGAGCTACTCATGATCAATATGTCTCTTTGATATTTCTGCTTTGTCATTAGCTATTACTGAACAGACTTTTTTTTTCTGAATAAGCTTTCCCCAGCTCTTTTCCTTACATTAATTCTTCAGAGAAATCTAAATTGTGACATTATCTATTGCCATGGTAACAAGGGGAAGACAGGTGGTTTGACCAGCCTCTCTATAAAAAGCCTAGACAGTCTCTGTGCACAACAAATAGAGCTCCACAATCACTTGGAAGTTGTGACGTGCCCGTTTTCATTGACTAACCATAGCTTTAGCTAAAACCAATAGAATCTAATTCCAGGGCACTGTTACATCTGCAACAAAGGATCAGAAGACCACAGTTAACAGACTAGCAAGGCCTCAGTCATAATGATAAAGGAAGGGGAATCTGGCATACACCCCAATAATTTATGGTTGAAATCCTGGTGGTTACATCCAAGTATAGTACTGTACACCCACTGAATCAATTGTTGAGTCAACGTATAGATAAATCTGATTCAATGGCTTATGTCTGCTTCCTTTTAACAGTGCCAATTACCTTGCTCAACCTTACTAGACTAAGGTTGCTAGGTCAAGACTGTCTCTGGCCTTGAAATTTCAAATCAAAAATTGGAATTCTAGGGATGTCACCCCTTAGGATGTCACTGGAGATGAGCTCTGGTGATGTTATGGGTACAGCCCCTGGCAATGTCCTAAAGCACAATACCTTGAGCATCAACCACAAATGTAAAGAGGATGCCAGAGAAATGAAAAAATGCACACCCTTGACAATCCTACCCTTTGTCTGAGTGCCAGAGAAGAGACCAGGCTCTAAGATCTGAGAAACCTATACCAAGGTGAAAAGTTGGCTCACTGCTGATCTCAGTGATTTTGCCTTTACTTATGTAACTGTGTTCTTAATATCTCTGCTTTGCTAAACAGTAGAAGTTACTGAGAATTGAACCAGTTCCCAGATGCCATCTTGCAAGAGGACTCAGAAATTAGAGGTGTCATTGGCTTTCAGTGTAGTCAACCATACTGCATTCTTTGATCACCTACCTGGAAACTATTTTCAATGGTTCTGGTGCTTGCCAGAGAGTCTTGGAAGGTGGTTCTGGGGAGACTATTGTTCAGCTATTGATTTATGAGTCCCACAGGGTTCCATCTTGTTGTCTACCATGTTATTTCACTTGAAGTTTTTTTCTAGCAGTCTCATCAGATCCAGCTCTTACCCTTTTCATCACATTCTGGGAAAGCTATGCAAGTCCTTATTCAGTTTTACCTGAACAAATGAAAACTTAATCTAGATGAAGAAGTACTATTGATAGGAAAGGTAAGTTTGAGAAGAGTCATCCAACTTATTTGAGATGTGGCTTCATTATACTTTTCTGCAAAAGGAGTGGGTGCATATTTTTGGAGTGCTTCTGTGGCTGAGGCACTACCATTTTTTCTGGAGAAGGCTTATATCTTTATGAATCTATTGTTAGCAGAAAAGTTCTTTTTGTGTTTTCTACTGTCCAGTAATATTCACAGATCTTTTCCTGGGCAGGATTCAGACTCAGACAGGTCCAGCTATCTACCTTTTTAAGCAAATTCAGACAGAAGGTAAGAATGAATTCTGAACATGCTTCTTATAGTACTCTTTATTTATTGCTGCTGTTATTAATATTTACTGTTCTAATGTCTCCATTTGAGTCTAAAATAGGTGAAAGACTAGATATAAGGCCATACTGAAAATGGATGACTGGCAATTTTCTAGTCCATAAGCCACTACTTTGACTAACACTAGTATAGATCAGGTACATCAATAAATTACAAACCTTCTGATAATCTTGATTCTCTAGATTAATTAAAACAACAAATCATTTTTTAACACAAAAGAAATGCTTCTTTTATGCTGGAAGGCATGAAGATATTGTTCTTTTTAAAGATCTTTTTCTAAGTCATGTACATATTTAGTTAGTTTTAATCAATTAACTTCAACAGCTAGTGAAACTTAGTGAAACTCAAAATAGAAAAACACATTTTCATGGATACTATTCATCTCATTACAAATCCAATCCTGATTTATAAGGTCAAAGTAGTCAGAGGTGGACAGGGTACATTAGCCACATCATTTACTTTTAGGTGACTGCTCAATTTTCCTTTGAACCCCATCCCAATGGATCACTTCCCCAAATCTTGTTTGGGCCACTGTTTAACTATGTCACCTATCTAGCATAATTAAATTTCTATTATTTTAGATGATCCAAGAATATCTGAGCCTCTATATTAATATGTTTTATTTTACACAGAGAAGTAAAAATGTGTAAACACATAATGCAGCTCTCATCCTAGAGCTTTAATGCCTCTATGGCAGTACCCCAATAACTCCCGCTATTCCTGTACTTGTCTGTAAAAATGTAGGCCTTCTCCATTATATAATAAGCAATAAGTATTTCACTCAATGCTCACTATCTCTTTGCATGATACATTCATAATCATCCATACACTGTGTTAAAGAAAGTTAGAATTAAAAAACCGAATGCTTAGGCTGGCATTAGTCCAAATCTATTGTAATTTGAGATCACTGGTTCCAAGAGACTTAAAGCATGAGTCCAAAAATTCATCTGTTACTTCTTCTAAAGCAGCTGGCTTCCACTTTGGTGACTGGTCTTTGTCAATAATAACTACCAAAGAAAACAAAAAAGAATAATGTTATCAGTTTATAATGTCTGTATTAGAAGTATAAAAATCTTAACCTCTCTCTCTTTCCTGCATATCAAGGGTAAACTACTGTAGTACATCATGTTACATGAGATTTGAGCATTTTCTACTTTTTTTTAAAGTAAGAGCTATTCAACAGTGGAATAGACTGCCTCAGCCGGTGGTGGACTCTCCATCTCTGGAGGTCTTTAAACAAAGATGGGATGAGCACCTTTCAAGTGCTTTTATTATGTATTCCTGAATGATCAGCTTCCATCATAGAAAGTGTCATGTGATAACTAGCACATTAGATTTTTTTTTTAAATGAAGCTATTACTGTAAAAATAGAAAATGGATTACCTACAGCTGCCCTGAATATTTACTTCTCAGTCAGCACTTCACATGGCTATGGAGCTTAGCATGCTGAGTAATCTGGTTACATATATTATAAACAAAAATGTTGTAGGTATTTCTCTCTGCTGTGAATGGGGGGCTTCTTCCTTCAAGAATTCTCTCAACAGTGCTTGCCATTTTTTCATAGCAGGTAACTTAAAAACACACACATCTCCCCGTGATAAAGTATAATGCAATAACTAATGGCATCAGTTTAAAATCTGACCATGCACAGTTGATTCTCTATATTCATGGATGCTGCATCCACGGATTCAATCATCCATGGCTTGAAAATATATTTGTTAAAATCCAGAAAACAAACCTTGATTTTGCCGTTCTATATAAGGGGCAACATTTTACTATGCCATTGTGTATCATAGGATTTGAGCATCCATGGATTTTGGTATCCACAGAGAGTCCTGGAATCATACCCCAGTCAATAACAAGGAATCATTGTACTAGAAAAACCTTAATTATGCATCTTTTACTACCTGGAAATGCAGGTATTTGTCATGCTAATACCCTCAAATCAGATCCACAGGGAAAGCGTAGATACTCAAGCAGCTGTGTTGATTCATATTGTGGGGACAAAAAACAGTTCTAGCAGACTGACAACCATAACCCAGTTTAAAAAACCTCCTTTGGCTTCAATTTTTACCTGCACGGACACCTTCATAGAAGTCATGGCCTCGCTGTAAAATAAAAAGAAATTCATGGTAATATTGGAATTTGCTGGCACACTTCTTTTTCCTCCTGCTGTACTTCCAAAGCCAAATTTTACTAATTAGGTCTAGCCTAGATTGTTAGACTTTGACACAAGAGTAAATTTGTTTTCAGCTTGGCGTATACGTTTGTCTCCCATGCAGCTGCAACTTCCACTACCCATCTCAGGGATCCCTCTGTAATTCTGTGAGAAAACTTCTACCATAGTGTTTGGTATGTTTGCACTGTCTTTGTGTGACATGCATGCCTTCCACTGAAGTAATACGTCTGCATAACCCACTAGTGTGGGTGTGGATAACTGTAGACTATCTAGCACTTGACAGTACTGGTGTGAAGAAAAATGTCTCACTCTCTTGAGAGTGGGCTGGGGCTTCATAAATATTATAAGTGTCTCATCTGCTAGACGTTGCATTTATATTTCTCTGTCTCCTTTTTTTAAAGGGATAATTATGCAAAGAAAATATTTTTTTTAATTGCTGCCATTTGCAGCCTGCTCTATCGCCTGTATTAAAAGGACAAAAGAGCTGAGAAAAGTGAGCCAAATGCTTCCCAAGGCCATTTTTGCCCCTTACAGAAAAAAGATGGAGGGAGAACCAGATTTTTTTTATTACACTCAAAATACCCTGGGAGGGATTTTGGGAAGCTTTTGATCCCCACCACTTTTCAGTACACTGATTTGGAAGACCTCTGTATGGAGCGGACTGGTGAGGAATAAATCAGGAGTGTGGAAGAGAGATCCTTTTATTCTCAACATTTTAACTCTTGGTGTGCTGGGGTCCCACTGGCATCAGTACATACTCAAGGTTTGTGTCGCTCCTATCCTCATCTCCCAGCATATAGCACTTCCTAGAACAAGTACAAGAAGGAGAACTGGGGAAGAGGATAGGAGAACTAGAATGATACCAAGATCTACAGGATTTGATGAGGTCAATAGGATTCACAAAGTTAAAATGCTGAGAAGTTTATCCCCCGTGTCCTGCTGTACACTGATCCATCTATGCAGAAGTATCCCAAATCAATGTACAGTACTGAAAAACACAGTTTCTGGATATTAATCCCAGACTATGTTTACCCTATCCTTCCCCACACCATACAGAGGCCTCCCAAAACAGTATACTGAAGACCATATCACTGGATGTTATTGCTAACTCTGATTAAAATGAAACCTTAAATATTAGGAATGGAAATTCATCCTCTCTTTTCTGCTGTCTTCTCCTCTTCCTCCTCCTCCAACCTAGTCCATGTATGCAGATGTATGGAATGGACTTCAAATGCCTCACCACCACTTCTACATAGATGGACCAGTGGGGAGGAGAAGGAAGAGGATGAAATCCAGTCCTTTGAAATAATAAACAAACAAACAGTTTAACTGCTGCTCATTTTCACAACCACTGCTCCCACTCCCACGAGTGCATGGCCTCGGAGCATCTCTCTCCAGCTGAAATGCAGATGTCCTCATGCTGCTGCTGCTGCTTCATAGGATTTGGGAGCAGGAGCTGCAGCAAGCTATCATGAAGCCTGTTTTCCAGTCTGGTCAATTCCTGGAAGTGAAAATTTCAAATATCTTGTGTGTGTTAAGTGCCCTCAAGTTGATCTCGACCCATGGCGACCTTATGAATGTGGCATCTCCAAGACACTCTGTCCTCAACAACTTTGCTCAGTTCCTGCAGACTCAAATATCCTGATGTTTGGGCTTGCTGGTGATGCCAAATTTACTGTGGACACCCGACTGGCATAGCCTGTGCCAGCCCAGAATGCCTGAGTGCAAGCCATCCATCCACCTCAGCCTCCCAGTTGCAGGATTTCCCTCAATTTTTTTCCACTTTTTTCATGTGGAAAGCCTCCTCCTGTCCTGGTTTTTAAATTTTTGGAACTTTTATCTTGCTAGTTCAGACAACTCTAGACATCATCACAAACTGGAGGTGCCCCAACGATCTCCCAAAACCAGGAAACCTAATGTCTGAGCCTCTGCTGGGCTCAGATAACCTTTTATCTTTGAAATTATGTATGAAATGTGCTGTAATTTGTTTTAACTATGTGCTTTCAAATGAAAAGTCAACCCTCTGTATCCATGGATTCTGCATGCACAGATTCAACCATCAGCTTGAAAATATTTGAAAAGACATTTCTGAAAAGCAAATCTTGATTTTGCCACTTCATATAACTATCCACTGCATGTAATGGGACATGAACATCCACAGATTTTGGCATCCAAGGGGGTGTCCTGAACCAAACCCCAACATACACCAAGGGCCCACTCTAATTGCTTTTAATTGACTTTAATTAACTTTTATAATGTTTGTAAAATAGGATTTTGAGAGCCAGCACGGCATAGTGGTTTGAGTGCTGGATGACAACTCTGGAGATCAGGGTTAAAATCCCTGCTTGGCCATGAAACCCACTGGCTGCCCTTGGACAAATTACATGCTCTCAGCTTCAGGGGAAGGCAGTAGGAAATCTCTAAACAAATTTTGCCAAGAAAACCCCATGATAGGATCACCTTAGGGTCACCCTAAGTCAGAAACAACTTGAAGGCACACAACTACAAACAACAACAAAATACGATTTTAGTTGAACTCTAGTTATATTTGTTGCAAGCTACTTCAGCTAGCAAGCCAGAAGAAAGAAAGAAAGAAAGAAAGAAAGAAAGAGGCAGTGTTGTAGTGCTGGAGTTTTGGACAGAGACTCACTGTTTTATCACACTAGGGGGGAAAAACAGGATTTAAACAAGAGTTAAACTAGAGAAAATCAGGAAATGCCTGATATTTATCACACAGCATTTCCTGGTTTTCTCTAGTTTAACTCTCATTTAAATCCTGTTTGCCCCCTAGTGTGATAAAACAGTCAGAGAGCCATGTTCCAGTGCCTGCAGAGCCATGAAATTCACTGGGTGACACCAAACCAGTTACTCAGCCCAACCTTCCTGACAAGGTCATTTAAGGATAAAGTGGGGAGGAGGAAAACTAGACATGAGTAACCTTGAGCCCACTGGGCAAAAGGTAGAACATGAACAGAACAAATAATAAGTATTACTACTAATCTGAGAGAAGGAGGAGGAGAGAGGGTTCATTGTGGGCTCCAGAATTACCATCCAAATGCAGAATTTCTTACCATGCATGCTTGGCTCAATCTATATTCCATGACAAGTACCTCCTGCAGACTCAAGGAAGCTCCTTCTCTAAGCTGCCTGAAGGTCATCTTTAAAGATGTTGGCGACATTTTAGAAATTGTCTGTGGACAAAACAAAAAATCATTTTCTGAGTAAAATTTCTGTTTCCAAGCATGAAAAATGTTGTGGCACAGGTTCCAAAAACATGGCTACGTTTCTGTATTCATACTGTTCAAGTAACAGTAAAAGTATAAATCCTGACAAGAGTGGAGCCAGTGGTTTGAGTGCTGGACTAGGACTCTGAGAGACCAGGATTCAAATCCCTGCTTGGCCATGGAAACCCACTGGGTGACTCTCGCAGCCTAAGAGGAGGTAATGGCAAATCTCTGAACAAACCTAGCGAAGAAAAGGCGGCAGTTTAGGGTTGTCATGTGTTGGAAATGACTTGAAGACACACAACAAGAGCCAACATCTGATTAGAATAAATCCAAACAAATATTCCTGTTTATGAAAAGCAGGGGTGGGCAACTGTGAGATGTGAAGGGGCCACATTAGCCCCCCCAGGCCGCTTCATTGGATCTTTCTCTCACATACACAAAATGTCCCCAAATGCCCTCTGGGAGTGTGCAGGAGCATTTTCATCATGTTCTCAGCCTCCTCCCAAATCATTTTAGGACCAGGAGAGGCCTCCTTTTAACAAGTACTCCCCTGGCCCTAAAATGGCTCAGGAGGCAGAAACATGGAGAAAATGGTTGCAGTTCCAAGTAGATTTTATAACTACTTCTGTCACCTTAGTATCAGGATGTGGCACAGTTCTGAAAGCTGCCCAGAAATCGTGAGGACAAGGACTCTGAGACCAGGGTTTGAATTACACATACAGAGGGACAATATTGGGCATTTTTGAATAAGTGGAGCTTTCACTGTGCCCATAGCACAGTCCCAGCAGGGAACCCATGACCTCCAGATGTTTTGTTCGACAATTCTCATCACACTTACACAGCATGGCTAATGGTAAGGGATTATGAGAGTTGCAAGCCAAAAACATCTGAGGTCAATAAACTCCCCAGCCTTGTTTGACGCTCACTCTCTGACTGCCACATGAAACAGCTACCATTCATCTTGAAATCAAAATGAAGACAGAAGCCTTCTCAAGTGTGTTTTGTATCTTGTTATATTGGACTGATTACATGTTTGTTATCAGAGATTTCAAAAGTTCTTGAAAGAATTGAGTTATGAGCACTTGGGGGGGGGGGAAAGTTTTCCAGAAATATTAAGGCCTGGATCCAAAAAGCAATCAAACCAGTTCTGCCATTCAAAACAAAAAAGTACAAAGTCTCACTGTACATGTACACACCCAGAGTAGCTCTTTGGATTTTAGCCAACATCTTCTTATCTACTTGCTACACTCCAAAGGCCCTGCCAACAAGCCCAGCCACTCTGAATTGGAAAAAGCCTAATAAACCAAGTTATTGCCGTATCCTAGGACATTGTTCAGAGGTGCTGATAAAGGAAAGTGAGACTTCTTAGCTGTGCAGTAAGAAAAACATCAGCACTTTTAAAGCAAAAACTCTGCAGAAAGTGAGTGTTTGCCTTTCCATAGTGAGCCTCCTTATACAATATAGAGAAGAGAAACACTTCAGAGGTAGGAATGTCCTTTCCTGAGAACCAGGAAGCTTGAACCTCCAGGATGGAGACTGCCTGCCTCAGGCTAGGACAGTAAATGTTTAGAAAACAGAATCTGAGCGGGAGGAAATATTGGCTGGAATTCATGATTACAGTTATGAAAGTGCAAACCTATTGTTGTATATACATAACTGATTCATATTCGCCATCCTTATGTATTCATGATCATGGCAATAGTATGGGAAATAGCTGAAATGCCACCAGGTTGGGAATCTCTGATTTAACCCAATAAATATTTTCTATAGAATGAACACACACTGACTCCTGGAGCACTGTTATTATAACTACTTCTACTATAGTGGCAGTTCATTTCCTCAGGAACCCGCTTGCCTGACATTGCCTATATCTACCTGAAGCAGGGTAAACAACGTGTTGCCCTTCAGATGTTCTGGATAACTAGTCTCACAATTCCTGAGCAATGGCTGTGCTAGCTGGTGCTTATGAGGGTTGTTATGGGAGAGCAACAGGCTCTCTATCCTTGATGCTGAGGGAGGCATGAGAAAGAGAGTAACAAAGCATAGATTTTAATATTTCCCACCCACTCTTTAATGATTCCCACCCAAAAGAGAAGAGTCAGAGTTGGTACTCTTAGCTAAAACTAGGCTCCATCCTTCCAACCCCTGCTTCAACTAACTGGATCAACTTTGAGGCCCAAACTCTCCCAACTACAGTAAGGATGGAAGCGAAAAAGAAAGCAATTGAAAGATGAAGCAAGTCAGATTAAACAAACAGAGAAGATAATTTCAGCTCAGTCAAAGGAATAATAATAATAATAATTTGTTTTATTTATATACCGCTATTCCAAAGATCATAGCGGTGAACAGCAAGTAAGCTAATTAGCAAGTAAGCTAATTTGCCCCCAACAGTCTGGGTACTCATTTTAGCGACCTCGGAAGGATGCAAGCCTGAGTCGAGCTTGGGCCCTTTTGCTGGTCTTGAACTCGCAACCTTGTGGTCTTGAGTGAATGGCTGCAGTACAGGCATTTAACCACTGCGCCACCAGGGCTCCATCCACCAGGGCTCCATGAAGTGCTTCCTACACCATTTCCTAATCAGGTGGGGGTAAGAACTCTCCTCTCTTGGATTAATGAACTTTTAGCTTCCTGTCTCCTGTGCAAAGGAAAGGAACTCCTTGTTCCTGGAATATTCCTCTGCCTATCTCCACAGAAAAAAGAAGCTCTCCCCCCACCCCATTAGGATGTAAATACATAAATAAATAAAGAAGCTTCAAACATGTGGCTTGATGAAAAGATTCAACATTGCAAGAACTAATTTGTTGACACAAGAGAAATAGCAAGTCCTAAAATTTACCTACTGCGGATGTTTTCAACAGGGACATTAAAGTCCTACCCACGGGGGCAAATGGCAGATTTCCAACCAAAAGCATCGGTCATTTTTCCCTGGCTCCTGATCACTCAGTTCTCTCATTCTGCCTCTCCAGACGCCAGCTGATAAAAGCAGTGACCCATTTTGCCTGGGACTTTACATCTGCTAACTCCCAGCTGCTGGGCAGATCCTGTGAGCACAAGCAGCAGACAGCTTTATGCCTCTGGTTTTGTATACATGAATCACTCACTACCAGCTGGCTTAATAGCAGAAGCAAGGAAGAACAAATGATGTTCTGCAAAAGAAATCTCCATAAAACCCAAAATCACCAATCTGCCCCCCCCCCATGTTAATAGCATCTACCTTAGTCCTCGCTTTACTGTTCCAGTTCCTTGAGCTTTCTCTATAACCAGAGGCAACTGGCAACAAGGCATTTCCAGAATTCATACACATTCTTCATGCATTTCAATTTTAATGACAAGTACAAAGCGCAGCTCTTGCATGCGGTACCAAGGGGTAACCTGAGGTTGCTACCACCTATCTTGTGCACTGGCTGGAGGATTTTACTACTGTAGTTTAGCAGAAAACAAAAGCCCATACATAGCATGAGATGGAGGAAACTAACTGCTGATGTCCACATAGTGCTGTATTTTTAAACAGTAATGCACGCTTAAATCCCAATACCAAGATCTAATAGAGGCAGTTCATTTGTGCAACCCTCAATTGCATGAACATCTGTACTCTTTCAAAGTTTACACAGAAAGGTATCTCATACCTCCTTGCATAAGTGATTCCCTGTCCTTGCTAAGAATTTGGCCACTGCCAGGAATTTGGCCAACCTGCACATCAGCTTGCCAACAGTCATGCAAGGAGGGGACACAAAATCCTTTGCCTGAAATGCTGCTGCTCCATCCTCCTGCACACTAGCCCTCCACTTTCTGAGGGGTATCTCATTACTAGTGTTTGGGAGACGATACCCCATGCCTGGTATCAAAAGACTACTCTACAAATAGAGACCAGGGGTACACAATTCTTCCCTACAGAGGTTGCCCAGCTGTGGGACGGAGGAGTAAAATCCAGCCCATCAGGAGCCTCAGTTCAGCAGCTTCTGGACACTTCCATCCTCCTGCTCAATCTCAGATCCACAGAAGATACACCAGAGAGGCTTTTTGGTCCACCAGCATTACATTGGTTTTTGGTCTGATTCCAAAAATACTGCTAAACAAACAAGCACCAGAAACTCCATAATGCTTGCTCAGGGGGTGGGAGAAACCAGAACATGAGAAACTGCCAAATTTGCCAAGCCAGAAAAGAATTAATTACTGTAACAGGAAGAAGAAAGCAAACAGAACCCACTAATAAAGAGCCAAGGAGTACCCCAGCACCTCAGCAGTGGGTGCCCTTTTCCCACCACCCCTCCCGCAACCTTTTTAGTTCTCCCTAAGTTGGAAAAAACATGAAGGTACACAGTAACAACAACTGAAACCCTAAGTGATGTGTTTCCATTGATTGGACAAGGGGGGGGGGGTCCCCTTAAGGAGCAGGGTTTTTATCCTATGTAGTAACAGTTTACCTCGATAAATTCCTTCAAAGTGGCCCCTATGCAAACTAATACAGACTACCATCACTCACTGGTGGTTTGCACAGGGGATCTTCTGGAATGCTGCAAACCTGGATGGGTTCCAAAATTAGCTGAGGAATTCCTCATTTTTGCAGGAGGAAAAGTGGCCTTACTTCTGAGACAATCCATTGTGAGCCGTGTGTGTGTGTGTGTGTGTGTGTGTGTGTGTGTGTGTGTATGTGAGAGAGAGAGAGAGAGAGAGAGATCACATTGCATTGTTATAGTGATGTTATTCCACTTTAACTGCCATGGCAACATTCTGTGGAATTCTGGGGCTTGTAGTTTAGCGAGTTCTCAGCTCTCTGACACAGAATTCTAAGGGCCCCTCCCTAAACTGCAAATCCCAGGATTCCATATGATGTTGCCATGGTGGTTAAAGTGGAATACAGTGCAAAAACACTGTAGTTTGTTAGGGCCCAGTGAGAGAGAAAGACCTATCCATCTCTGTAAGACTAAAGACTATACTAGAAAGCTCTGCTCATATCTCACACGTACTGGGATGTTAAGATCCATACCATTTGCCAGAGTGAAATACCAGGGGGTGTGTTAAAAATTTTCAAAATGTCCCAGTGGAGACCAGTACAAGGGATTCCCAAAAGGCTGAATGGGGAGGTATTTTTAATGGCAGTCAAGCAAAAGAAAAGGGAATGACAGAAAAGTACAGAGGGTGGGTGTAATCTTGAGGAGTGATTCACTGAGCCTTTCTATTAATAAATACAATGTGCTAAGAGGAGGTGGCGAACAAGATAAGGAAACTGAAGAGAACAGAGGAAACATTGGCCCATTAGCAGAGTGAAATAAATGCAGGATTCTCACTGGAGAGAAGGTAGCTCTCTCCAACGTCAGCTTGTGCTCCATACCACTAATGATATAGGCATAGGCCAGGATGGGCTCAAATTCTGACAACATGAAACAAGTGGTCTTCCAAAGCTCAATGCCCACTAGGCCTATCCTCCCCGGAATATTCTGTGTGGTAATAGCTCTCCAGAGAGACAAGCATTCGAGCACAACATACAGTGCTTAGAGGAAACTGCCTTGCCCTCCTCCCTTCTCATCTGGGAAAGAAGCATCAGGATTAAATGAGAGATGAACAGCTGTTCTTCGAAGGGAGGGCTGGAACTCAAGCTCCCCCAGATTAAGGGATCCTCCTGGAAACAGCAGCTTTACCAATCAACCAGTTCTTCTGTTTTCAATATTTAGTAACTGAAAGAAAAAAAGCAAGGAAACTCCTCATACAAAGCTAAGATAAACAGTAGAGGGCTTGGCTGAAGCAGCCATTAGTAGCCACTCAGGAGCAAGTAAATGCCTCAGTGAGAAAATAAGACTACAGAAAATAGGAAAGCCTCTGAACTGACAAATCAGCACAAAACTGCTCAGTAATTATGCGTTGCTTCTCTCTATCCACAAACATTTGTCTACACGGCATGTCAAAAATGCAGTTCTGCATTTTCCACTTGCTAATATTTACAGTGACATTTCCCCCCTTTCTGTCAGACAACTGGATTCAAGTATGAACTAGGAACAGAATGTATCGTGGGTTGCCACTGAATTCATGAGTCCAGGTATGGAAATCTGTCTTCCGTTTTATCCATTTGCCTTGTGGGTAAACTCACGGCAGAGCACCTGAAAATTACATGGCAGGGGATAAGCATCTGCAGCATCACAACGGGGTGAGATGAACTTTATCAAATCACTTGCGGAATGTGGTAAAAATCAATTCTGCATGTTTCTGGATCCTGGGGATTATCACATGGTTGCATTTGTTCTGCAGTAGGTTTAAAAACAGCCGCTATAGAACAAATTGTAGCCTGTCCTCTATCCAAGGTGACATTTTAGGGGAAATGGAAAAGAGCAATACTACAACTGCCTACTCAAAAGTAGATTCCGCTTAGGTGGGGTATATTCCCAGGTTACAGGAATGCTGCCCAAATAAGGGAATATGGAAAAGCTCCCAAATCTGCTTGTGAGAGGAGACAGAGAGCTAACACCTTTTCCCTAATCATTAAATATGTTAGAGACTTCACCCAGTACATTAAAGGATTAATATCACAGCAGTGAGCCAGACCAAGAAAGGGCTGTAAGTGATCAATCAGAGTCCCTAAGTGTTTCCTCTAGAAGAGAAGGAATGGGGTAGGTAGGCAACTCAGTGATATGCATTGGGGTCAGACTTCATTATACTTGGAAGAAACCCACTGAAATCAATGGAGCAAGTCCATTATAACTGCATTAAGTCCAGCTGGTTTAATGAGTCTAAACATGAGTAAGCCCAGTTCAAGTCCATTGTGATTCAAGTAAAGCATAGGCTCAACCATTTTATCTCAATTCAACTGCATGTTTCAAATTATCCCAGATTGAAAGCAACGTGCATTTTTGACAATGTGAGCATTTTGATTCCAGATATCTAGAGTCTTATGCATATCCATGACCAGGATCTCAGAGTCCCAATTTCAAGAGAAAGGTGGGATGATGATGATGATGATGATGATGATGATCATCATCATTTTTAAACTAGTCACTGTTTTTAAAACATGGTTATGCACAGCTTATTGCAAAATGAAGACACATATAAATACAGCTGGAAGCTACATTTCTGCACACATCACACTGACTTGTACAGCTTCTCATCCAGTTAGTGATGACTGTGTAAATGGTCTAAACTGAATCTGATCAAGCACCTAGAATTTGGAATAATACTGTAACTCACTTCTAAAAAACCCAAACCCACTCACCACCCAGTCCAGTCAATATACAATGGGCTCTTATTACTGAGACAAAGAAATATGTGCATGTTCTTATCTATTGTAGTAACTAGTGATAAAGGACAAGGGAGCAATTATGTTCTTTTGGCAAGCCCAAATTATTTACTTCCTCTTAACTATTTCTATAAAATTGTAACTGCATTCATCAACAAAAATGTGTGCACATGCCAGTGTGTCTAATGTGTTTATGCATCTGTGAATGAGAGTGAATAAACAATTTTACAGTGGAGCCTCTGGTTTTCACTGAAAGGTAATGAGCAAAAGACAATAATTTAGGATCTCTGATTCCAGGACTGATGTTTTGATAACACCAAAAGAATCTAACTCATATCACTTTCTTTTCCTGAAAACAGAGGGCACAAGCAGTCAAGTACTGACTTAGTTAAATAAACAGAACATGGGACTTAGGTTTACAAAATTATCTGGCTTTGTCTAAGCAGGATCTAAAATATAGTAGCCTCAACTAATTAGCCTCTGCTTAAAGCAACTCAAAATACAACTTTCTTTCTAAACTGCTACTGACTAAACAAGTCAGATTAAATCCTAAACCTTTTCTACAGTATACACAGTGTTATTGACAATCAAGAAGAATTCAAGATAAGACCAATATTAATTCATTGGCAAATCATTATTAGTACTGTACAGTAAATCAAAGTTGCTTTCTCTATGCTATGGAGCGTTGTCTTTTCAATACTACAATTTACAGAAACACCCACAACACATACAACACATATGCTTTACTTCAGCTCAAATTACAATGCCCATATAGGTCAAAGGAACCACAATACTGCCTCAACCAGCAGAAGCTGAGCTTCGAAAAGTTACCTTTTGAACTCAAACTCCCAGGAGGACCACCCAGCATGGCCAGCATGGTCAGGATTCAGCCTCAAGCAAATACTTTAAGTACATCTTTGGCTCAGTAAAATGAACTATTTTCTTAAACCAGCACTTTTTAAATTCACTGTGTCCTTCTTCTGTTGGTTCTGGGTACAGTGTAAAAGAATTAAAGCTGATACAATACAAAACATATGGAACCAGTACAATAGTAGAAACAGTAAGTGTCAGACTAGATCTTTTTAAATTATATTCAAAATTGAACCTTTAAAAAGGAGAGGTATCAGATACTGTCTTTCCATGCACAGATAACTCTTTAATCCAGCAGAAGCTTTAAAAAAACAGAAGGTAGAGGGAGGAAATTCTCAATAATCCCCTTTTCCCTCTCTAGCTCCGAGTGTTTCCTCTCCCCAAAACTGCTCCAAAGGGTTGGAAGACCCTCCAGAACAGCTAGAAAGATGGTAAGGGGACTGCAAGAGAAAAAAGGAAATTAGGAAAAATCATCTCTTTTTTCTTCTGTTCATGCATTGGTTTCAATACATTATGAATAGCTAAAGAAAAGTAAACGTAGCTATGTGCATCCATCCATACGTATTTTTAAAATAAAATAGAATGCAAGAATCAACTTAAGTTGAAAGAAAAATCCTACTGTTCACTAGTCAATACTGTTCCCTTTTGAGAGAAAATGCATAGTTCCTTTGGAACAATGGCTTTGGAGTAAACTAAGGTGCCCCTCAGAGAAGAATAAATTGTGGTCCTGAGTTTGATAGGAGAATCTCCCTAAAAATTTATCTGTTGGAGGTGTGACCTCTTCCCCACAACTGACAGAACACGTAAGTTACCATCATTTTGTACTGAGTGAAATAGCCAGAGACATTGTGATTTACCTAATGCTACAGTCAGTTGCCTTGTAAGTAATGTGACATGGCTAAAAAGTAGCACATGATGTGTGTTAAACATGCATGTCAAGCTACGTAAGGGATTTAAAATCGTATTTAAAAAGGAAATACCACATTACCTCTAGTTCTTTCAGTGCAAAAGGAGAGCCATCTTTCTTTAGTTTCTGAATTATCTCTTCCATGCTGTTTGCTGAAAATAGACTGAAAACAGAAAACAGACACATCAGTCACAGAATCATAGAATCACAGAACTCTGATGAATGCCCATCTGACCACTGTTTAAAAATCTCCAAAGAAGGGAAGTCCATCACATTCTGAGATAATCTGTTCCACTGCTGAATAGCTGACTGGACAGCTCTTTCTCAAGTTTAGTATGAACCTCCTTTCATGTGACTTAGTCCATCAGTCTGGGTCCTACTCTGGAGCAACCAGAAAGAAGTTTGTTCCATCTTCAAAGTTGACAGCCTTTCAGGTACTTGAAGATGGATATGAAACTGTCTTCTCTTCTCTAGGCAAAACATGCCCAATTTCCTCAGTTATTTCTTATAAAGCTTGGTTCCTAGGCCTTCACCATTTTGATTGCCTCCTTTGGAAATGTTCAAGCTTGCTGATATCCTTCTTACACTGTGGTGCCTAGAACAAGTATTCAGGCAAGGCCTGCAGAAGATTGGTACTATTTTTCCCTTGATCTAGACACTAATCCTTCTGTTACTGCAGCCTAGAATCGCAGTACCTTCTTTTGCTATCATAACACAGTGCTGACTCATGTTTACTTTGTGATCTACTAAAACATTTAGATCCCTTATCAAATATATGAATGTACTATGTGTACTCCAAGGACACCACACATATGTGTTTGCATTACCCTTACCCTGAGTAAGATCAGGCAAACAGGAAGCTTTTAGACCATATCAAAAAAGTCCTAAATAAAATAATCAAATCTGACAGTGTTTTTATAGGGAATAAACTACAATCCTTTATGCTTTTGCCAATATACCTTCATAAGATCATCACATCTTCAAATTCTGCACTTAGAAAGTAAGACACTGATGTCAAGCTTTTATTTTTTGGCATGTTGAGATTTTGTATATCAATAATTAACACTGCCAAAGTGGTAATCAAATGTTGGTTACAAAGATATTCTTACAGTCATTAAACCTTTTAGACACGTCAGTTATTATTTAAGCAAATCATAGTTATTTGGATGATAGATCACTCTCTTTCTGCCCACTGATTTTAAAACAAGTGTTGGAGCTCCAATCTTGTGCCACCATTTCTTATTTTTTTGTGGGCTGGGGGGAACCCTGTTCAAATATATTTTTTAAAAAATCAGGCAGGATCCTATTCTACAAAGCTCTGACAAATTCTGTTTTTAACAAAGCTCTTCCTTTTACAGGGTGCCATAGGACATTTAGTGAAAAAGACATGAATGACAACAACATTCAAGGGCTGGACATGATTGCTGCTGACCCATGTCTTTCAATGTGGGCAGTGTGTGAAGTGGAGTGGGATGCTATTTCACTTCTTTTCAGGCAACCCTATTATCTTGCCATTTTTTCAGGCAGACATAACTAATGTAACCATCCTGCTTTTTTCTCCCACTTCAAAATGAGCCCACTTGCTTTCTTCTCTCATTTCAGACACTGAACGTAGGCCTTGCATATTGGGTGGGGGATGACATACAAGGTGAAGTGTATTTAAAGAGGGCTGCTGAATCATCTCTCCTGTTCACTGCTTCTCACTCTAGGGTGCCATTTAAAACTCAGTTCAAGTATCATAGATCAGATAATGGAATAAGTTCAAAGAACCAACTACGCAGGAAAAGTAGAAGACAGGGAGAGGTTTCTACATAGACTTCTTTGCTTCCTTCCCTTTCACTCTCTGATGAGCCCCCTTTCTAAATGCAATGACAATGGATCTAAGCTCTTGAGATGGTAGCCCTCATGTGCATTTCAGATCCGCTGCAGAACCAAAATTGTTTAGATGTTGCTAAATCAACAAAGCAGACCTAATAGACAAATATTTGTACAAGCACAACAGAGGTTTTTCTGACCTTCCCCTTAATACATCTCTGATGCAATCAACTGCAAATACCTGTTAATTTTGTCCATGTGTTCACCAAGAATGAAGTCTTTTTCTTGATCAAGTTTGCACTATTACCAAAAAAAAAAAAAAAAAAAAACCTTTTATTCAAATTTTAAAACCAAAACCAAAAAGGAGTTTTCTGCAAGCATGGCAAATAAACTTTCAATTTTTTCTCTATTCTTACTGCAGCTATCCTATCAAGTTTAAATTTTTACATATTTTATTATAGTTCTCAATTTTACACAGGTTTCTTAGTGGTTAATTCTACATGGGGCTCCCAATTATCTCCTAACCAAATTTCTGATCAACCCTGACCTGTTTAAGCCTCAACAAAGCTGCAGTCTCAGGCTCCTAGGCCATTCAGGCCTGAAACTCTTAATTAGTTATACATAATTTGAAGGTTTCTTTGAAATTTAGGGCTACATCCAACACTGGACTTCTATTTACACAATGGACTTTACACACCCTTTACTTCCTGCTAGAACAAATGTGCATACTGTACAATCTACTTAGAAGGGTTCCTGAATCTTCCAGGCTATATATGGAAGAAATACAAGATGCTGTATTGGGAAAGAGTAAAGTGCTTTGTGAATCAATGTCACCCCATCAGTGAAGAGTTGGATTTCCCTCACAAACAAGCATACTTTACTTAACAAAGCCTCTGACAAAGAAGCTCCTTTTTACAAAGTATTTTGTAAGTCCATATAGCCCCCCTGTTCTAGGTGGAAGTTTGTCAGCAGCATTGACAGTGGGAGGATGATGAAGGAATGCTGGAGAGACACAGACTTTCAGAGTTAAGTTACACAAGCATGTCTGCAGTATATAATGTAATAAACAAATCTTGAACTGAGAAAGAATGGGATTCTGCTCTAGCTAACCTTATTATAGCTGTGTGTGCACCTGCCTACAACGCACAGAGTAAACAGCAGCTACCTTAAGAATACCTTACAGAGCATGAAGCAAACAGAGATAAAAGGGGAGAACAGATAAGCCTATCTCTCCAAATACTCCCAACATATTAAAAAAGCCTAGGTCTATTATGTTTGACCATCCAAATGGAAACTATAAAAAAGTGGTGACTGATAAAAGAAAGCAGTCGTCCCAGATGCATTTTTCAAGAAGCCTTCAAGAGGCCGCTAAAAACTTCAAATTATCTTCGTTTACTTAAGCAAGGCTTAGTTGACCTGGTTGTTTCATCTCACATGCGCAGATGGTTAGTTAGGGATAAAATAATTTTCAAAAGCATCTTGAACTGCTTCTCTTTGCATCTCTATTTCCCCCCCCCCCCCAAATTTTCTGTTAAAGAAATAATGTCCAGGAACTTCTGCTTTGTTAAATGAGGTATGCCTGTATTCCATGTTATTTTTTCCCCTTTTCATAACAGATGAAATGTAAGCAAGAGCCTTCTTAAGAGAACAGCCCTCACATATACTAAAGCTACATCTACTCTTATACAGACCAGCACACAAATCCACAGGATGGATAGGAGTAAGGGATTACAGGGATTCTTTACTTAGCATCAGGATCAGTGAGAATGATGCTGCGGTACTGGGAAGTTAAGCAGGGGTGAGCCTAAATCTGCTCCATGGGGAGGGATAGGAAATACATTTGTTAGATTCACATTTCCATACAAAAATATACATTTTGCACCTCCCAAGATGACAATGAGCCAAAGCACATATTAGTTAATATCCTGTTGACTAGTCCCAACTAGAGTAGGCCAACTGAATCAACAGTTAAACAGTGAGTCAGTACACAAGTATATCCCATTGAATCAATGGGTCTATGTTTGTCAGGACTGACAACAGGATTGACCATTGCCTCAAAAATCCATGCATTTCTAAAGCTTTTAGTGCACTGTAATGGGGGGAAATGCACATGTGTACATTTGAAAGCTACAACTGATAATACATGTATGTGAAAAACATGCTTTGTCAACAGAAATAATTGATATTTAGGGGAAATATGCTCCAAAATAAGGAAGGGAGGAGACTCATAACGCAATACAGGGCAGGGACAGGACAAGAATATTAGTGGGATTCTGAGAAATAGTTTCACCTTCTTACCCTTTTGGAGTTCTAAAACACAGAAGAAGAAATATGATAGTGGTGCTTCTGTCCCTTAAAAAGTTCTGCAGGAGAAGGAATTTCAGCAAGAGCAGCTTGTGCAATAAAAGAAGAAAAGACACACACAGAGAAAACCAAAGAAAACTGGCACCTGTTTGTGATAAAAACTGCACCTGTTGAAATTCCTTCCAACTATAAAAGTTTCTGCAGCCAGTCCTTCCTCTGCATCCGTCCACCCCACAAATGAACCCCCCTAGCTGTCTGCAGTAATACACTGTGTTACTGGACCTAAATTTACACACAGTTCGATTGAAAGGAATGTCAATTTGGTAACTGGTATTGACTCTTCTCTGCCTGCCATGAGGCCCCACATGATATGAAACATCTGAATGGATGCTCATGACAGATGCCATGAATATTCTGGCACTGCAGGGGCCAAGGTTAAGCTACAAACATGTGTTTCAGTTACAATAGCATCAGCTGCAAGTCAGAAACTAATGCCTCTCATTTGTATTCCGGTGGCTAGCCCAACACAGCTTCCACTCCATTAACTTGCAGCTTGTACATCACTGTATCCTCCCTTCTCATTCCCCTTTGCTGAAAATGTACTACCATGATAGTACATTCAGTCCACTAATACCTCCCTCGATGGCAGATTAAAGAACCTTGTTGCTGAAATGGTGTAGCCATTTTGGATAAAGGGATGCACATTTTTAAAGGTCCAGTTTCTGCCAGCATGCAAGGTTTCAAACAACACAGAACTGGGATTGAGTACTCATGCCTTTCCACCTGAACAAGCGTTATGTGAAACTCAAAAGATTGCACAGTTTGCATTAGTTAAACAGAAGTGATCATCTCACAACACAATCTTACACAAGTCTACTTAGATGTAAACCCTAATGGTGTCAGTGGGATATATTCTCAGGTGAGTGTTTAAGGACTGAGCCTTGCTTATTTTAATTCCAGTGTTTTTCTGGGATGACATTTAATACTACTCCTTAATCAAGCAGGAACCATCTCAAGCTATTAAGCTCAATGATACTGGGCAGGCTCCTACAACACCAGAATGACATTTAATGTTGCAAACATACCTTAGTGTTATACAACTAAAACATTCAATTTTACATCCGAACTTTTATTATTTGTATTTTTGTATTGCATGACATCTCACTGGAAAGGTTTTCACTAAGTAGCTCAGATCTCACTAAGAACAAGGCAAGCATTCCCTGTGGTTTATAATCTAAAAAGACCCATCAGGAAAAGGAAAAGGAAAAAGGATGGGAAATGAAAAATAATTTCCTAATGTTAACATTTGTACTTGGTAGTGTAGGCTTTTCTAATCAATATTAACTTGGAATTATATCTGCTTTAACATACTCTTAGCAATCAATATGTCTGACAGAAACAAATGTTTCATATAGATTTTTAAATTAAATTTTGAACATCATATCTGAAATGTTTTGTTTGCAATTAATACATCCATCTATAAGAAAGTCAGAGCTGACAGAGAGAGGAGAGAAAGCAAATGAACACAAAGCCTAAATTTTACTGTACACAACATCCAAGAAATCTTGGTGGCCTATTCCTCCCACATGTAGCGCAGGTCTGTCTCAATTGAGATGCATGGAAAAACCTAAGAAGCAGCGTGGTCAAGACTGTATTCTCCATTACAAATTCTGCTGTTACAGTTAGCTATCCACATACCTTCTTATGGTACAAATCCAAGATCTCACCAACATTTTCCTTTGAGGGGGACTGTAATTCTGTCAGATCTTTTTCTAAAGCAGCCACCTGCAAATTTAAAAAATCCATCAAAAGTTCTGTAAAAATCATTACAAAATGTATTAATTCACAGGAAAATGCTAGAATTGCAGCTGTTACAAAGAACTCGAAGAGCTCACAAGAAATGATGGGCTTGTCCATCCTTCTGCCTACTGTGACCCTTTGATGCTGCCCTTCTTTGTACAGTTGTTCCTCCTAACTTGCTGATCTGAGATCCGCAACCTTGATAATCCAGGGAGAGGCGACCTCTGTTATTTTTGATAGGGCATGCGCCCTGCACACACACACGGGCACACGCAGACAGGCACACACACAAGCATGCACCCCATTCAAGCCTATGGAGGCCACTGTATACCCAAAAAATGAGGTCAAAAGACAGCCAGAGAGTTAAAAAGGACTCCACAAATTTGACTTCATCTGCTTGGGCCTTCTATCCTCTCTCTGCACCTGTGTTGAGAATTTTAAATCTTAGTCTAGAACAGTGGTCCCCAAACCTTTCTTGATTTTAAGTCTACTGTTTGCTATGTAGTCATGCTGACCATATGACCACCGAATCATCTCTGATAATACTGGTTCCCTTGGCCTAGTAATGGAGATGAGTACCACCCCCTGCAGTTGGACATGACTAGATAATCTTGTCAAGGGAAAACCTTTACCATTTCTACTACAAATTCAAAACAACCAGTCACCTTTGGAGCAGCAACCAAGCAGCTGGCTGAGCAGTGACCAAGAAGCTTCTTGCTTGTGCCAACCTTGCAGATAAGACCAGCACAGATGACAGGCTTTTTGGTTGCTGTTTCACTGGCTGCTCAGTTGCTGCTCCCTTTGTGCCCTGTCATCCTGGAAGCAGCAACTGAGCAGCGAGTGAGAAGCCTCTCACCCATAACAGCCTTGCAACAAAGGCCAGTGTGGCCAAGAGGCCTCTTGGTTGCTGCTCAGACAGCTTCTCAGTTGCTGCTCCAACTCCCCAGAGAGGAGGGACTCTGAATTCTTCATTGGGGCAAAGAAAGGCACAGCCGGTGTGTGTATAGGGGTTTACAAAGGCCACATGCTCTGGACTGGAGACTGGTATGGACTGGGAAAGGGAGAGATTTTAACTACAGGAGCCACTCCAAGACGAAGGACTCCTTCCAAGAATCAAGCACAGATACTCCTTCCCAGAGACATGTCTTCCCACACAGCTTCACGTGTCCACTCTCCCACAAAAAAAAAAATTGTTTCTCCTGGTACCTCTTTTCTCAGTCTGTCTGATGAAAGAAAGCAGCAGTGCAACTCCACCCTGCTAGCCAAGTCCAAGCAAAGCTCACAAAGCTTAAGCAAGGTCCCAAATTTGAAAGCTCCTTTTTGCTGTCACCTTTCCCTCACCACTATGTGCGCCTATTCTTTGTTCCAGTCTGTCCCAAAATGGTGTTACTTTGAGCCACAGAAGTGATGCCCTATGCCCAAGCCTTCCACAAGTTCCCAACTGTCGCTATTAGTGAAAGATGCCTGTAAGGGAGTGAACTCACATGGCCAGCAAAGAGCGGAAGACACCACCACACAAATGATCATCAAGGCTGTGTGGTGGTTTTCTGGGAACCCTGAAAAGAAATTTAATGCAATCCGCATCTCCACCATGGTCTTAAGACTGCTCATCCCCTTTGTCTTTCTTGCACACCACTACTTTGACTGAAGCCCCCCTCACCACCGCTCTCACCATTCCCTACTGCCTGCTCTCTACCTCACCACCTTCCCAGAAACTTCCACTACCCCCTGGGGGCATACTGCCCACTTTGGGAATCACTGGTCTAGAATAAGTGATCTGGACATTTACAACATGAAGGGTGAGAGTGCTAGGAGTCTTGGAAAGTCCATAAAGACATTTTTGTGTACTGCATTTTATAAAAAGATAGAAATACATGTGCTGCATCCCAGCTATTCCTCTGCTCCTCCCAATATCCTGGAGGCACAGTGGTTAAATGCCTGCACTGCAGCCACTCACTCACATTGAAATTAAATATATAAATAAAATAGGATTTTATTGTGGTTTTAATATTTGTAATTTTATATTGTTTTTAGCTGATGTTTTAATTTTTTTTAATTACAATATGTTTTTAAAATTGTTATTGTGAGCTGCCTTGGGTCCCTTCAGGGAGAAAGGCAGGATAGAAATAAAATAAAATAAAACCACAAGGTTGTGAGTTCAATCCCAGCCAGGGGCTCAGGGTTGACTCAGCCTCACATCCTTCCGAGGTCGCTAGAATGAGTACCCAGCTTGTTGTGGGCAACTAGCTTACATATTGTAAACTGCTTAGGGAGTGCTTAAGCACATTGATAAGCAGTATAGAAATGTACTTGCTATTGCTAACATCCTAATGGTGGCCAGAATGAACAGTACTGTAATGAGGATAAAAATAAAAAAGATCACAGAGGATACATAATTCTCAGCCCAGAAAGCAACATGCTTAAATCCACCAGCTTGGAGCCTAATTAAACTTCTATAAATGGAAGACTTTCTTCCATTCATGGACAAAATAAATCCAGTGGAGGATCTCTACAGTGGAACAGGGGAATCACTTTCCCCCCAATTCTCTTCTAACTCTGCAGAGGCGGCCCCAGTATTGTTGGGTCCCTCAGCCCTTCAGAGCTGTTTTTTGGGGCAGGACGCAGGAGGGACAAAGGGCTTCAGGAAGAAGGAGAAAATCCATGAAAGTCACTTCCCTACCTTCTGCGGTTGGAAGCACTCCGTGGATGAAATTTCATTCAGGGGCAGCAAATTCAGCCACTGAAACTAATAATCTTAAACATGGAAGGGGAACTGGTGACCCACAAGATGTCACCGAATGGCAACTTCTATCTTGTCTCACCATGGGCTAAATTAGTGGAGAGTGATGTGAGCACCATGTCCAGCACCATTTGGTAATCCTTAAGTTCCCCAACTCTGAACTCTAAGTGTGCCTAATTCAGTGATTGCACCGTCTTCTAGAAGTTTATTTTGAGAACCACAAAACTTCTGGGATGATTAGCAGGGAAAGGAGTACTAATGCTGCTCACCAAAAAGTATAAGTGGATTGTTGAAAAGATGTGGATTCCAAAAATCCCAAGTTTTTATGCCTTTCAATTTACTGAGAAAACATCATGACCATGGCAAAGCATGACCACTTTGGTAGATTTACCTTCTCCGCTTCTATGAAGTGAGTTGCAATTCCTGCTTTGTGCACATCTCTTCCTTTCAACCTATATCCTGTCAAGGCAAGATAATAGCCCAGCTTCCCTGAAAGTCTTGGCAGGAAGTAGCCCCCACCCACATCAGGAAAAAGACCTGTAATTAAAGGGGAAAAAAGAAGGCATGAAGCAAGGTAATAATTCCTCCAATTAAAACTTGCAGTCTTCTTCTGACTTTTCTGTCCAGCTCTAAGGCCTTCTAAGTGATGCTTTCTGCTTGAAATTACAATCTCATGGGGTTTTTTTCCCCATCTTCTACCAAGACATGCTACAATACTAATGCTCATTAATTCTGGCTGTGACCTTTGAAACTACCTTTCTAATGATTTTAATGATCACAAGATTAGTCTCTGCAGAGAGCGCAAGATTTTGATTCCTCCTCCATTATCCAAAAGAGCTGGTATGCACTTTTTAACAAATGAATTGATATCACTAAAAGTGACAAAAATGTCATTTGCTGTAGATAAACTGAAAGACACTTGCCTCAAATTTTGTAATCACCTTAATTTCTTTTTTAAACTGTTCTCAGTTACCTCTACAACATTATGTCTGAAATCAATATTCTTCTCATACTGGCAAGTGGATGGTGTTTTCTGTTTTTGGAAGACAGTTCTCAGAAACTAAGAACCATGAAGAATATTTGCCAGGCAGAAAATCCATATTAAAAATTCCAGAATTAAACTTCAAGTGATCCATATGATAAGTCTTGGAGCCTAACTAGATGACACTGAATGGGTTGGATCATAACTGAGCCATCCATAAAATAGATTCACTAAAATTAATGGGAATTAAATTAGTTTTGTATTCCACTGATGTCAATGGTTTGCTTTAAGTCTGGATCCATCCTATCACCTATTAAGAAGTAAACAGGTAATTTCTTTTGGGGGGGGGGCTTGATCCAGATCAGAGTTGTAGTATGTACATGTAGGGGGGAGAGGGATAAAGAGGCATCTTAACCCGCCATCCTCAGCTGAAGCTTCAGTTCAGATCAAGCTCTTTGTATCTGATACTAACAGGGGGTGGGGGAATCTCTCATGTGCTTCAATGGAAGCTATTCTTATATAGAAACATTAGGCTGCTAATCCACACTGAGATAGCATGGGAAAGGGTTAAGCCCTGCAACAAGAGTAGGATCCGATTGGACCCACCCACTGTTATTCAGTTTCATGCTCCTACTCACACTGTAGTCTGACCACTAGCAATTAAATGGTCTGCAGAGAGCACTGCTGTCTTTCAGAAAATAGTTAACCCAGTGCAATGGTCTCATTCCCATCCCTTGGATATGTATCTTTAGAGCTTGAGGCCAGATAACCAACTCTGACACAGATCCTGGAACTGCTGCTTCACAGATCATGTTATACCCACAGATCAAGAGGGATACTGACAAACTGGAGCATGTCCAGAGGAGGATGATCTAAATGGTGAAAGTTCTGGAAACCATGCGCTATGAGGAGTGACTTAGGGAGCTGGGTTTGTTTAACCTGGGGAAGAGAGGTTTAAGGGTGACATGATAGCCATGTTTAAATATTTGAAAGGATGTCATATTGAGGATGGAGTAAACTTGTTTTCTACTGCTCCAGAGGCTAGGGCATAGCGCAATGGATTCAAAATATGGGAAAAGAAATTAAACATTAGGAACAACTTCCTGACAGTGAGAGTTGTTTGACAGTGGAATACACTGCCTTGGAGTGTGGTGAAAGCTCCTTCTTTGGAGGTTTTTAAACAGAGGCTGGATGGCCATAGTTGAGAGTGCTTTGATTGTGTATTCCTGCAGAGGGTTGGACTGGATGGCCCTGGTGGTCTCTTCCAACTCTCTAGTTCTATGAGTCTATGTTTTAAAGATCAAAACTGTCTGCTCTTATGAACTGAGCTAACATCTCCAAACCTTTTACATTTTCTCTCTTATAACTGATAATCTTGCCTCTCAAATTGGCCTTCTATAAAAAGATGGACTCCTTTATTTACAGAAGAGATTCCAATTCAGTGTTCCCTCTGTAGAAACTTTGAAGGGGATTAATTTGTCCGTTCTCCCTGCAGCCCTCGGTGTCACCTCTCATGTTGGACCAATCCCCACAACAGAATCCCAAAGGGCACAGCAAGATGCAGGGAGAATCAATGAAAACTGCTTTCCCTCAGTCACTTTCTGCTCCAGGGGCACATCCTGATGTCCTGCTCACAAGAGGTCAAGATCCAAGCCGCTAGCACCATCTCCATTACTCCAATTTTTATCCACTAAACGGTTGCCAATAATGGACACAAGTTACCCTTATTTACCATCACAACTATCCAATGAGTTAGATTGTTTTGAGTGTGTGTGACTGGACAACTCAGTAAACTTCATAGGATCTGATCCTGTATCTCTCCAAATCAAGTAAAATTGTCTGGCTTCTACACCACATGGCACTTTCATGAATACAAAATGCAGCGCCCATTCTTTACCTATTGCAGTCTCTGGCATTGCAAAAAGAGTCTTCTCCGTAGCAACTGTGAAATGTCCATGAACAGACAAACCAACACCCTATCAAAAAAAGAATAGAGAAGAAAAGTTTTTAATACATGTTTGCAACAGAGAGGAAACTATGCATTTTAAATGTGGATTGTTTTAATATGTATATATCTTATTTGTCCTTTTAAACTGATGTGTATTTTGACTCATGTATTTTAACTAATGTGGTGTGTCTGTTAAATGTTGTTGTTCCCAACCTCAATCCATGGGGAGAGGCGGGTAAGAAATAAATATTAAATTATTTTTTAAAAAACAGACATATGGGCATATTGGATATCCTAATGGCCAAGTTTTTACATTGGCAAATAGCTCCTCCTACATGATTCTGCCTCCTTCCCCCTCTCCCATCCACTGTCAAGCCCCAGGAGAGGCAGCTGGTGCTACTGGCGACCATGGAGGAAGGAGGGAATAGGGTGGCCATGCAGACAGTGAGGTAGCAGCTGGATTCAGCATGCTGGTGGTGGAGGTAGTAGAAGGTGTGCTCAATGATGGTCTTCACACTCTTTTCTCTTCCCTTGGGAGCCCAGAGCAGTAGCATCTTCCTGGTCTGAAGAGCCACACACCTCCTTTCCCTCACTACAGATAAGCAGCAGCAAAAGGCACCCTTCCAAGCCTCAATAGCTGCCCTAGGAGAAATGTTTGGGATGGAGTGCAAAGGCAAAAGAATAGCATCCTGAGTCCTGTCCAAAAAGGGAGATGTGCACATATGCAACATTTACACCTCAAGAGTTGCTAATATGATGTTTCTTTCATAGTCTGTCTTTTTTCCAAGGAGCTCAAAGTAGCATTCAAAGGATCTTTTGATGGATCCGCTCTCCAGTTTGGTCCTGCTGTTCCAGCCCTTGGCCTCCTGTCACTCCCCTTCCCCTTTGACCCCAAAGACCTCTCACTGGATCTGGTATTTGGTGAATATACTCAAGGTGAGCATATTCCTCAACAAGTGGCTATGTAATGTAATATAGTTTATTCAGTCTTTGACCAGTATAAAAAAATGGCTATGTTGATCAGTGAGATCAGTGCAGTAAAGCATGACCAATTCTCTTTCACTTCTTAAACCATCAAACACAGTTGTAGAAAATAAAACCAATAAAGATTTATTTTGTAACAATTAGGTTAAACAAGACCTCCCTGTACTCCTTGCACTTTACCAGTTCCCAAAACCTTATTCAGATCTTATTGATTCCTAACTGGCCTTTGCATTGCCATGGGCTGCCCTAACTTATACCGTTATAGACAGCCTCTTGACTATATCTTTTCCCCATAGCCCTTCACTTTCACAGGATTCACAGGCTGTGAGTAGTTGGCTCTAATCAGACTTACCTAGCATCTCACTACACAGTTCTCATCCCCATCTTTTAATCCCACAACTGTGAAGTAGGTTAGGCTGAGAGAGAGAGAGGAACCAGCCCCAAGTCATCCAGGGTCCTTCATGGCCAAATGGAGATTTGGACCTCCATAGAATAACAGTCTAATGGTTCCCTACCTTAGGCCCTCCAGATGTTGTGGATTTCCAACTATCAGAAACCCTGGCCAGCTTGGCCAACAGTCAGAAATTCTGGGAGCTAAAGTCCAAAATCTCTGGAGAACCAAAGTCTAGAAACCACTATCAATAGACGAAACTGGTTCTCACATACAAATGCACACAATCCTTAAGCTCCTTAAAAGCACACACTACACAGAATGCATTAATGGACATGATAAATATGAGTGCTGCAATTCAAATAAATCACATATTCAATGTGCAGATGAGATCCGTACATGCAGCCAAAACAACCGATATTTCTCCACCAGAAGCTCTGACTGTGACTTTCAAAAGAGGACAGCACCTTGCCTCTTTAGTGGAGCTGCTGCTACGAAAATCTCAAAGAGGTATCACAGTTTTGTATGTAAGTCTCCCCAAGGCCCGACACAGAGCTTTTCTGAAAAGCAGCAATGGCCTAATTTTCTGTGTGTTTAGGTTGATAAATCCCACTTCAGGAGATGGTGGAGTGTGTAGGACACAGGCTGATTAAAAAGAGCGTGATTTCTGATACGTTGCTGAATACATATTACTTAAGGGATAAACTAGCCACTTCATGGTAAAGCACAAAGTGGAAAGAGCGAAGTCTCTACAACAGCAAGGGAAGAGAATGAGATTGAAGAACTAAACCCTCACTTTGACCAGCGTGGGGAATACAGGTGACTGTGGATGAGGTATAGAATAAAACAGATGTGCAGAGGAATATTATTTTATTTATTTGCTTATTTCTTACTGATTTATGATAAAACCAATCATAACAATTTAAAATGTAAGGCAATAAAATTTTGCACAGAAAAATTCAAATATGCTAAAAAGATTATAATTGCAAAATTAAAAAGTAATGTCAAAACAAGATAGAATGATGTATCTCTACCCACAGGCTAAAGTTGTTCAGTCCCAAAGGCTTTTGTAATAAGCTAAGTTTTAACTTGGTGCCAAAACGAGACCAATGCTGGCATCAATCAGGCCTCCAACCAGAGTGCTCCAGCTGAGGAGACCCTTCTGCATGTCCTCACACAGTATACTGTTCCCAGAAGGAGAGGGTCTCAGAAGAAGGCTCTTCCAACAGATCTTGGTCCTTGTTATTTTATCCCTAGGGTTATTTTATCCCTACCCACTTTTCCCTTCAAAATTATGGCTCCCACTTCCCATTTTCAGCAGTCTGATGCTGATCCAGGATCTCTTGCTTTGTTTGCTGAGCACATTGTCCTAAGGATCATCCCACCAGGACTACCCACACAAAGAACACTTAGAAATAGTTTTAACAGCAGAGGCATCTATGACAGCTTACAGAAGAGGTAGAAACTTTAAGATACATCCTTCTCGGTCAATAGTTAGACTAGCTAGTGCAAGAACAGAAAAGTATGCTTAGTATAATGTCATTAAAGATCATGCTGTGTATTCCTAAATCAGGCCCACCTATAAAAACATGTAGTTCAACATAAGAGTTGCCATCCATAGTGAAAACACACAACTGAATTGTGAGGCAGAGTACAGAAGGAAAAAAAACCCTCCCATCTTTTTTCATTTATAATCTACTGGATTCAGTAGAACAATTTCCTACATTCTCTCCCCCTTGATAACTTAAAATCACATTATGGCTCCCATGCCTGGTCTTTCTACCTTTCTTGTTAAGCCACGAGAGATCAAACTTTCCTAGTAAAAATTAACACCCCTTTGTCAAGGGAACTTGAAATCTTTCAACTCCTTTTGGGAGGCTAGCTATAATGAATCACCCTTCAAATACACATTAATTGCTGAACATCTCAAAGAATATGATGGCCTTCCCAAACAGCTGTGAGATGTTTCTAAGAGAGGCTTCCACATCCACCCCTTGGTTGCCCTGAACTCTTCATTTAGCCAGGACTTTCAGGGAAAGCACTGACTTCACCCCACTTCTCTAACAAAGCAGCATGAGAGGCTATGCTGGCAGCTAATTGACAGTGACAGGAGCCAAAAGAAGCATTTCCTCCTTCCCTCCTCAAGCCTTCTAAATTATGCATTGCCCAACTGCATCTGATCCAAATGCTCCCACACCCAAGATGTGAATGCATGCCAGAACCCAAGTAAATGTCCATTTCCACTCCACTTCTTAGAACTTACATATTACCTCCACCAGGGACGTAGCCGGGGGGTTCTTGGGGTCCAGACCCCCCCTTCCTTTAGAAAAATGAATGGTGTGTGCTGCTGCGCCGCCGCACCCAAGCCCCATTATAATGGTGGCACTTAGTCTGGAACCCCCCCTTCCTAAAATCCTGGCTACGTTCCTGCCTCCACTTTTATTATGATACAAGATTACTGATTACAACATTGCCCTTGATTAAAACAGGGGGCAGATTATATATACATACACATGAATGCATGCTTACAAACACCATAGAATAGATAGTAAGCACCATCTTAATCCTGGCTTCTCACATACAGAGAATGAATACCCCTTTGAACATCATGCCTGCTACCAGGTGCTTCCAAAAGATGTTATGCTTCTCTCCTCCCCACCCCCGATGCTTTTACCCACAAGGAAATTTATGCACATTTAAGTCCAGATAATTCATTTACCAATCTAAAGCTATGATGAAAACCATTTAAAACCTTTATTAAATCAGCTGGTAGCCCTATTCTGATCCATGGGAGCTAACACTGGTCTAGGCATTTGCCTACACCAGCCTTCCCCAATTTGATGTGATTTTGGGCTACAACTCCCTGGATTCCTGATGACTGGCCATGCTGGTTCATGAAGATAGAAGCTGGAAATCCAAAATATCCTGAGGGAACTAGGTTGGTGACAGCCAATCTAGACTGTCCTTTTTTCTCTGTATAACCTAATCTGGCATATGGTATTTCAGTGACCAGAGGGGAAGGCAAGAATGCATTTTATCACCCTGTTTAATTTGTATGCTGAACCATATCATACATATAGCAGGATTACACTCAGAGAAAGGTGGTGTGAAAATTGGAGGAAATAACATCAACAATTTAAGATATGCAGATGGTACCATATTATTAGCAGAAAGTAGCAAAGTCTTTGGATGATTACTGAAGAAAGTCAAGAAAAAATTCAAAGGTAGGTTTACAGCTAAACATTAAGAAAACAAAAATAATTGCCACAGATGATTGACATAACTTTAAAGATGATGATAATGACATTGAAACAGTTCAAGTTTTTCCATACTTTAGCTCAGTCATTATTCAGAATGGAGACTGCAGTCAAGAAATCACAAGAAGACTAGGACTTGGAAGGGCAGCTATGCAGGAACTAAACAAGATCTTCATGTGTAAAAGATGTATCACTGAATAAAGTTACGGTTGCCCATGCTATCATATTCCAGTTTCTATGTATGGTCGTGAAGGCTGGACAGTGAAGAAAGCTGATGCGAAGAAAATCAACTCATTTGAATTGAGTTGGTGGAGAAGAGTTCTATGGATATATCACAGACTGCTAAAAAGACAAATAAATGGGTCCTAGAGCAAATCAAGTCTGAATTTTCCCTAGAAACCAAGATGACTACTGTCATGCTTTCAACATCCCTTGAGAAAACATGACTCAATAGAAAAGACAATAACGCTTGGGAAGGTAAAAGGCAATAGGAAAAGAGGAAGACCACATTTCAGATGGATAGACTTAATCAATGAAGCCAACGGCCCTGAGTCTGCAAGACTTGAGCAGGGCTTTTGATGACAGACAACTTAGAAATCTGAAGGAGGATTTGTTGTTGTTGTGTATTTTCAAGTTTTTTCCAATTTATAATGACACTAAGATGAAATTATCACAGGGTTTTCTGGGGCGGAAAGTGTATGACATGCCCACAGTGAATTTCCATGGCTAGGTGGGGAATGAAACCTTGATCTCACAGAGTTGTGGTTCAATGCTCAAACCACCACACCAAGCTGGCTCTCCAGTTCACCATACTTCCTCCAAATGAGCCCCAAAAATGGCATTTGATACCTAGTCTGATGCCTTCTCAGACAGTTCTGGCACAAGACCATCATGCAAGACCTCCCTTTTCTAAAAAGTGTCCTTGAATATGGGCTGTATCATGTTCTTGCTCTCCTCCAGTCCAACAGATTCATCTCCCCTTCCATGCAGCCTCTTGCATGCCTACAAGGGGTTAAGGGATCCTGTGAAGTAGATTCAGATTCATAATGTAAACAATGGGGGGCTACAGAAAGAAAAAGAAGAAGGGAAGGGAAATAGTGAGAGCAGACTTGACATTGGAAGAAGTCCTCAATCATGTAGAGAAGCATCTCTCAAGGAACAGTTTCAAGAACTGGGCATCTGGAGTGGCATCATCTTGTCTTGGCATTGGCACAGAGTACCTCTACCAGGCTGCCAGCGCCTTGCAATTACTGACCTTCAAAATACAATAAAAGGCTAATTAATTCACTTAGGCTGTTCCCTAGCAGTGCATCTCGGTGGGGGAACCAGATTATTTCAGGATATGATTTCCTCTACTTCAAGGCTGTTAAATAAATGAATCCTTTAGCAGGCGATAAAGAGCCTCCCCAACACAATGTTATGCAAACATAAAAAGGGACTTCTGGTTGAGAGAAAGGGCATCTCAGGTAAATATGACTTAACAATCTTTAAAAAATAAACACTTGAAAGATGGCGAACAAGGAACAAGCAGCAAATCATATCAAATCTTTCATGAAAACTAAGCACACCGCTAATTAGGAAGGGGGCATGAAAGAGACTCTTTGTGGCATTAGAAACACACAATCATCAATATACTGGTGTGTGAATGTTAGGATGCATGAGAGTTTGCCTCTCTCTTGCCAACATGGTAAGTTGAGCTACTGAATAATAGTAATACATAAAGAAGCATGTGTAAAAAAATAAAGATAAATCATAAATGTCACTTTACTAATTCATTCCATAATACAAATGCACCCCCACCAGGTTCAAGGGTTTAAGGTTTTTGTTGTTGTTGTTGTCTGTATTTCAGAAACCGATTCAAGCACCTCTTTCAACTTAGAGTCAACTCAGCATCCAGACAAAAAGAAATGTGCATTTTGTGCCAGATCCCGGCTTACAAAAGTCTCCCACCAATGTTTCCCCAATGGACAATTTGTGCAAAATATGCCCTGTAAAAGAATGATTGCAACAAGTGAGAACAAAACCTCAATCATTCCATTTGGACTGTGAAGGATTACTAGGAACAAAAACTTCTGTAAATGTCAGGGGTAACACACAGGACACAATGATTCAAGTTGAAGTGGATAGGTGCCAAGAAATGACAGATTTATGGGTTTACACAAGACAAAGTGTAACAAAACAGGGAGCTAAGAAGAGAGATTGCTCTATGCTCTGTTACCCCACAGAAGTCAAGCACTTGATGTACAACCGTTTCTTATATCTGAGGAAATTATAGAGAAGGAACACAGTTCAGGAACAGAGCACGACATGTCTTGCAAGCAGAAGTTCCAACATTCAATCTTTCACCACACCCGTTTAAAGACTCCCAGGTATGGGTCCAGGGAATGGCCCAGGTTCACCTAGAATCATAGAATCTTAGAGCTGGAAGGGTACCTAAGAGCCAACTAATCCAACACCCTGCTGTGCAGGAATGAATACACAACTACAGCATTCCTGGGAGATGCCCATCCAACCTCTGCTTTAAAAACTCCACAGATGGAAAGTTCACCACCTTCTGAAGGCCACTCTCAAACAGCTCTTAGTGTAAATAAGTTATACCACATGTTTAGGTGGAATCACTTTTCCTGTAATTTGACTAGCCTCTGGAGCACCAGAAAGCAAGTTTGCTCCATCTTCTACTTGATATCCCTTCAGATATTTAAAGAGGGCTATCATGTCACCTCTGAATCCTGTCATCTCTAAGCTAAACAAACCCAGCCCCCTAAATCATTTCTCATACTGCCTGATGTTTTGAGTGTTAGACTATGACTCTGGAGACCAGGATTTGATTCCCCATTTGTCCATAAAACCCACTGGATGACCTTGGATAAGTCATATGGTCTAAGCCTCAGGGGAAGGCAATGACAAACCTCCTCTGAAAAATCTTACCAAGAAAACCTCATGAGAGCTTCCTTCACCTTAGGGTCGCCATAAGTCAAAAGTGATTTGAAGGCACACAACAACAATAACAATGATGTCCAGGCCTTTCGCCATCTTGGTCACCCGCCTCTGGTCACGGTATAGCTTATCAATATCCTTTGTGAACCAGGGTGTCCGAAACTGTCCACAGTATTTCAGGTGAAATCTGACCAAACAGAATAGTGTGGACCAGTGATGGTGAACCTTTTAGAGACCAAGTGCCCAAACTGCAACCCAAAACCCACTTATTTATCGCGAAGTGCCAAGTCTCTCTGACTTTCCAGTAACAAACTCTGGCAAATTCTGTGCTGGGGTGACGGCACATGTGCCCACAGAGAGGGCTCTGAGTGCCACCTCTGGCACGCATGCCATAGGTTCACCACCACTGGTGTGGACAATTACTTTCCTTGTTCTGTGATCTTGTTGATACAGCATTGAATTGCATTGGCTTTTTTGGTCACCATATCACACAATTAAAATATGTATTTTTCAAAGCTGTTGGTAGCAGGGCTGGCAAATATCTCAACAGCTTTATTAAATATTAAACTAGCTGCTGTACAGGCTACTATGAATAATGTAGATTTCTCTCTCTCATACAGGCGCACACAGAGAGGGAGGGGGAGAACAGTGACAGCCAACCAGGGTACTTGCCCAGGCCTCAAGGACTGATAAAGGCAGCTATATGGACTGCAAATGTTGATGATTTTATTCAACTGCTTCCAGAGAGAGGTCATGGCAATATACATTTTTATTCCACATTATCCTTATAACAACCCTATGAAATAGATTAGGCTGAGAGAGTGTGACTGGCTGAATGTCACATGTTGGGGGGGCAATATGAACACAGATGGTCCCTGTGGAAGACACTGCATCCGAATGTGGTGGAGTCTCCTTCTTTTTTTTGGGGGGGGGGGTCCTAAAGAGAGGTTGGATGGCTATCTGTGGGGAGTGCTTTGATTACTTATTCCTGCACAGCAGAGGGTTCGACTGGATGGCCCTTGGGGGTCTCTATTAACTCTCTGATTCTGTGCTAGTCCAACACAAATGGCTATCGACTCTCAAAATAACCTAGTACATATAATCACACATCCTCCCTCATAATATATGTTTAAACACTCGGAGTCATCAGAACAGTGGCCATCACTTGCATTGGTAATACTTTCTCTAAAAATGGAACCTTCTAATATTTTGAAGTTCTCATATTGAACTGACATGCCACGCAACACATGAACAGACAATTTCTGTCTAACTACAAGTGCTTCCCCACCCCCACAGAAGTAATTTTAACACACTGATGTAGTAATAGGGATTTTGCCTGCAGTATTTTAATTCCAATAAGTATCTCATCTTGTATCACAGCATTTTTCAAAGGAAATTATTCAAAGGAAATTATAGAACTGTGATTATTAAAATATCTCTGTTCAAGTGGTTTCATTTGTTGACAGTGTCTCGGTGAGCTTGGTAACATGACTTTTGGGCAGTACCAACTGCCTTGGGATTCTGGAGACGGTGGTTAAACAAAAAGAAAGAGCAATTTTTGCAAGCTCTGGTGTTTTAAACCAGTCACGTATTCAACAACACAACTGGTATCCTTAGGTGAACAGGATGTTCATGTAAGTGAGATACCTGGCTCTCAGGCAGAAAAGCAATGGACCACTCTGACCCTCTTCTACTAGCCTGTCTGGTTTCTGTAGCACCTGTAAAAGGAAAGGTAATATTTTCTTTCCAACACAAAAACATAGAAGTCTCACAAGACGTGGGACAGGGATTTAGGGATCAATTCCTCTTTGACCCTTCCCAGCAGCCCACTTGGTAGAAGGCAATGTTTTCTTTTGCCACTAGCCAACTTCAGAAACCAGTAGCCCAAGTCTCCTGCTGGCTGCCAAGGAGTGGGTTGCCTCCTTCTTAACAGATAAATTATTTTTGTGACTTCTTTAAATGGCTGCCCTAAACTGGCTATACAGTACCTAAATGTTATCCACAATGTCCATTTGATAAAACAAGCAACTGCTGGTATTCCATGTCTCAATGGGTTAACAGTGTGTGTGTGTGTGTGTGTGTGTGTGTGTGTGTTTCTATGCTTTTGTTATCAGCAGTGACTCTGAGAGCCAGAGATTAGCTGCACAACTAACTGCACCATTTGTTTCTCGGATAACATTCAAGGGGCTTAGCAGTGAAGCCAATATGCCAGATGGGAAATTTACTGCAATATCAGCAAAGATGCCATCCTTTTCAGTCTCAATTCAATGCTGCTTTCAATATTTTCAGTCATTAGTGATAAATAATATACAGGTCAATCTCTTACAAACATTGGCATGGAGCAGGAGATTAGTATCCTCAATACATTCAGTATATTCAGGGTAAGAATTACATACCATTCTCAAAAGCAAAGCTCAGGAAAATACAGCTGGGTGTTTATCACTCTGTGCAGCTGACACATGTGTCTAAACAGGGAAGGAATCTAAAAAATCAACAAGCAGCTTATGCATTTGGGAGATGATAGCAATTTGGGCCTAACTAGAAATCCTCAATATATACACTATCAAGTATTTTACAGACTCAAGTTTCCACCCCTCCCTCCTCCAGCTGCTAAAGAGGTAGAAAACAATCAGATGAAAACTCCAGAATGCTTTCCCCAACACTGATAAAGTACAAACTGCTGTTTATTCACATAACATAGATTCATGTCAGGTTCTTTGTTAAGATGAGGAGACTAGGGTTCAATTCCCAGCCCAGCCATGAAACCCACTGGGTAGCCTTGGGCAGATCACATGCTCTCAGCCTCATGGGAAGGCAATGGCAAACCTCCTCTGAAGGAATCTTGCCAAGATAGGGTACCCATCATAGGGTTACCATAAGTCAGAAATGACTTGAAGGCACACAACATATAAGAGCTCATGTAAAAGCAAAATTAAAATACAAGTATTGCTTTACCAAATACTTTTACCAAATTCTGCTCTAAATAGAATTTAAAGACCATGAGTTGTGCCTAAAACCCACAATTCAGAATCTTTAATGTCATCAAACAAGGCAATTCCATCACGACCTGCAAACTATAGATTGAACCTAACCAACACAAACCACAAGTTGCCAGTGTCCCTTATAAAAAATGGAAAATCAAGGTTTGATATTTGAAATTTATATTTTTTTTGAACATTTTCAAACCGTGTATGCTTGAATCCGTGTATAAAAAATCCATGTATAAGAAGGGCCTACTGTACTAAACAATGCATCCCTGACAGCAGCATAGAAATAGTAAAAAAAAAAAACAAAAAAAAAACCCAACAACAAATAAACTTGTTAAAGCTAGGGAAAATAAAATGTTCTCTCTCTAGCACCAAAGATATGCTACCATAAGCACCAGGGACATTGCGGGAGAGAGACACAATCTCAGTGTAGGCCATTTCCCTGGCTACCCATGAACTGACCGACTCTTTCAAGATGAGAGCAGAACCTTCTCTTTACCTGGGTAACAAGAAAATGTCCCAAGAAATTAATGTCTTCCTCAAGAAGATAGACAAGCCTCTTTGTTTTACTCTGTTTGCTATGAAATGAATACAGTTTCACTCAATCTGGTGTTTCATGTGTGTTGAATTTTAAAATTGTTTTTCTGCTTTTATCTGTAGCCCATTTTGTTTGTTTGTTTGTTTGTTGTAGAAAACTGGGTTATTAACTTGTGTTTGCAGTATTTTTAATCAACAGAAAAATGGCAAAGACACCAACAGAACCTCTTCTTTGGTGTATTATGTGAAGATACTTTACTCCTTACAGAAAAAACATATTCAGCATGTCCTCATCATTTCAGAATTTTCTGTCATATTCTATTTTATATGAAATATTATGACTGATAGGAGAGTTTTCTAAATAGTGGGTATAAGATCAACATGTATTACACTAAGGTTGCATCATTTGTTTAGTAAAAGAAATCAAGCAATTAATTTTTGAGCAGGTTAAATAAAATGGTGGAGTCATAATAGGGTGTGATCTAAAGAGCTCCAGCGTTTTTCCTTTCTATTGAGGTTTTATCTGGGTTTTTCAGTTCTTATTTTGCCTAGTTTTTCCAAACCTTGCCTAATTTGTTTTATTTTATGTTAACTTTTCTCTTGTTTGGAGGAAGTTTTAACTGAATTTGTTTATATATGTAATTTTCTATCTCTTCTTATGTTGAATAGCTTGCCTGCTTTGCCGGTAGACTTTGAACATTATTAGATGCCTCTGAAAGACTGTAAAAAAGCTTTTCAGGATGGTCAAAAAGAGAGCTTTCTGGGATTCTGTTTGGTGCTGTGATGTGTTTATGCTAGCAGTGGCATTTAAGTATCCATGTTTTAATAGCAAATAGGATTTAGTAAAGTGGCAGGAAGTCTTGTGAATGAACTGTTCCATCACTTTCACCACTCCCTATTCAAAGTCGGTGGGAAATGGAAGAAGGAGAACAAGGCCCAGACAACTCAAAAGGACTTGTTTTTTTCCCTTGAGAAAAGAGAAAAAAACTTTTTGGAGAATGTGTAACTAGGTCACTATGGTTGCAACCAAAACCCACAGACAGCAGCAGAGCCTTAAAGCATCTGTCTCTGGACCGACACAAAAGTCTATTCTGGAATACTGTCTTCCAGTGAAAAACGGAGGAACACTTATGAAAGAGATTTCAAGCAAGGCCAACACTACCTGTACTTTTTCTGCACAAAAACACTGAATCTTCTTTCTTCAGTAAATATTAATATTAGTAAAGATATGTTGAAAATTTCTGCAGATCTATATGACCGAGAACTGTTGGACAATTTGTCTTCAGATCCAGAACATGAAAATCCTTATTAAATGCCTTATGTCTATCATTTCTTGTGGTGGTGGTGTGCCTCTAAGTAATTTTTTATTTACAGTGACCCTAAAGTGAATGTCTCATAGGGTTTTCTTGGCAAGTTTCTTCAGAGAGATTTGCCATTACCATTATTACTCCTCTGTTTAACTCAAGTTCATAACCAGTATAACAGGCTGAGTCTTCAGAGAAGGATACAGAAAAGCAAGAGTGAGTAAACCGCACAGAAGTGTATGAATGTCTTTGGGACCAATGCTTTCTTGCAGCTCAAACTAAAAAGAGAATCTCCTAGAGTCTGCAGGATCTAAAAAACGAACTCTCTAGCCTCAAGGCCAATATTCAGGCCTTAATGGGTTTAACTGAAATGGGAATTTTGACAATAGCTCTTGCTCCAATACAAGCAAATCAAAGTGATAATAACCTGGTTTCCATCAACCTACAGGTTGGTATTTCCCCCAGCAATGAGTGGGATTGGGGGGTAATATAGGTGAATTCTTGCTGGATTGCGGCCTGACCTTGCCAAGCAGTGTAGCTATGGGAGAACTGCAAGATTATATAAATTGAAATTTCTCATCTTACCCTTTCTGATTCTGACATGATTATAATGGCAAGGGGATCAGGCAGTGGAAATTGAGGCAGCAGACATAGCTTGGATACCAGAATGGATTGAAACTTGAATGTGAGGATTCAAATGTGAATTTTAACCAAACAGGAAATTATATGGATCTAATCAGAACCTCTCCAAGTGAGACACCTCAGTCTAAGCCTCACTTTTGTGTTTTTTCATTCAACTGCCCATTAAAGAGAGCAGATGGTTCATGGAAAGAAAGTGCAGAGCTGTTACCTGAAATATTACTGGCAGCTGGGAATTCGTTGAAGGATTTAATCATAGAATCATAGAATCATAGAGTTGGAAGAGACCGCACAGGCCATCCAGTCCAACCCCCTGCCATGCAGGAAATCCAATCAAAGCATCCCCAATAGATGGCCATCTAGCCTCTGTTTAAAGAACTCCAAGGAAGGAGACTCCACTACACTCTGAGGGAGTTTGTTCCACTGTTGAACAGCCCTTACTGTCAGGAAGTTCCTCCTAATGATGAGGGGAATCTCTTTTCCTGTAGCTTGCATCCATTGTTCTGGATCCTGTTCTCTGGAGCAGCAGAAAACAAGCTTGCTCCCTCCTTTCAAATATTTAAACAGGGCTATCATGTCACCTCTTAACCTTCTTTTCTCCAGGCTAAACATACCCAGCTCCCTGAGTCGTTCCTCATAGGGGAAGGTTTCCAGACCTTTCACCATTTTAGTTGCCCTCCTTTGGACACGCTCCAGTTTCTCAATGTCCTTTTTGAATTGTGGTGCCCAGAACTGGACACAATATTCCAGGTGGGGCCTGACCAGAGCAGAATACAATGGCACAATTACTTCTCTTGATCTAGACACTATACTTTTATTAATGCAGCCTAAAATTGCATTGGCCTTTTTTAAAAAATTTTAAAATTGCACTGACTCATGTTCAACTTGTGGTCTACTTGGACTCCCAGATCCTTTTCACATGTAGTTTCATTCAGCCAGGTGTCACCCATCCTATATCTGTGCATTTCATTTTTCTGTCCTAAGTGCAGTACCTTACATTTCTCTGTGTTGAATTTCATTTTGTTAGCTTTGGCCCAGCTTTCTAGTCTATTCAGATCATTTTGAATCTTGATCCTGTCCTCTGGGGTTTTAGCTATTCCTCCTAATTTGGTATCATCTGCAAATTTGATAAGTATGCTCCCAATTCTGTCTTCCAGGTCATTGATAAAGATGTTGAATAACACTGGGCCCAGGACAGAGCCCTGTGGGACCCCACCAAATGTAAGAAGATTGACCTCCTTGTGTCTATACCCCTTGGGGCATAAAGGAATGAGGTGTTGTTGAATTGATTTTCACCTGTCTGGAGCATTACAAAATCTTTTGGTTGTTATTCTTTAACATTATAAATAATGTGTCCATTAGCAGGGGTAAGCACACTTTAGGCCAAAATTCCTCATTTATTTAGTCACATAAACAAGTCACCTTACAAAGAAAAGCCAGTAGTCATTTTTCTTTTGACCAGCACAAATGGGCTCACGCTTACCAGAAATCCTCATATAATGGCAGTCCTGGTAGTAAAGCTGTGTCTTCATATGTTCCTACCCAAATAACATCCCCGTTTCCTGGGCTGATCATGGACACCAGACAGAACCACTTTCTAGGTCTGCAGCTCTTAATCCCTTTATTCCCCGTGGAACTCATACCAGGAATACCCAATCCAGATATAAACAGGCTTCTTTTAGACATAATTTTAACAAGAACTTAAGAGAACCTTTCTGATCTGAGAAGACAGGAAAGGCCTAAGGAAAGTTAAGGAAAAATCTGAGATTACCAAGAGCCACTTTGTGCACTTTTCATGTCTGGACAGCAGAGCCACAGTTTTCCCTTTCAGTTTTATGTTGGAATATTGCTGGCTAGCAGAATGAGATTGCAGACCAGGAATTTGGGAAATTCCTACCATTTAACATTCTTTGTTTGTCTTCAGGAAACCATAAGATGTATTCAGAACAGATCAAGTGGTGTAAAAGTGCTATAACTATGGACATGCTTTTAATTCTATTGAAGATTAGTTATATTTTAACTTCTGTATGCCGTGTACTTCTAGCTTTATATAAGCAGCGTAAAAGAGACCATGGTTATCATCACATAAGACTATCAAGTCTACATTTGGTAAATGCCAGCTTGGTGAATGGTAAAGCACCTGATTTTTTGTTGGTTGGTTTGTTTTGGCAGGATTTTCAGGACTGATTGCTAGGGAAGAAGGGAGGACCTTTAATAATGTGCTGAGTTATCTAAATTTGTTGTTTTTTTCTTTTTAATGGGCACCTCTGACCTTGAATCTCAGGGTTGGAGAAAAGGTAAGATATAAATAAATAAAATAATAACAACAGCTGTGTTATTACAGTGGCCAACTAGATAGCTATGGGAAGTCCCCAGACTGGATCTAAGCATTACGGCACCGTCTGGCTAATCTTCTCTAGGGAAAGACAGAAATGTGTGGAGATGTTAAATGAAACACTAGCTTCCCTGCACCAGTGAAAATCTTTTATCAGCACAATTCCCTCTCTGGCATTCCCATCTATTCATGTGCTCTGGTAGTTGAAGGACCATCTGTTCTGAACGTTGGAGACCATTTTTTGGTCATTAAAATGTTCCACATCAAAAGTGCCCATGTGTTTTATAAATGAATATGTTTCTTCACTTTTGTAGTCTCCCTATGTGTGTGTGACTACATACACATATCAGAGTTTGGAATGTCACCTTTCAAAAGGAACTGTTCAGATATTGCACCTTTGAAATTGTGAGAACACTACAAAGACATTGTACAGCAGTCCTTCCCAGCTACAGGACAAGGCAACTACCCACATGATCTTTCCTTCTGCCTCTTCAATTGATCCATCCATTAGCGCACACACCCAATAGCAAATAACAAAGAGACAACCTGATGCTGTTCCACTGAAAAAGTATGAATTACAGAATTGCCCATAACAGCTCATAACTGAAAAGATTAGTTAGCCATTAACTGCACCTTGGCACAGAAATACATAGACTATGTTGTCAGGACACAGGTGTGTTGTACCAGGACAGCATATGCCCCCTTGTCAATTTTGGAGAGTTCCAGGTCAGCTCTAACAGCTGAACAACGTTTTGGTTTCCTTATCATTCATCTTTATGCAGCCACCAAATGCCACACTCAGTTTCTGCCACTTTTTTCTACTGAAAGGCTTTCAGCAACTGTGTAAGGAGTTATAAGCCTTCCTTTGGGAAAATCATACATCAGCAATTTTGATAAATGTAAAAAGTTTGATATCTTCTATGGTCAACAGTACGACCACACCATGACATCAACTGATAAAGAATGTATGAAATGCAGGACAGTGTGCTAATAATTAAGACATGTGATTCTTGTTTGTTATCCTTCTTGTTGGCTGCTCTGTGTCATCTGTTCAAAGAATTTCAGTAGTCAAGCAATTAGTTGTGTGCTTACTTATCTTTAAACTGCATTCTTTGAATGATAAGATTAACTGATAGTAACTCCCCCATACTATGTGTTTCTAAATTTACACAGCACATTCCATTATTCTGCCACTAACCCAAAGTGGCGAAAGGTTATATTTAGCATGGAACCAAGTGTGCTGAGCACTATCTGCCCAAAATAATTAGTGAAAGTTGTATAACATATATTGTTATAGAACAAAAGTTCTGTAACAATTCATGAAGATGAATATACAAAGAAAGACATTTCCTCTATCGCCTAAACTGATATAGCAGCTTTTCCTAACCCAGCACCCCTGGGATGTGTTGGACTACAGCTCCCAACATCCCTACCCCATGGGTTGGGTATTATGAGACTTGCAGGCCAACACATCTGGAGGATACCAACCCATGGAAGACTACTAAATAACCACATGTCTAATGCCACATGCACAGCAAGCTGCTTTTGAAACTGAGTTTTCTACGGCATTGGACTGTAGTTTGAGCTCTCTTTCCTGTGAAGAATTACTTCAGATTGCACATTAAAAATGATTAAATTATACATTCAGATAATGAAAGCCTCTGTAAAACCCTGTAATTACAATTTTGCTTCTTGCTTAGTCATAGAAAGGACAGAACACGAGAACAGCATCAAACTAATAAAATACGTTCATTCATTAATGAATCATTCCTCTCTCTCTCTCTCTCTCTCTCTCTCGGCTGAGATCCAAACATCTCCATGTAAGGGCATAAGCAGCAGTCACTTCTGTCTCGTGGGATGCTGTTCCAGCCTTGAAGGGGAAGGGCCAGCAATGGAGGCCACGTATGAAGGCACTCTTCTGTAGAAGCAAAACACTCCCTGCAGCATATGGACCCAGCCCAGGCAACAACCTGAATTGTGCTGGCACTGTCAAACTGGGGGGGGGGGGGGGGGGGGCTGTCTATATGTAATAATTTGCTTCCCTAAGGAGTGTGAGTATAGATATTGTGTATTGATAATCCCCAGGTTGACATCCTCCAGATATATGTGCCTTACTTATGGCATTGCCATGAATTTTATAGGCAGAGAGTACTCAATGGTGGTTTGTCATGAAATACAGCCTTTAGCAGCTGGGGGTTTCCCTTCCAAGTAATAACTAGGGCTGACCCTACTTAACTTTCAAGACCAGACAAGATCTGCTGTTTTCAGTAAATCACTGATGGTAAACATCAAATAGCAAATGCTGTCAAACAGTGATGATTTTAGGCACCTGCAGGACATAAAGGCAACTTACCTATGAATTCTGAAAGCCACAGAGTATCTTCAAGTCAGTAGTCAAGGTCATTTGGCATTTCCATTATTATCCTCTAAAGAACAACATTTACCATACCATGGGGGCAGCTGTCAAAAGCAGCTTCTAATATAACTTGTTTAGTTTATGAAGCATTAGAAGACAAAGCTGAGTTAGTAAGAGATAAAGTGCTGAAGCCACCCATCAATTTCAAATGGTATTTACTTAGCCAGGGAGCTGAGGGGTTGGGTCAGAGTGTGTTTTTTCTGTGTATATGTGTGTGAGAAAGAGCACCTTCAAGTCATCAGTCAACTTTTGGCGACCCCATGAATTTTATAGGGACATTCAACCTTATGTTTTAAACAAGGAACACTCAGACATGGTTTACCATTGCTTTCCTCTGATATATAGCCTACAGCACTAGTACTCCTTTGGTGATACACCAACTAAGTACTAACAAGCCTGACACTGCCTAGCTTTTGAAATCAATCAGGACCTGGTGCCTTCTGTATATTTAAGCTGAGTTGTTGTTGCTGCGTGCCTTCAATTTGTTTCCAAGTCATGGTGACATTGAGGCAAACTTGTCACAGGGTTTTCTTGGCAAGATTTGTTCAGAGTGGGTTTGCCATTATTTTCCTCGGAGACCAACCGAGTGTGAGTTGCCCAAGGATACCCCAGTGGGTTTCCATGGCTGAGCAAGGATTCAAACTCTGGTCTTCCAGCAGGGATTTGAATTCTAGTCTCTCAGAGTCTTAGTCCAACACTCAAACCATTACACCACACTGGCTCTTAAACTGAGTGGCCACCTGTCAATTCTGAAGATCCCCTTATTGGTCCCATTACACCACAGTCCTGGGATGATAAGCAGCCTTTCAAGGCTCATTTTATGGTACTTGACATCTCCAGGCTCCCCAAAGACCCCTACTTCTGGACAAAACAAAAGAGTGGATTTCCTCTAAAAGTGCAAATTCATTTTTAAAATAAATTTCAGAGGCCTCTTGCACCAATTAACAATTCTTTTTAAAAGACACTGTATTCCAAACCAGCAGATTCCTGGCCAATTCCAGGTAGAGTTGGCTCTCCACATTTGTGACTTTAACTTTTGTGGCTTTGCTTATTCATGGATTTGATTAATATATTCTCTTTAGGAATCTCTAGATCCTCCAGAGTAAATGTGCTGGAAGTTGACCATAGAGTCACACTGGAGGATCTAGAGATTCCCAGAGAAAACGTATCTCTAGGCATTCGTAGGTCCTCCAGAGCACCTGATGTTGTCCATAGAGTTGCGCTGGAGGGCCTAAGGATTCCTAGAATGTTTTCTCAAGTTAAAAAAAATGTGTTTTTATTTGTGGTTTCTCACTTTCACAGGACTCCTGTGCCTCTAACTCCAGTGAATGCCGAGGGCCTACTGGATGTTTGATCTGAGACATTTTTAACAAACTACTAGGCTAAAAGGTTCCCGGACCCCTGAACCTCCCCACACAGTCCAGGCAAGGGATCCCTCATATGAAGCCTTGTATATGATATCTTTGGATTACTGCAGGTTCCTTCAGGTCCTCAGCTAGTATAGTAGATATGCCATTCATCACCAACAGGATGCTTTCCAGAAGCATTGGAAGTATTGCAGATAACAAATACCAATCTATACAGTAGCATGAAAGGGCTCATTTTGTATTTGCTATCATTAGGCTTCAATATGTATCCCAGTTGAGCAGTCCAGCAGTTAAGGAAACAAGCTAAGCTCCCATTTTTCTGTGAGAATGTTATGTTCTACTTGAGAGAAGAGTGTAGGAATGATTTTTTGCTTTAGCTACTTACTTTTTGTATTTGTACAGATTCTAGAAGTGGTGCTGATGGAGATACACATTATGTCTGCATACAGAAATTCTCTGTATTGATCTTAACTAAATAAGGCTTCTGCAAGGTAGTATAAAGATGCAGTTTAATCCTCAAAGGCCTTATTTGTTAAGTTAAAATGTGATCACTGTTTCAGAGTCATTTTGAAACTCATCTTCTAACTATTATTTTGAGTGAATCATCCACCTTTCAAAAAGTGAACAGAATAATATGACACTCTTTTGGACTAGACATTCATTCATTTCTTAAGCAAAGTACCATCTATGTAGTTCCATGACTCATCAACCATTTTTAAGAGGCAGGAATTTCTGAAATACATCATGAACACTAAAAAATATTTTCTTAAGAGATGTTTTAAATCATGAACTGCGGGGAGAGGGGAAACTCTAACACACACACACACATACACAATGTCAACATGTCCCTAGCCATGATGGAATGAACAAAAGGAAGAACAGATTATCCAGATGTTTTTGCAGAAATATATTATCGGTATTTTCTGAAAACTGACAGATTATTACTTTGCAAACTTAGCCAACCTATTCTAAAACTTTTTTACTATTCCCAGAGGATACCGAATGATCCCAGAATTACATATTTCCTACATAAAGGGAGTATTGTAAACATACGTAGCAGATAATAGCTACCTAGTTAAGTGGGACAGTTGCATACCATCAGCATCAATCTCTTGATATAGAGATTTTATTTTTAAATGGAGTGGTAAAACTCATTATTAGACTATAAATATTATTCTTTCTTTCTTTCTTTCTTTCACAATATATGCATTTTTAAAAAGAAATATGTCTCCTAGCTACTTCCAGGAAGGAGCAGTCACTCAGATTCAGCAGGCAGTGTACCTATATAGAAGAAAACTTGCATCTAAAATAAATAAATAAATAAAATAATCATGTTACAGCTGGTATTACATATCTGCAACTAGCTACTGTTCCCAGACCCAATACTATATTATGAATAATCAGTACAGCCCTAAATGATATAGGTATTGTGTACATTAGGGGCTCGCCGGTCTTGTACAGATTAAAGGCAGCTGAGCTTGGCTGATGCTTCAAACTATATACAGACACTGTAGGAAGCTATGGAATGCACCCTTGTAGAAGAATGCCAGTCTTTAAAATTCTGTTCATGGCCTACATATACAGGCAAGCCACAATCAATATCAGAGACTTGAGTACAGATGTTGTAACAAGGCATCTTCATCACAAGCAAAAACACCATTAGCATGTATAAGTATTCGCAATCAATTGGGTTTTTCAAATGTTTCAAAATTCAACTCCCCTACTGAGTAACAGGCAAAACCATCAGGATACGGTATAATCAGAAAGATGTGGTTCATCACAATACTGGGGAAGGGACCATAAGTCATCTGTAAAGCACATGCTGTCATATGGAGAATCCCAGGTTCCTTCCTTGGCACATCCAGTTATGGCTAAGAAAAGATCCCCGCCTCTAACTCTTCAGAGAAATTGCCTAGAATATCAACAGTACTGGCATACCAATGGTCTGACTCAGTATATGGCAGCTTTCTATATAACACCCAAATGTTTTTTCAGCTTCTTTTTAATGAAGAACCTTAACCTCTCTTCATATAAGACACCAAACTGGAACATCTTCTATAAGCTGTAATTTCCTCTTTTATCCAAACAAGAAAACTATGAGCAACAACTTTAAAGCAAGCTAGCATAGTAAACCACAATTGTGTCAGTATTTTGGTGTAGTCTAAAGCTGTTAATCAGAGATCTCCAATTTGGATGAAACAAACAATTACAGCATATGGAAGGTTTCCTGATTTGTTTGCTGGCTTATGCAAAATAACTGCACAAGCACTCCTCTTGCTTGCACATATTGCAGTTTATTAAACCATGATATAATCATCCCTATTCTCTGACTTAGAGAGCAGTGGCTTCTTGTTTTAAAAACTGCAGCATCTCCAATAAAAACGTTTTCCATTAAAAAAAACCCAACCATTTCAGCTAATAAATACTTTCCAATAATAAATCTTTGCAGAATGAGGTTGCTTTGTACAGCTCCTAATAGCCCCCAAAGGCAAACTTGCCAAGAGTCAAAGAACCATAGGCAAGGTTGTGTTTCACCTTTTGCTTCTTTAAAAACTTCCACTATTCCAATGTCTGCAGTGACTATGGAAGGGCAGGTACTACCCTAAGGTTTGTAGGCCAATTAAAATAAAAGAATCTGATTTCCTTATCTGATTTACTTCTCACACACTTCTGTGCTAAAACTGGGTGTAGCCCCAGACCTCCCCAAGACTTTGGTGCTGAACAGTTACACATACTGCTGCAGCATAAGCTTTATTGATGATAAATGACACAGCTGATGGTACACAGCAGAGAAGCATTTCAGGCCTGCTGCTAATGAGGTTTCAGCATCTGATCACAGCCAAGGTAGAACTGGGCCTCTCAACAACTAATTCTACCCAGACTATCCTCAGTCAGTAATTCAATTTTCCATTGCTGGTTATAGGGGCCTTTGTAAGTAGCAATAGCAATAGCATTTACATTTATATATCACTTCATAGTGAACTATGAACAGCAGTTTACAGTCTGTAAGCCTCTTGCCCCCAACAAGCTGGGTACTCATTCTACAGACCTTTGAAAAGACGGAAGGCTGAATCAGCCTTGAGCCCTTGGGGATCAAACTCACAACGTTGTGGTTGCAGTACTGGCACTGAACCACTGTGCCACCAGGGCTCCTGGCAAACTGCCCACCCACCCCCAAAAAATAAAGCCAATGGAAGATATAGTACAGAAGCATAAATAAATAAATGTGCTCAAGTATAACCCATCTTAATTAATTAATATGTTCTTTCTTGGAATTTCTAGGTCCTTTCAGTATGACTCTGCCAGAGGTTGACCACAGAGTTGTGCTGGAGAACTTAGAAGTTCCTAGAGATGTGTTCTCTTAGGTAAAAAGAATAGTATTTTTTATTTGTGGTTTTTCCATATTCACAGGAGTCCACTCCTAACCCCAGTGAATGTGGAGGGACAACTGTATTTGCTATTTTCTGCATCATTAAACACATTTTACTGCAGAACTATACAGATTTAACTTGGATGCTGTCCATGAGAAGTTTCCACCACCACTTTATGCCATTCTCAGATTATAATCCCTGTCAACCTCTGAACGTCCATTTTAAAATTTAATAAATGTCATGATGCTTCCAGACTTTAAAGTTCATATTCCCACCTCTCTTCATTGGCTTGGTGAAAACATCTCCAGCTCAAAAAATACGTCAAAAGAAGCCGTTGCCACCACTACCACATTTCTGGAGAAGCAGGCTGTTTCTTTAGCAGCAACCATCTGCAAATCTAAATGTCTTGATTTAAGAATATGCACCATGCATTGCTGCTATTTATTTCTAATCCAGGAATCTGGAAGGCGATGTTGCCGTTTTTCAGCAAGAGCCTGTACCTGATGAAATGATACAAGTTAAGTCTACCTTACTAGAAATGCTTGGGACCTGGAGTGTTTTGGATTTAGATTTTTTTTTGGATTTTGGAATATTTGTATATACATAAGGAGATAGCTTGGAGATGGGACCCTAATCTAAACATGAAATGCATTTATGTTTCATATACACCTTATACACATAACCTGAAGGTAATTTTATATACAGTATTTTTTAATAATGTTGTGCATGAAACAGTTTATGTCCAATGAACCATCAAAAAGCGAAGATGTCGCTATCTCAGCCACCTATGTGAATAATTTTGGATTCTGGAATATTTCAGATTTTGGCATTCCAGTAAGGGAGACTTGATCTGTATTTTCTCATTAGCCAATTAAATTGTTACTGCTAGAACTGCTCTGAGGAATGTTGCTATCCAAGCATCAGGGGCACAGTACACAAAAAGCACACACACAAAAAAAAAACAGGCAACATAATACCACACTGGTTAACATTTCTTTTATTTAAAAGTGTTGAAACTTCAGTAAAAGAACACCTTTCTGGATTCAACTGCCCATTCAAAAATGACACACATTTCATACCAGCAAAGTGGTCTGTTGTTTTGTTTTGTTTTTAAAGTGGGGGGAGGTTAGTTGGCACAGTTATCTGGAAAAACCACCTTCCTACCATTGACCCAATCTCAGCTAGTCTGCTAATGGAATGTTTAATGTTTTTATGACAGGCCATAAACATACTGAAATGTTGCACATTGTCCCACAAATAAGGAAGCTCCTGGTCTTTCAAGGCCAGTTTAGCATGAAAGATCTTTTATTTTTCAAAGTGCCAATTTGCATCTCCCACCCACCCTATTAATATGCATAGTGTGAACTAACAAACAGAACTTCAATCTGGTAAACACACTGAAAAGGTTCCCTCTGCGAATGGGGCATTGACCCTCTCAACTTGCAATTTATTTTGTTGCCAACTTGTTACAGAGTTTATAGAGTGCCTTTGTGATTTGCATGGATTTCACGTGTTATTTCAACACAGCACAAAATTGGATCGCTGCAACTAGCAAAACATTATGCATTTTTATACTATCTATAACACTTTTCTACCAAAAAATATACAAGCAAATATGCTTAGCAAGTCTATTTTAATTATATAAATATAACTTAATTATGGTGGCTGGATCCATTGCTTGCCAAGCAAAAGCTACTGTAAAATTGCATTGAAATACTTTCGCAGTTGTAGTCTGCCTTCCATGATCAAGTTAGTAACTCTAGTATAGTCATTTTCTGAAAATATTAAGTATTATACTGTTCTCTCAGAGGAAACAGACATGTGTGAGAAACCCAGATGGCAAATGCCAACATTTTTATATTACAACAAGCCATGGTGAAACTAGATTAAAGGCAGAATGGTTTTGCAAAGGGGCAAGCTTTGTCAAATCACTTTTGCTTAGTTTCTGTGGCCTGTTACAGACAGCCAAAATAAAGCTGCTTCGAGTCACAGTGGAGGTATGGTGTTTCAATGATGCATGCATCCTAAGAGTCCAGAAGTCGCACCAAAGCCATGCTCCAGCCCTAAGGACTGGAGCGTGGCTTTGGTGCGGCTTCGGACTCTTAGGACGCATACATCATTGAAACACCATACCTCCACTGTGACTCGAAGCAGCTTTATTTTGACTGTCTGTAACAGGCCTGTGTATAGAAAAGATAAATGTATGATCCAGACATGATGGGATTAGAGCATTTTGAAATAAAAAATGTTCTGCCTCCACAGCCAACACCATTACATGCAGGATATCCTTTAGCACAGGAGCAGGTCACCAGAAACTGACCATCCATTTCTAAAGTTAACAAGCATATTGTCAGGGACGTAGCCACGGGGGGGGGGTTCTTGGGGCCCGGACCCCCCCTTCCATTAGAAAAATGAATGGTGCATGCTGCTGTGCCGCCATGCCCAAGCCCCATTATAATGGTGACACTTAGTCTGGATCCCCCCCCTCCTAAAATCCTGGCTAAGTCCCTGATATTGTGAACTCTTCCCTGCGTCCTTCTCCTTCTCAACAGACCAAGTTGTTCTGAAGTCATTACACAAACCAAATGGTATTCAAGGGAACAAGGGCATACCTCTGAAAAAGCTAGACTCCCAAAGAATATGTAAGAGAAGCTCTACAACCCCATCTATTGGATGTTCTTGAACTTCACTGAAGCGTAAGCAGGTGCCACACATAACAAAAGCCAAACTGAAGATGTACCCGAAGGGGAAACGTATTGAGGAAGGCTCCTATTCCCACTCTAGAATCTCAAAACACCCAAAGCGTTGTTGCTGCATGCCTTCAAGTCACTTCTGACTTATGGTGACCCTAAGGTGAACTAAAACAGTTTAAAACAAAATCCTACCAAATATTTATATGATTTTTTCTCTACTATTTTCAAGCTTTATACACAAGAGTGAAAGAGGAAGTTCAATCAATCCCACACACAGACAAGAATGATATTGCTTAAAATGACAACACACTCTCCTATTAAAGATATCACCTTAAGCAGAATAAATCAAAGCACAACTATACCAAGTGAAGGGTCACAACTCTGGCAGGGGACCACATGCTTTGCCTGCAAGAAGGTCCCAAATGCATTTCCCAACATCTTTAAACAGGGCTGAAGTAGTTTCTTAACCAGAGAGCACCACTGACAGAACTTTCAGTTTCTCCAAATGTTTATCTTACAATTCTCACACTCCCTTATAATTGGCCATCATGGATAGGATGATGGGAATCATTCAGTCAAAAGATGTGGAGAAACATAGGCCCCATACAGACTGCCAAAATAAAGCTGCTTCGGGTCACTTTGGAGTTAGGCTGTTTAAATGATGCATGCATCCTAAGAGTCCGGAAGCTGTGCCAAAGCTGTGCTCCAGTCCTTAGGACTGGACTGTGGCTTCTGGAGTCTTAGGACGCATGCAACATTTAAACAGCATACCTCCAAAGTGATCGGAAGCAGCTTCATTTTGGCCTGTCTGTATGGGGCCATAGTTTCTCTCCCTCACTGTGGGCAACACTGAAATACCTGGACCAAAGGCCAGATTTCATATGAGACACCTTCCTATGTTTCTATATTCTGCTTCCAGGTTCAGCATAATAGCATCTGAATCCCACTATGTCCAATATACATGCTACTGAAGATATCAGAATGTCAAAGGCTGCAGCACATTAACTAGCAACATCCTCCAAGAATCTGCAACAAAACCTCACCTGACTAAAATGTATGTGCTACACCAGACCTACACAACTTGGCAGGAGATAGGGACCAAAATTAAAACAGGTTAAACTTCTTCAGGTCGCAGATAGGTTTTAATTATTAATTAATTGAGGAGGAGGAGGAGGATTTCAGTCACGCTCTCCTTGGGAAAAGGATGAGTGGTGGAGGAGCCTTGCAGGGCAAGCATTTGCCCGTCCTCCTCCTCTACCTGATCCTGTCCTCAAGAGAAAGTCGAGTGGCAGAAGAGCCTTGAAGTCATTCCACATCAGGCCATATTTTGTGCAAGCCTACTCTACACTGAAGAGCAAAATCCACACTTTTGCCCTTCACATCTTTCAAACACCATCTAAGGGATCCAGAAACAATAACTAAAGACTGTGAAATTGTACAATATGCATCAATGGCTGTTTACTGAAATGTACAGATGACAACTGAATAGTTAGCATTACAACTCTACACCGCCAATTGATACTACCAAGCAGGAACATACAGCTAAGTGCTCATCAAAAGAGCCTCAACTACCTTTACCTTTATGTCATTATCATAACAATTGCTTACTGCATAGCTGGAAGTGTAAGAAATGAATTCACATAGCAAAACAACAAGTGCACAAAGAACTTTGCTAGCTGGATGTCACTCAGCTCTGAATGCATTAATAGCTATCCGTTTTACTTTAACACTTAGCAAGCACTTTCTGTGTGCAAAGTGCCTTAAAGTGCTCTTTGGAACAATCACAACTATTCTTAAGAGGGCTGAAGGAATTCTGTCCCCTTCCCCATCATCCAAGGCAATGGGACTGGGAAAGGGGACCCAAAGAGCACGTAGGGCCCATAAGACAGGCCAAAATAAAGCTGCTTTGGGTCATTTTGGAGGTATGCTGTTTAAATGATGTATGCGTCCTAAGAGGCCAGAAGCCACGCCAAAGCCATACTCCAGTTCTAAGGAGCGGGGCACAGCTTTGGCACCACTTCTGGCCTCTTAAGATGTGTGTGTCATTTAAACAGCATACCTCCAAAGTGACCTGAAGCAGCTTTATTTTGGCCTGTCTGTATAGGCCCACAGTTAACAACTGGATCTTCAAACCAGGACCATGTTCAATCACAGTCGCTACAAATGGCCTCCCAATTGTGTTGAAAATCATTTCTGGTTGTTATTTGCTGTCAAGCAAAATTCCACCCTATGAATGAGATGTCCAAGAGTCTTGCCTTCCTCAGTTCTTGAAAAGCCATGGCTTCTTTGATTGAGTCAATCCTCCTTTAATGTGGTCTCCTTCTTTCCCTAATATATTCATCTTTATCAAGTATTACCATCTTTTCCAGTGAATCATATCAACTCATGATATGCCCAAAGTATGACAGCCTCAGTTCAATCATCTTCTCTTCTAGTGAGAATTCAGATTTGATTTGTTCTCAAACCAATGTATCTGCCTTTTTGGTAATCCAGGATATTTGTAGTACTCAAATATATTTCTAATGAGTTGATTTTATTTTTATCAGCTTTCTCTACTGTCCAGCTTTCACACCCACACACAATAAACTGGAAATAGTATGGCCTGGATGATTCTAACCTTGGCATTTAATGATAAATGTTATCTTGTATCACTTTTAGCTGTACACCACTGTGATCGAATTTGCAATTTGGAATAGCGGTATATAAATAATAATAATAATAATAATAATAATAATCCAGTTTTCAGTCTACTGTATTGATAACACAATGAAATGAACCTATGGGACACTCTGGAGTTCAATGACAGAGGACAAGGTTGACATATCAAAGGTTCCAGCTTCAAACTGGGGATTAATGTTGCTGTAGTCCCAACACAACCCAAGGGCACTAGTAGAGGAAAGCTAATCTGCATAGCTCTCCAGAGTTTCAGACAGACATTTTCCCCATCCTTCCTATCAGGGATTGAACCTACAATGCGAAGTCTTGAACCAGGAAACTTGTACAAGAAAGTGCGTGCCCATTAAGGAGTCAATTCTCACAGTGCATCTACAGAATAGAAATAATATAGTGTGACACCACTTTAACTGCCGTGGCTCCATCCTACAGAATCCTGGTTTTTGACATTTTGTGAGGCAGCAGCACTCTTTGGCGGAGAAGGCTAAAGGTTTTGTAAAACTGCAAATCCCAGAATTCCATAGGGTGGAGGTACAGCACTTAAAATGGTGTCATATGGCATTATTTCTACCGTGTAGATGCACCCCCAGTGGCAGACCCCATACTTTGTCTGCAGAAATTCTCAGGATTAATCTCCAGGAGCTATAAGCTAAAAAAAGGGCTAGGCAGCCAGTGATGGGGGAATATACTAGTTATCCTCTATCCTTTTTTTCCAGTCAATAGACTGATCAGATACATCACCTGACACCTATTCACTACAAGCTATTACCAAGGGGGGACCAGATCTCCACCAAGGGCTCTACCATTTTCAGCAGCCCAGCTCCACTCCCTTCAGGCATCCAATACCAATGGAGAGGAGAATAACAGGATGGCAGAAAGCCCTGCCAAGTGAATCCTTACACCACATGGTAGTCATATTGTTTCTGTTGCTGAATATTTTTTCTTGTGCTTTTATTGAAAGTGTTTTTAATAAGCTGCTTACAAAATAAAGGATTAGAGCACCAAATGGCTGCTAGTCATGATGGCTCTATCTCCAGAATCAGAATACCAGTTGCTGGAAAGCATCAGCAAGTGAGTGCTTTCACACTGGCATAAATAAATAGGCCCATGCTTGCACACATTACCCCCCCCCCCACCATACACACAATGTCATAAATGCACCCTTGCCTACAACATTTCTCTGATCTTGTGTATGTTTAAATATTTGAGACAAGTACAGAGGGAAAACTACTATTCAAGAAAGATATTCAGAGCATAAGTAATAAAAATGATGTGTCGGCGAGGTTTTAGATGTGTGGGTTATCACCAATAACTCTGTAGCGAACACTCTCTCTGCTTCTTTAGAGCCCATTTAAGCTTCAACAAAATTTTCATCGATCATACTTTTGGCATTTCATTACCATTTAACTACAATTTTCCTCCCTCAGCCCACAGACATAATTTCCCCCCTACTACCTTCTAACTGAGGATTATATTTCATGCAAGTGATGGAAAGGACTTTAATGTCCACAGGTTTTAGCCATGACCTTTGTATTAGCCTTGGAGGGGCCACAAAGTTTTTAGTTGTTCTTTGCTTCTATAGACTAAGGACTAAACCAAACTTTCTTGCCTTTCCTCCTGCACTTCTTGGTGCCACATAAAGAGTGGCTTCACCCAGTTTCTCAGCACTCCAAGGCAGGATTGTAGGGGTGCACAGGAAGGACTGTCCCTTCCAATTCCACTGACAGAAACAGTTCCATGATGGGATGGCCTTTGCTAGATCCCAGCAACACATCTCTAAAGCATATACTGTACTCCTAGAAGCCAGTCTCATTAAAACCAATGAGACAAACTCCCAACTTGCCATTCTTTGAATCTGGGTCCCCACACATCATCAATAAACATTGGGCAGGGGAAGACTTATGACAGCATTTTGAAAATTTAAGAACAAAATGGCTACCCATGCTTATCAGAATTTGTGAAACGACTTTGTACATTTTGCAATATAATGAGATCCTCCCTTTAATATTCTGGAGACAGGCAAATACTGCTGCTAGCTGTTAGAAGAACACTTTTTTTTTACCAGTATCAAACCGCAAATTTAGAAATCACAAACCAGATAACCTTTTACTCAACCTTCAGTGCCCTGCAGTGCTCTCTGCTCCTCGTTAAGATGGCTTTTACTACAGAGCACTAAAAACATTATGCATATGGTTAACATATTTACACTGCTTTGCATGCTGATAAGGTTCATCTGCTATGTACACCTAACTTCATTCTGCTCTTTTAAGTGGATTTAGAAACTAATGGAAGAGAGTAATAGATTGACCTTTAATATAATCCTCTGCAATGTTAGGAATATATATCATTCAGCCAAATGGAACATTTTCATTTCTGAATAGCCAGCACTTGCATTTTTCGGAGAAAACATTCTCAAAAATCCCACACACTATTGAGCTTTCCTAAGCAGCCACTTCTTTGCTTACAAAACAGTAGCATAAACTAATGACTCTGCAAATCAACAGTAAACTAAAAACTAAACAACACTGTAAACATTTATTGGGTTTCTGTAAATAAGGCTGTATTAGGCCAATACTGTATAAGATAATTCATTTAATCCTCTATTTTAATCCTTGTATGTGAATCCTCTCAGAACAATGGCCTGGGAAGGAGTAAAATGTTCCCCAAGAGGCCCTACTGTCTGACTGAAGTGGAAGTGTTCTGTTTTCCATTCTGACCCACCTCACAGTATTTTATCTTGACAGATGTTTTCATCTTCCTACCTCGGTTCCCCTCTAGTATATGTCATTTGAAGGCAGATGGTTTCAACAAGAAAACATATGCAGAACTCATTAAATAATCAAGAAAATAAAATGTGATTGAATCATAATATTCCATGACACACTCAGAATGTGCATGACCCTTAAGTATTAAGCAGTTTAATAACACACACACACTGCTAGCATTGTGTAGTGGTTTGAATGTAGGACTAAGACTCTGGAAACCATGGTTCAAATCCCCGATCGAGCATAAAAACCCACTGGGTGACCTTGGGCAAGTCGCATTCTCTTAGCCTCAGAGGATGACAATGGCAAATCCCCTCTGAAGAAGAGGCACACAACAACAACAACAACAACAACATGATGAATGATTAGCAGTTTTCCTATAAATTCATCACCTACTGCAAACAGCACTCAAAGGCCCTGCATAATTTTGTCTCAAAAGCATAAATACAGAGAAGAACTGGGCAAGACTGTGATATTACAGCAACCATGAGATATATTTGGATATATATAACTTGTAGACGTGTGTTAAATTATTTTGTCTTGTTCACCGGTGACAAAACTTGTTTTGTCTTAAGCATGTGAACATCCCTGTAACAAGGCTCTCTCTAGGTATTACTTGATTACTCTGCACTCAGTAGCTCAATGCTAAACATAAAGCAGTCCCACTGAACAACTCGTGTGAGAAGACATGAAAATGCTCTCTGTAAAATTTGCTTGGTAATGATGCAGTCACACCTGAAAATCGTCACTGCATGCTACAACCACTAGGCAATGAATGTGTACAGGAAGACTGCTCCCAAGCCACATGCTGCATGGAACACAAGGTTTTCTGTACAATTTTAACTAAGAAAGATTTGGCTATCACAGTGGTGGGACACATAAAGTCTTTCACATGTCACTGAACTACACTTCCAGTGATCCCCACCATTAGCTATGCCAGCTAGGGCAGAAGGGAGTTGCAGTCTAACATCTCCTGGAGAACCATATGTTTTATGTCTGCCTGGGCTCCATCCCATAACAGATGTGGCATTTCAGAGTGAAGGGGTCAAAAACAGAAGAAAACAAAGAGACACGACATGAGAAATTTCTGTCTCTTTTAAAGGATGGAGATACTGCATATATGTCCTACTTAAAGAGATATATACTGTTTGGGTCAGATACTGTTGGAAAGTGGCACCTGATATCACTGGCACCTTGACTTTCATGGCCTGATTGAGAGAACCAGGCTGAAGTAATTCAGACTGAGCATGGCCTAGGATTGCTTTGTTTGCCTTCCTTCTTCTCTACTTCTTCCTTCCTTCTTCTCTCCATGTTAAACTTGGTTGGTTGGCTCCAATCAGTCTGTGGAGTTCAACTACCTATCCTGCTATTTCTTGAGTTACAGCACACTTGGAATAACACCTGTCGGTCAAGGCAGGACAGCAGGACTTTCCTCACTATTGTGGAAAGAGAATGTTTGGTGCTGCACAGAGGGGAATACCTCTACTCAAAGGGTTTTGTTGCTGTTGTATGCCTTCAAGTCATTTCCAATTTATGGAGACCCTAAGGTGAACCTATCATGGAGTTTACTTGACAAAATTTGTTCAGAAGAGGTTTGTGATTGTCTTCTCCAGGGACTGAGAGAGTGTGACTTGCCCAAGGTCAACCAGTGTGTTTCACTGCTGAGCCGGAAATCGAACCCTGGTCTCTACAATCATAATCCAATGCTCAAAACCGCTACACCACTCTGTATGAGAGGAAAAAAATCCCCAGTCTTTTATAGCCACTATAAGGGGCTAAACAGTCAGGCAAAAAGAGGTGCTTTCAGGCTGACTTGAAGGTATGGTGTTTAGATGACACATGCCTTGAAGTCAACAAGAAAGTGCCCTCTAGGCGCCTTATGCAGAGAAAAGCCGTATCTAAAAGAAGCAGCTTGTTTCCGCTTCTTCCTGGCTTGAAGCCATATCATGAGGTCATGACATGAGCACTCCAGCTGCCTTGGGAGCCAGCAGTGCAGTTGGTGGGGTTTCAATGTGGCTTCAGAAAAGGTAGCTTCAAGCCACTTTTTCCTGCCCATCTGTTTCGCCCCACAGTTATACTTTCATAGAAGCAAAAACTTGATTACAGGCGGCTCTTTCATCACATCGTTGCAGTTCTAGGACCAGTGTCATCTGGAGTTATTTTTCCTTCTACCCATCTCTCAGAAGATACAGGAAGACTAATGTGTTTACTCTTGACTATCCCTGATGACACTCTGACCCTCCATTTCCAAAGCTTCCTTGCTGCAGTTTTCCTTCTTTTATACTTTTCCTCAGGACTTTCTCCCACCTACCTTTCCCTTAGGCTTCTGCTCTGTAGTACACTGTCTGCTCTACCTTCTCCCTCCAGCGACTCAGCCAAGTCTGCCTCAAAGGATGGATCTACAACGTAGAAATAATGCAGCTTGACACCATTTCAAGTGCTGTAGCTCCATCCTATGGTACCCTGGGATTTGCAGTTTTACAAGGTGTTTAACCTTCTCTGCCAACAAGTGCCGGTGCTTCAAAAAACTACAAATCCTAGGATTCTCCAGGATGGAACCATGACAGTAAAAGTAAAATCATTTCTACAGTGTAGATGCACCTCAAGCTTCTCTCTGTCTTAACATCTCTCTCTCTGTCAAGCACTAAAACTCTGTTGAGAAATAAAACTCCTATTCTTCCCTACTAAAATATTTTTCCCATCCCTAAGTCTATAAGGATGTTCTCCGCAGCCAAGGTGTGCTTACACTTCAGCACCAGGAGTGGAAAGTTAGGAGCATTTTCAGATTAAAAACATTCCTCAGAAAAGAGACTGTTTGGGAGCATGTCACAAACACTAAAAATGCCCATTTTATTAACAGTTTAGAAAGGCAATCTTTGAAACCACTACGGTTGATGCACCAACAGTTTTAAACTGAGATGAAATAAATTAGTGTCTTTTAAAAAAATTCTACTTACACCTCCCATCGTAATTCCATTAATAAGTGCCACATAGGGTTTCTGGCAGGTACCTGTCACAAATGGAACAACACATTTACAGGTTTAAAATAGTGCAATGCACATAGCTACACAAAATGACCTCTTATAGCCTTACAGCATAACATAAATGATTAGCAAGGTGACCAACAGATACTGCACTCATTCCATTCCAAATTCCAGAAAGAGTAGCCATATTTGTCAACTCTGACAAAGCCAACCAGGGGCTGCAATCTTGCAGATGAATTCATTTATTTATGTATTTTATATGCCACCTTTCTTGTGCAGTGAAATTCAAGGTGGCTCACAGAAGAAATAAGCAACAAATGCATATATACATATATCAGAAATCTGTCCATTTTTGAGGTGCTGTAAAACTCTGTTGTTGTTCCCCCGTTCTAAACAAAATATTTGTTGTTGTTTTAAATTCCACTCCATTTTAGTTTAATAAAACTCCTAAGACAGCTCACAACAATAATAATATCAAGAAAATTATAGCTGAAAAGTAAATCCAGAGAACAAAAACTGGCAGTATTAGTAAAAATAAAAATAAACCATTAAATTAAAATCAGCTTCAATCACGTATTGGAGACCTGGGTAAATAAAAAGGAGTTTATCTAGCACAGAGAGAATATAAGATTAAGTAGGAGGCCAGCCACCCTATGGACAATATTCCCTATGCTGAAACCATAACATATTAAAAGTATCATCATGCAGGACTAATGCAAGTGGTGGAAACCTGCTAAATCTTACTTAAAATAAATGACTTAAGGATAATTAAATAATTCGAGTAAAAGAAAACTGAATGCAAATAGTATTTGTTAGTATTAATATTCATCCCTCCTTATTTAACCAGCTGACTTCTTATCTTTCACAAGGCAGCTCGCCCAGGGCTGCCACTAGGTATACACATCAGAGTAACCATGACCAATTAACAAGTGTAGGGACCACAGCAATTGAGTAAACATGTTCCATTAGATCCTTATTTACAAACAAATATTTTCTAGTCTACATACTTTATATTCTCAAATGCACCCTCAATGAGCCCACCAAAAACTCAAGATGTAAAGCAAATCTAATATGAAACCAGTTTCTCCTTTGTCAGTTCTTCTTTAAATAAATTGAACAGCATTCCTCACCAAACAATAGAGGAATGACATCCCCCACCAAAGGAAAATGTGTGGCATGATTTAAGTTTCCTAAGGTGTCAGCCTTTGCTAAGGAAACAAAAATACTGAATATCAAAAATGTCAAAGCCAAGCCAAGCTTGTTAGGGTTAAGCTTTAAAATAGGTTAGCAAAATGTGCTTTTGTCTAACTATGCTTCCCTAAGAAATGAGAGTGACTCCAAAAACAATACAAGTAGCTTGTACTTCAAAACAAAAGTTTACTTATGGCTTTAATCTATATTTACATAGAAGCCATATCCTAATCTAGCTAGCAAATAGTTCAGGTAAAAGAAATATTTATCTCACCATCTTTCCAAAGAAAGTTGAGAGAGCAGGAAGATGGAAACACAACAGCTCAATTGAAAATATTTTGAGAGAATGTCAGTTAGTGCCAAAGGAGTGACCAAAGTCACATGGTTAGTTTGAATGAGAGAAGGGGGAGTTTGCATGCAGGAATTCCTTATCTATCTAAGGAGAGGGAAAGAGAATGCAAAATCTTCCAGCAAAATGATCATAGTTTTAAATCCAGTGTTTAGACCCAGAATGGGCAACTTGTGATCCCACAGCTCCATGGCCATTTAATCAATCAATCAATCAATTTACAGTGCTGGCTCTAATACAAAATGTAGCAGAATTCATGAACTTCTACAATGGTAGAAAAATGAATATGCAAACATTTCAGCTTCTCTCTTTGAAGATCTAGTTCAAACATAACCTGCATTAAATGTGGCATGGCATGCCTACTAATATGAAAGTTCAGGCCCTCATACCCACCCACCCACATACAATTTTGAAGCATATTGTACTTCCACTGACTGGCATACTGACCAATGGCATTGTTCAAGATATATTCTTCTCTGAAGAAGTCTTGTGCCAATCTATCTCCAGATCTTCCTGCTTCAGTGACAGCTAGTGGATAAAACAAGGAGTGTCAAAGGTGGTCACCACAACTTTTAATAGTGTGAAATACAAAGAACTTTGACTCTGCAATAAACTTTCATGATAAACATCAAAACATATCCTGGGCAGCAAATTAAACCTCAGTTCTGCACAAGTACTGGCATATTTTTTATATTGCAATTTGAAGAACTAAATGAATTGACCAAAGGAAGAAGGAGGGAAGCAATGATAACAAGTATGGTGTCATGATGAGAGAATCTAGGGAGATCTGCATTCCAATCCACACTAAGCCAGTAAAATTCACTAAGTGACCATGGGTCAGTCGCTTTTTCTCTCAGCCTGACCTGTCTCACAAAGTTTTGTAAAAATGAAAGGTAGGGAAGGCAGATTATAAACACAGCAAAGCAGGTAGTCCCAGCTTCTAGCTCCTGGGAGGCCAGTTGAAAGTGCTTTGTTTCTCTGGAAGCCAACACAGTGTAGTGGTTTGAGTGTTGGACTATGACTCTGGAGACCAGGGTTTGAATTCCCGCTCAACCAGTGATTCAAGGGCTTTATTGGGCTGTAGCATAGCATTTCTTTCCTTCAAACACAAACCAGAAACTTTCATTTGAGACACTCAATTCAGTTCATCTTTATTACAGTCATATACCAGCAAAGTTGAGAAACTCAATTCCTCACCTCTGATGTCACCCCCTGCACAAAAAGCTTTGTCTCCAACACCCTTTATGATTATTAGAAAAGTATCAGGATCTTGTTCCCATTTCTAAAAGAAACAAAGGAAAAGGTTATTTCAGACGAAATATGTGGTTACTTTTCCCCCCAGTTATGGAATATACAAGTCAGAGAACAATACAGATCCTGGTTGGATCTGAAGGGCCATGTTTCCCATACCTGCCTTACTGAGTCATTCATTTTTATAGATAGAGAGATGAACTACCACACCCAAAACTACAATATCACCTCAGGCTCTATGCTTGTCAACACTGTCAGTGCACACATTCTTCTGCCAGCACTCAAGTGGGGAAAGCAATTAAGAGATGTGGACCTGAAATTCCCAATGGTTCCACTTAACTAACAGCTAATGTCAGAAAGCATAGTCATGTCACATCTTCTTTCATTGAGTTCTCAGGCAAAAATGTACTTGGGCTATAAACTAGGCTTAACCACATGGAGAGAGAGGAGCAGAGCACTTTCACCTAGCTTCCCAGGAGCTAAGAACTGGGACTCAGCTGGCTCCCAGAAGCATCAGCTGAAAACAGAAAGGGGAGTTTCTATAGTATATAAAACAAAGCTGCACAACTGCCACACTAGCATATTTCAGAACACCATTTTAGCTGGTCTTTGGCCTCTGGGGGAGTTGGGGGGGGGTAGGAGCTTTGGGGAATACACCTAGGAGCCCCAAAAATAAATATGAGCTATGGGCCATATTTTGTCCACCCCTCCTTTTGCCCAGTGAGCAGTAAAATAATTCTCAAATGGGGGTAGGGGCTCCTCTTTGTTTTTCTGGGATGGGAGGAGGAGAAAGGAACACTGCAGACTGGATCAGGCCCAGATGAGGCAATGCTAGAGGTACCAATCACCACTCAGTCTCTGCCATAGGTCCATATTCCTGGGTCCTTTACTGTCTTCTTTCCTGGCATACAATGACTGCACTGGTAATTTAAATAAAATCACCAACCTTTAGCTGCGGATATATCTTTCTAATCATGGAAAGATTTAATGCATTCAGAGCCTTTGGTCTGTTCACTGTTATAACACCGGCACATCCTTTTTTCTCAAGCAGGACCTCAGCTGAAGAATCTGCAGTCCCAGACATTCTCTGCATGCAAAAAGAAAAACCACAATCATGACGACTAAACAAGCTAAAGGTGCTGACTGCAAGTTGGTTCATGACACTACAGAATGCATGTCACTCTCCAGGACAAGGATGGAAATTATGCAACCTTACAGATGCTGTTGAACTGCAACTCCCATCAGCCCTTGCAATGTTGAGTGATGGTAGGAGCTGTAGTTCAACAGAATCTGGAGGGCCTCACTGCCCCAAACCTTTGCACACCTAAAAGCTTTCATACATCCATGGAGCCTTGGTTGTTGTTGTGTGTCTTCAAGTCATTTCTAATGGTGACCCTAAGGCAACCCTTAGTTTTTCTTGTCAGACTTTGTTCAGGGAATCATCTGACCTTGCCTTCCTCTGAGGTTGAGAGAGTGTGACTTGCCCAAGTCAACCAGTGGATTTCCATGGCTGAATAAGATTTGAACCCTGGCCTCCAGAGTCATAGTCTAGTGCTCAAACTGCCACATCATGCTGGCTGGAGCCTTTATCACCTTGAAAAACAGATCGCCATAAGACTTCCCCCCCCCTTTTTTTTTTTTAATTTCAAAAGTAATTTCAGTTCCGGTTGCCATTTGAAAAGCACTGCCCCAAAGACCCTCTAGATTTGCAGATAACACTGCACCATTCTTTGTCATTTGGTTATTATAATTCAAACCCAATTTATATGAAGAAGGTCTTCATACTCACTAAATGTTGTATTATAACCTGAAGCCTGTTGAGTGACTTCAGCCTGAAAAGAAGAAGATCAAGGTCAGCCATATCTCTGCCACAGCCAAAGTAAATATTTAAACCTTTACACTACGTACTTTTCACAAACTTGTTTCTAATTACACACATTAACTCATGGTCCATATTTCAGTATGTCAAAACATGTTTCTCTTTTCATTTTTGTTCGTTCCCTTTGTCCTGCCCTAACTATTTGGCTTTTTTAGCTGGCTGTTGCACTTCAGTGCCATGCAGCATTGTTTTCTCTTTGTTTTGGAAACTCTACACTGCCTGTTTACACTATTTTTTTAGATTCATTAATAGTCACTCTGGTAGCAACTCTCCTGGACTGAAAACGGAAGCTAAGAACCATAAACCTTTGGGGATATAATATTTCACTGTTTTGAATTTGCTTTTTCTCCCCTGTGACAATCAGGGATAATCCTTAAATAGGGAGCAAAACACATTCTAGAACAAGTCCAGGGACATTTAGGCACAGCAAGGCCTCCAAACAGCTCAAGGTTGCCAAATTGCTTGCCTGTGAGAGAAATGCGAGCATCCCAAACTTATGCTCAGCGTTTACAATTTTCACTGCTTACAGTTTCTCAAAGATTCTATATGAGTGCTTGGAAATATGTCATATCTATTCTTATATTTCTTTAAACACGTTTAAACACGTTCTCCTTAGAGGGTACCATTTACTACATACAAGTTAAGGATTGAAAACATGGTGCCCTCAATATATTTTGCTCTACAATTCTTAAAAGCTCAGGCCATCCTGACAATGGTCAGGGGCTATGGGCGATGTAGTCAAAACATTTAGAAAACACAGTGTCTTGTCTGTTCTTTTAACTGATGTGCTTCAACTGATGTTGTGTTTTTAACTAATGTTATGTATTTGTTGGTCTGTTGTTGTTCCCCACCTCGAACCATGGGGTGAGGCAGGAAAGAAATAGATAGTATTATTACAATAATAATAATAATAAACAGAGGTTTAAAGGAAACAGATTTTTTTTCCTTCAGCAAAGATCTTTAAACAGAGGTTGGATTGACATCTTTCAGGAGTGCTGTAATTGTGCATTCCTATATGGCAGCGCTTTGGGTTAATTGGCCCTTGAAGCCCCTTCCAGTGCTAAGATTTTACGATTCTATGATTCAAGAAGGATGTAAAGTGTTTGCTTTCAGATTCAAAGAAGTGCACAGAGACAAAGATAACAATGAGATTCAATTGCTTTGCTGCACACTGGCAATATGGTCCAAAACACCCTGCAGAAACAATCCAGTTTGAGACCACTTTAACTATCCTGGATCAAGGCTAGGGAATTCTGGGCTCTGTAGTTTTGTGAGACATTTAGCCTTCTCTGTCAGAGAGCTCTAGTGCCACAAACAAACTACAATTCCCAGAAGTCCCTAGCACTGAGCCAGACAGGTAAAAGGGTCTCAAAATGGATTATTTCTGCAAGGTGTTTTGGACCTATGTCTTATAACTACAGTACCACCCAGTGTTAACTGAGAGCAATTCCATATGCATTAATGGCTAAATCCAATGGTTAATTCCAACTAAAAGTACGTAGATATGCTGAATCAATGGGGATCTGGCAAGTCAATACAGATGTAAACTTTAGTGATACAATGGGTCTACGATAGCATTTAGCACCATGAGGCAAGTGTTTCAACATACCACCTCACACTGATTCTTCGAGTTTGCAGAGTCCACCTTGAGACTTTACAGTCCTTACAAACCTGTGACTTCAGCATCCATGTGGGATGATTTCTGGACTTTTTGGTTTCTACCCCATCCCAGTGCCCCAGCTGATGAAGACTCCTGGAGGTTTCAAAAGCTCACTTTTTAAAGTAATAATTCAACAATCTAATTTATAAAAGTGTTACCGAACACTGTTCTTAACATTATATAAAAATCCAAATGTATAAGATATATTACATAAGTGATATATTTGGAAGAAATGTATGTAATGTGGACCAGCTTTCTGAAAACATGCACCATTTTTAGGACAAAGATATAAATTGACCCTCTTGTATTGTATTTTTCACACACCTTAACACAAATGCATTTGATAGTGTGTTCATAAACAGACTTTAAAATGATTTCCAGCCGAGTGGAAAGCATGCCACGTTGCAGGACAAGGACTCCAATGGCCTAGAAACAAAGTTGTGCCTATCTACTTGATCTCTCTTGATCTCACCCCACCCTTAACATACAGACAATGGACTATTATTTAACTTGACTTGGATCATGTTAATATGACTTAGTGCAAGTTAGCTTGTTTGACGAACAGGGCACTGGGCATTATATAAAGTGAGAACAAGTATTTGTCACTGCATGTATTGTATTGACATTTGTCAACATTCAGTCAAGCAAACAGTATCAAGCCAATTTTTTTTTACAAGAGCCACTTGTACCCAAAACTCAAAAAACAAGAATAGTCAAATCAAGTACCTAACACCTTTCCCATTCAGGCCTCTATTCACTTGGACTGAACCATGATCCCGTTGTTAACACTAACCATTGGGCCATAGAACCCTCTATGTGCCTCAATAGGAGGCTCTTAGGTAAATTTATGCAGGAGGCCATCCTTTGGTTCTCCACGCTGCTGCCACACTGCAGAATTAATGAGGTTTGCCACTGTGTTAATTGTCTTGGCTTCATCCTATAAGATTTGCAGTTTGTTGTGGCACCAGAGCTCTCTGACAGAGAAGGCTAAATATCCCACAAAACTACAAATCCCAGAATTCCACAGCATTAATTCTGCAATGCAGATACAGCCCCAATGTTTGGGACTTCCATCAACCCCACCTAGCATGGACAATGGCCTTCAGACCCACAGCAGTGATGATGAAGCAGCAGTTAAAAAGTGAGCTTTTCCCACTCTAAGGCTGCATCCACACTGCAGAAACAATCCAGTTTGAGACTGCTTAAACTGCACTGGCTCAATGCTAGGGAATTCTGGGAACTGGAGTTTTCTGAGACACTGTAGCCTTCTCTGTCAGAGAGCTCTGGTGCCACAATAAACTACAATTCTCAGGATTCCACATCACTGAACCAAGGCAGTTAAAGCGGTCTCAAACTGGATTATTTCTGCAGAGTGTTTTGGACCATGGTTTTTACTGCCATGGCTCAATGCTATGAAATTCTGGGACTTTTGTGAGCCATGGCAGTTAAAGTGGTATCAACCGGAATTATTTTTTAAAGTGCAGATGCTGCCTTGAAAAGGATGTTTATGGGTGAGGGGAGACTGTAAGAACTGTGCACCTGTCTACTTCAATGATGTGGTTCTCATCCAAGCAGATCAAGATGACCTTCATAAAAGACATGTAGCCCATCCACTCTGGTGACATTACTCTGGAACCACACCATGTTGTCTAGTGGGGCTTGCTCTTCCTGGACAATGGCTCTTCACCTGGATGAATGCTGCAGCAAGCCCTGGAGAAGAGCAGGAAGGGGACTGGTCCCCATTCACTGGCAACAACATCAGAGGGCAAAAGCATTAACGTGTGTGGAAAAGCAGAATACAAGAGAGGCGTGAAATGGGAGTGCCACCACATCTGATAATCCTGATGAGAATCTGTAATTAGAACAAGAGGATGCCATCAGAACTGAATACGGAGAAACGGAATGGTTCCCAATTGGCAAAGGAGTCAGGAAAGGCTGCATTCTGTCACCCTATTTATTCAACCTGTATGCTGAGAATATCATAAGAAGAGCATGTTTAGCCTCAGGAGGAGGAGGAGTGATGATAGGAGGAAGGAATATCAGCAATCTAAGATAGGCAGATGACACCATGCTACTAGAGGAAAACATTACAGACATGGAGCAATTAAACAACTATTTAAAAATACCAGACTATTAAAGAAGGTCAAAGAATAAAGTGCAACAGCAGACTTGATGATGAACATAAAGAAAACAAAAATAATGACCATGGAGATGGTACAAAAATTCAACCTAGACAATGAGGAAATCGCAGCAGTATTTTTACTCGTTCTTCTGTGCCCAATCCTGCTTTTATAATACATTCTGCATACAAGTTGAACAGTAAGATTGTTGATTCTAACTTTTCTGCTCAGTTGTATATCTTTGCATTTTAGATTTTTCCCCTCGTTCTTTCACAGCCGCCTTCCCCATTCTTAATCTTCTTCTGACTTCCTGGCTGCAATCCCAATTTCTATCAATGTTTAACCCCAGATATTATAACTCTGTTTACTTTTTCTATTTCCTCATTGTCTAGTTTGGATTTATGTAAGTTCTCTGTGGTCATTATTTTTTGTTTTATGTTCAACATTAAGCCTGCCTTTGCATTTTCCTCCTTCATCTTCCTTAGGAGATATCCCAGGTCTTTGAGGTTTTCAACTAGTATTGTGGTGTTGTCTGCATATCTGATATTGCTGATATTCCTTCCTCCTGTTTTCACTCCTCCTTCTTATGTGTCCAAGCTTGCTTTTCTTATAATGCGTTCTGCATACAAGTTGAACAGATAGGGTGAAAGGATACAGCACTGTCTGACACCTTTTTCAAATATTAATATTTAATATATTAATATATATAATACTGCTATTACAAATATTATATATATATACACACACACGCACACACATATATATATATACCGGTAATATTAGTATTACAAATGTTAATATTGCCTTATGGCAGGTGAGCCTATGGCTCCTGGGTCTGATGTGGCCCAAATTTTGTTCACTTCCCATCCTCCCATTAGTCTGATCTCTGATAGGTAGTGTGACAAGGTAACAGCTTTGCCTGACCCTTTTTCCAATTGGGAACCATTCTGTTTCTGGTCCATATTCTGCCCTTATAATAGCCTCTTGTCCTGAGTTCAGATTCCCCATCAGGACTATAGATGTGTTGCCACTCCCATGTCTTTCAGGGTGTTCTATGGCCTTCCATGATCTATGCAGCCAAAGGCAACAGAAGTGACATATTTTAAAGTGCAGTGTCGTAGTCATGGCGCCAGGGGGCAGCAGAGTTCAAGGCTGGCTGGCTGGCTCTCTCTCTTCCTCCTCCTCCCTCCCCCCTCCTTCTACCTGGGAAGCCTCAGCACCGGACCCGCGAAGACCCCCATCACTGCACTGGAGCCCAACACAAACACATGGGCAGAGGCTGGCTGACCGGCACGGCGCGTCCCGATGACGTCACCCACTCGCGCCGCCCGCAAGGAGACATCACGACATGGGAACATAGAGAGGGTGGGCTAGAGCAACCGGGGCAGAGCCGAAGAGATATAGACTCTACATTGTAGAGTGACGCGTGCGCCCACTTCTAGGAGTTTCAGGGTTCGCTTTGGGTTGGTTGGGTGTAAACTGAGTCTTAGCTCTCCCTCTGCCAGAAAGGGAGACTTGTTGCAGCCCATGAAAACCAATGGGCAAAGGCAGCCTCAAAGCATAAACTGGCACAGTGCAGCAGTGTGTAGAGAGCCAGGGTGGTGTAATAATGGCTTGAGAACTGCACTATAAGTGGGGATTGTGGTTGTTGTGTGACTTCACGTGGCTCCCAATGGCCCTTTTAAGAAATGTTGGACTTCAGCTCCCAGAAGCCTCAGCCACGTTGCCCAATAGTCTGGGATTCTGGGAGCTGTAGTCCAAAATCCCTTAAAAGGGCACAGCTTTGGGACCACACTATGGCATTCCTATCATAAGGTTTTATTGGCAAGGTTTCTTCAGAGGGGTTTTTGCCGTGGCTGTCCTCTGAGGCTGGGAGAGTGTGACTTCTTGCCCAAGGTCCCCCCCAGAGGGTTTCCATGGCTGAGCCAGGATTCGAACTCAGGTCTCCAAAGACCTAGTCCAATGGGGACTTTGAGGCTGTCTGGAGTTTATCACACTGGGGCTGATATTGG
>NC_056522.1:196834765-196855309 GCF_019175285.1 Sceloporus undulatus | reverse complement strand
CATTAAAGAGAGATTAAAGTGCATTTAAAGCATCCCGCAAATGAAGCGGAAGTGGCAAATAATTGTGCAAATGATTATCACACTCAGTTGCATCGGAAATATATTGTCACTGAAATCCCGAAAGCAAAAAATGTGCCTTAATGCTTCTATGTGACCACTTTAATGGTGGGTTTTGTGTGACGTCGTGTGAAATCGTTACGTGTAATTACCCAATTTTTCCAGGAGGATATTCACAGGATAAACTCCCGATCATCTCCTTCATGTGATAAAAGTATAAGATTTTCCTTGAGTTCTTTATTCATGCGTTTAGGTCAAAGATGGGAATCGTGGCCCTCCATAGGCTGATAGACTGTCACTCCCAGCATTCTTTGCCATTGACTAGGCTGCCTGGAGTGGCCACCCATCAGTATGTGGAGATCAAGACAATTCCATCCCCTAGATTTAAGGAGCCCATTAAATGCTGTATTTCCAAAATGGTATCTACATACTTAGACAGAGTTGAAATTAGAATGTCAACCAGGCCAAGGAATGGAAACCTATGGCCCTTTGAGTACTGTATTGCAGAACTATTTATCAGCCCCAGCCAGCATGTCCAGTGGTCAAAGAACATGGGCAATGCAGTCCAACAACATTTGGAGGCCAACAGGTTCTACGTCTGGAATAAAACACAGTTTCTTGGTAACATCAAATAACTTTTCATGTTATGGAAATGCTCTTAGAAGGCTCCAGAGGGCAACCTTGTGCTGCTTTTGAAAAGCAACACTTCCATCCTGGGCATAAAATGCTGTTTGAAAACACTGAAATTCTGGCCCATGCCAACAACTATCAGGTCAGAGTTTTTTGTGGGTTTTTCAGACTATGTGGCCATGTTCCAGAAAAGTTTCTTCCTGACGTTTCCTCCTTTGCATTATATCCTCCCACCCTGAGGCTTTGCCATTCAACAATAGAACAATACACAGATTAACATGAAAATCACTCTGAAAATGCTCTTTTCCTGTAGTTTGCATCCATTGCTCGCGTCCTAGTCTCTGGATCAGCAGAAAACAAGCTTACCTCATCTTCAATATGACATTCCTTCAAATATTTAAACATGGCTATCATGTCACCTCCTAACCTCTTCTCCAGGCTAATATCCAGTCCCCTAATCTGTTTCTTATAGGGCATGGTTTCTAGAACGTTCACCATTTTGGTCACCCTCCTCTGGACACACTCCAGCTTTTCAATATCTCTCTTGAATTGTGGTGCACAGAACTGGACACAGTATTCCAGGTGAGATCTGACCAAAGCAGAATAAAGTGACACTATTACTGCCCTCAGTCCAGACGTTACATTCCTAATTATGCAGCCTAGGATCATATTGGCTTTTTAAGCAGCTGCGTCACACTGCTGACTCATTCTCCAATTTTAAATTATACTACTATGTTTGTTGCCTGGATTGTATCACTGACTGGATAAGACTGAAGAAAACAAGAAAATCACTTTGTTAGAAAATCATTACTGAAAATATGGATGAAAATATAATCAAAAGTATGCAGATATATACAAAAGTAGCTCCTTTTGATCCGGTCCTGATCCGATTAACGTTTGTAATGTTAGATTTATGATATAATGTTTAGTATTTTGTTTTTATGCTTTGTCCTTTTGTATTCCTTTATGTTAATACTTTTTATCTAAATAAATACTATTAAAATGCACACTGTTGACTCATGTTTAGCTGGTGGTCTACTAAGACTCCTTGATCTCTTTCACATGTATTATTGTCAAGTCAGGTGTGTCACTCATCCTACATCTATGCATTTCATTTTTTCTGCCTAAGTGTAGTACATTACATTTCTGCCTGTTGAAATTAATTTGGTTAGTCATGGCCCAGCTCCCCAATTGGCTAGGGTCATTTGGAATTCTAATCCTGTCCTCGGAGGTATTGGCTACCCCTGCTAATTTAGTGTCATCTCCAAAACTGATAAGCATGACCCCCTATTCCATCATCTAAATCATTGACAAATATGTTGAATAGCACTGGGCCCAGGACAAAACCCTATGGCACCCCACCAGCCACTTCTCTCCAGGATGATGAGGCACCATTGCTGAACACCCCTTGACTTCAGTCAATGGCCTTACTAAGATCAAGATACACTACATCCGTAGCATTCACCTCATCTACCATTGTTGTAACTCTGTCAAAAAAGTAGGTGGTAAGTAGATGCAGGATTGCACCCTTTTAGTCATTGAGGAGACTTACTCTTGAGGACCCTGAAATTATCTTTTAGTTGCAATGCTGTTGATCATATCATTCAGTTCTCGAGTACTATGTTGGGATATGTAAAGTGAAACTCTGTGCATGTCTAGATTCAGATGTCAGTCCCATTGATTTAGGTGGGACTCACTCCACAGGCAAAGATGTATTGAACTGCAAGCAGAAAACTCAGCCTGAAAGCAATGACCTGTAAACAGCACACAGGTCATGTTTTGAAAAGTTTGTCCAGATACAAAAAATTAGGAGCCAGAAACAGGAAATTAAGTTTGGTGCAGTTTTATTTTGCTTTGGAGAATTCTTGATGGAAAAATGCTTCATCTCACTTTAAAGCTCTGGCTATTCTGTTCTGCATCATTTTCTAAATGAATTGATTGAGGCAGACATGTATCAGTGAGGAAAGAACAGTCAGGCCAGGTTATAGGGTCAGAGAAACCAGGCAATCATCTAGAACACCAGCAGCATTCACTCACAGGTAAACAGAACAGTCAGTTGATTTCACGGCCTAGGTATCACCCTCCGTCTTAACTATTTTAAATAAAATTCTAGTATCTTCAGCAGGGGTGGTCAGCATATAGCCCTCCAGATTTCAACTCCCATCAGCCCTAGTAAGCAGAGTCAATAGTGAAGGGTCATGGAAGGTGTAGTCCAATAGCATCTGAAAGATATGTTGTTCATCCCTGATTTGTATTATTGTTATATGCCTTCAAGTTGATTCCAATTTATGGTGATCCTATTATAAAGTTTTATTGGCAAGATTTATTCACAGGTGGTTTGTTGTTGCCCTTCTGAAAGTCTGAGTGAGTGTGACTTGCCCAATGTCACTTGATGGGTTTTCCTGGCAGAGTGGGTATCCAAACATTGGTCTCCCAAAGTCTTAGTCCAAATGCAAACCACTATGTCATTGTTCTCCCCATCCCTGATACAGAGGGATTGTTTATTTTACCATTTGCTCAGAAACAGATAGTTCTAGACTGAGGAACCTGGAGTTTCAGTGGTCCAATTTTGTCAGATCATTTGGGGGCAAGGCTTACCCCCCATTGTGTGGTCCATGCCAAGACCCAAAGTTAATTTGCATGACGAAATAGACACACCATCTATGTCCTGTGCCAAGACTTAGTTATAGTGTATAAGGAATAAGAATAGCTAACAACATTCTTGAGCACATTTAGGTTGCACACTCCTTCCCATATACATACTGATCATGCAAAGCAGATTTCTGGGCTTCCATTATGGCTAACCACTTGGCAGGTTGGTTGAGGCTGATGGGAACTGTAGTCTAACATCATAGAGAGTCTGGTTGAAGATAACTGATGTAGAGCAGAAGTATCAAAGACAGTCCTCAATATGTTCTTAGTCTGCAATTTCTTTACACTGGCTACACTACCTAGGGTATTATCGGAGAGTTAGCCAAACTCCTAGAGGTCTGCATTTTGCTCACCTCTGTAGAGAAACAAATTTCCCATGGGTAAGGTATTAGGAAAGGTTTCTTTCAGGAGCTACTCTTCTTTCCTGATATAACTGAGGATGTTGCCACACTGCAGAATTAATGCAGTTTGACACAGCTTTAACTGTCATGGCCCCATCCTATGGAATCCTGGGATCTATCATTTGTTGTGGCACCAGAGCTCTTTGACAGAGAAGACTAAATGTCTCACAACACAATAATTCCAGAATTCCATAGCACTGAGCCAAATGGTGCCAAACTGCATTAATTCTGCAGTGTAGATGCAGCCTGAATTGTAATAGTTTTTCCTAGAAATTAAGCAGAATTTGCATGTAAAGAGATTAAAAATAGACTGGGAGAGATTAAAAGCAAATTTAGAATTGAGATGTTTTCCCACCACCACAAGAAAGAAAGAAAGAAAGAAAGAAGAAATGAAAAGGTTGTTGTTACTCCTCTTTGGGAAACCTGAAATTTGTAAATTGCACTCTTTATTCCTTTTATCCACTTTTTGAGAAAACTGACATTTGTAAATTGCACTTTCAATTCCTTTTATCCACTTTTTGTTATTTCAGTTTTAAAGAAAACATCCCTCCCATACATTACCATTCTTCAGAAAATAATCACTGACAATTTCAATCTTTGGGAAAGTTTGTGTTGGTTAAACAGTGATATAGGAGCCAAAACGATTAAAGGTGCATTCACACTTACTTTTTTGTCCTGAGGAGATTTGGATTGCCATGCTGATGCAATACCAGATCGTTGTTCCCATTACGTTTTGGGTTTGTGAATCTCTACAAAGCATTTTAACCCTGTGTGTTATTCACACATGCCTGGGCAGCCTCCTGCACCATGGTAGTTGCCAGTATCTCCCAGGCCATCTAAGCTGAAGAGCCAGCATTTTTTGAGGACTTCTCTGGTGGTCATGTGGCCAGCATGACTGCACCAAATACTGTTACCTCCCCAATGAGAAGTGTTATCTATTTATCTATTTGCATGTGCATGCTTTTGAAGTGTGAGGTTGGCAGAAGCTGGGACTAGTGACAGGAGCTCACTCCATCATGCAGCACCCAGGTAGACCCCCCCAAAGATGCATTTGAGTCAAGTGTGAACACCAAGGAAATAACCCGGATTCATCCCATGTTATTTTTGTAGTGAGAGTGGGGCCTGGGAATTGAATGCATTTAAGAACTGAAAGAGAAGACTGAGTTACCACACTTAGCCCTCTGATCAATACAGCCATTAGCTCAGGACTCAGTGGTCAATTCAAAGCTTGAGCATAAGATCCAGGGAGGGAACAAAAGGGCAAAGGGCAAGGTGAGTGACAGGGGAGTAAGGGTTGGAGCTGCTAGACCAATCTGGACAGAGATTCCATCACACCTACCTCTTAGGCCTCTTTAGCAAAGAACCAGAGATGTCTCCCATATGTAAGCCTACCTTGGTCCTTGAGATCAGCTTCTTCTGCCATCTTTCAGGTGTCCCCAGCTTCTGAAATAACATGGATGATAGGACATTTTCATTAGTGTTACCCATTTGGAACATAATATTCCTAGATAAACTGGAGTGGCACCAAATTGACTGTTGCTTCAGGGCTGAGTGGAAATATTTTTATTCTGCAAAGTACTGTATTTTCATGTTTCTGTAATGTTCTTTGTCTGTTTCTTTGTAATGGTTAAAAGTAAAATCTTTGCTTTTGGGGGTTTTATGTTGAACTGCTTGACTATAAACTGCCCCCTTAAGGATAGAAAGGATATCAGGAGAGCTTAGACAAACAAGCAAGCAAAACAATGGGCTCATGAGAAATGATCAAATCTGTATCCTAAAACAGAGGACATCTTTGGTTCACTTATGGTTTACCTGATCATGGCATTCCATACCCGATCCAAACTTCTCTGGCTCTTTTTGAAAGAACGGGGCTTTCCTGTTTTTTGCAAAGTACAGGAGAAGTCTGAATTGGGTACGGGATGCCATGATCAGGTACAGGGATGCCTCTGATCTGGGCATGGAGGGATGCCATAAAATCCATGCTTAAAAGGTTTCAGCCTGTGCCTAGGTCAGGAGGGAAGGACGAAAAAGGACAGTGCAATAATATCTGTATATTTCAAACCACCTCTGAGCAATCCTTGCTTAAGAAAATGCTATGAAATTCATATGGGGTCACCATGTCAACAGACATCTTAAAGGCACATACCATACGTTATCAGTGATACTCAAAATCTGTGTTCGCATGCCTTAGGTTAGGGATACAAATGGTTTTGTGTAAACAGCACATAAGCAGCTTTTAAGATAAATTTAACATAAACGGGTGACTTGAAGGCACATTCTTTAGTGAAGAAAAACTCAGTGAGACAAATAAAACTTTCTGTCCATCTCAGGAGTAACTTCTCCATGGAGCAAAGCTGATGAAAATGCTCTTGCAACCTGCAGTTTCTTCCTTTCCTGGCAAATACAGTGTGCTCTAGCAAACTCCAAAAAACAAGCCACATAGTCAGTAGTGGCTCTGTTTTGACTCAGTTTGAAATTGAAAAGCAACAGATAGCAATCCAGCCATTTATTTGTCCAGTGGTAACCTTTATTGTTATTATTATTCCATTGCAGTTCCAATTAGTGAGGCCTTTCATCTGTCGGGAACCTGTGTGTTGCCAGTAGATATGGTTCTCCTGTCTAAAAATATTTCTGAAGAGCCTGTAAATGCAAGTGGTGAATCAATAAATCTATGGCATCTTAGGGGGTGACCTTCATCTTATAAGACAAACAAGATGCTCTATGAATGTTTAGCAACCACACTTCATATGAAAATTTATAACAGCTGGATATTAAACATTTTTCATTGCCTCAGCTCAATTATTACCATTAGGGACTTCAAATAACTACAGTGAGACCTCGGTATCTGGTGGGGTTTTGTTCCAGGATCCCCTGTGGATACCAAAATCCATGGATATTCAAGTCCTGTTATATACAGTGGCATAGTAAAATGCTGTCCCTTATTTTAAAAAATGGAAAAAATCAAGGTTTGCTTTTTGGATTATTTTTAAATATATATTTTCAAGCTGTGGATGGTGGAATCCAGGGATTCAGAATCTGTAGATAGGAGCCAGCAGTAGTTACAACATGCAATGTATTACTTTTGCAATAATTAAGACATACTGTAACTACATTATGTTGTGATTGTAACTTAACAAGGGATAATCCCATTTCTTTTACAGTACGCCTGCACTGGTTTCCGTTGTTTTTGTAATCACAGACCATAGGGCCTCACTAAATGGTGGCAAAGATATGTCAGAGGGTTCAAGTGTTGCTATGTGCTTAGTTGTGGTGCTAAAGAGAATGTGCTTTCTACCAGTCAAGCCAGCAAATAAGCACTGAGATCTATTTTAAAGCAGCTAAAAAGTATTTATTACTTAAATTCAGATGTTAGTCACAGCTACACTAGACCCATTGAATCAATGAGTGTTGATTTATACCGAATTCCCATTCATTCAATTACTCTAGCTCAAGAGTTGCAAAGTGTGCCCCCCCACCCCAGGCCTCTCCTGGCAGGGTGACCAGATGTCCTCCTGTTCCAGGACATGTCCTACATTTCAATCTTCTATCCAGAAGGAATTTCAAAATGTCCTCCAACACTATCTTATAGATAGGACCAGATCAGTGCAATACAGAGCCCCAAATGGCCATCCTCATCAGGTGGCCCACAAGGATACCATCATTAATAGTATCAAAAGGCAGTGAGAGGGCTACAAGAACTGGTAGGATTGGACTCCATCTGTAGTCCCTGGAATAGATCACTTACCAAAGCAACCAAAAGAGGCCTAGTCTTATATCCTGTCTGAAGGTCCAGTTGAAATTGGTCCAGATAATAAAAATCATCCAGATGTGTCTGGATTTGCAAGGCCACTTCCAGCTTGATCACCTTTGTCAAAAATAGAATGTCTACAGTAGAGTTTTGTAGCTAGAAACATATAACAGCAAAGCAGTCTGTCACATTTTCAGAACTGGAACATATCAATATCTTGGTATGTGTATGTGCCTTCAGGTCATATGTTGATGTATAGTGACCCCATAAATTTCATAGGGTTTTCTCAGGTAAGGAATGTTGATAGGTGGTTTTGCCAGTTTCTTCCTCTAAAATATACCCTACAGCACTTAGGATTCATTGACAGTCTCCCATCCAAGTACTAACTAGGCTGACCCTGCTTAGCTTCAAAGGATACACAGATTCTGAATCCTTGACAGTATTATTACCTTTAACAATGGACAACTGCAAATATCTTCACAATAGAGGTATGAATATTTAAAAGGACATTCACTTGAGTGGAAAGAAATGACAGAATTTGATTACAACAGGAGATGGAATTGCTTTAATAATGTTTGCTTTAATTGTCTTACTCACTTTCAATACTCCTGTGTTTAAATGTTAATTTCTACCACACTGTATATAAATCACTGCCAGAGATATACATAGATATTTAGGATTATTAGCTGCCATGAGTAGCTAAATAATTCTGAACAGTTAGCATTTATCCAGAGCCAGCATGGTGCAGTGGTCTGCGTGTTGAGCTACAACTCTGGAGACCAGGGTTCAAATCCCTGCTTAGCCATGGGTGATCTTGGGCAAGCCACACTTTCTCAGCCCCAGGGGGAGGCAGAGGCAAACCCTTTCTGAAAAAATCTTGCCAAGAAAATCCCGTTGACAGGTTTACCTTAAAGTTGCCATGAATCAGAAACAACTTGAAGGCACACAACAACAGCAGTGTTTATCATCTATTCTGTCAGAGTGCTTGGGGCCCTGAGCTCCAGGATTACTGGAACAGTTCATGTAGATTATTAGAGGGGGGGGGGGGAATGTCTTCTCACGCCTGAACATGTATTACTTTTCACACACAGTGATTAAGCTTCCAGAACTGGAGAATAAATCCTTTACTGTGAAAGAAGCTATTGGCTTCACTAATATGCTGTGAAACTATTATCCTTAGTGTGAATATAAAAGTAGGCTGCCAACAGAACAGCAGAAGATTCAGGAAAGAGGAAATCTCTCCTGCCCCATTGCAGGACCCTGTAACCCCATTCCACCAGCAAAAAAAGCCCTCATTTGGAGGTGTTTTTTCAGGCAGAAAGCTCTGTTGTCCTTGCGCTTCACTGCCAGAGCAATATTAGATGTAGGCTTTAGCTTTTGCCCTCATATTCTGAAACATATTTGGAGGATTTCTAAGTTGTACATAAGGGGCATAGCAATATATTCCATATTGTGTGAACTCCCTCTCAGTTCCAGTTTCTGGCCAAAGACTATTTTATCCTGTTAAAATCCCATTTTTAGCCTCGTGTGGTAAAATCATAAGCAGTTGTGACACAAGTGTGCTAAAACCTTGTTGTACACCCGTTGTTAGTCATTCATGCATTCAGTGTATATGCCAACATGATGCCTATGGAGGAGGTCCTGTTTCTTTTCCATGTATGGCAAAATGTCTTTGCAGGAACAAGACTCAGGAGCCAATCTCTAGCTGTAGGTCAGCAACAGCAAATCCCAAGAGATCTTGCCAATGAAATGAAAGGTAGAATGATGCTTAAGATCAAAAAGTTCCACTTCTTTTATTCTGTTTTCCCGCAACATTCATTTTTTCATTAACTAGCTAGAAAGTCTGTGAAGCTACTTTGTATCCTGGAAATAGGATCTTGTCTGATGGAATCTATGTTTAGCATCGTGCGGATGTGAAAAGGAGGCCATGGAGTAAACAAGAGGCTTAAAAGGGGGGTTGCCAACATTTTCTTTGTAGCACTCCCTTGTTTTTATCAACTTCCCAGCATTCACCTATTTTATTTCTGTGTAAGATTAAACATGTTGAGATTATTTTTCACTTAAGTTCTCTTAAAGTTAAATAAATGGGAAAGGTGGGTGGTAGAAAACAACCTGTTTTCCAAATATAATACAAAGGTAACTTTCCAGATTCTGACTGTGTGATCATTTCCTTTTCTGCTGGGCTGGAAAAATTTGCCCTTTACTGGAGGCTTACTTACTATTTAACTATTTTCAGTTAGTGCCTGGGGCAGTTACTCACCTTTTCATTGGTAAATAGTTTCAGGACTAGTACTTTGATTTCTAGGGTGGTGAGAAACCAAAAACCAGATTGATACAATGTACAATGCACTAACTATGAATGGGAGCCCCGTCAGATGGAACCACTGGGAATTCTGCAAGCTACTGGGTTTGGTCTGTAAAGAAGAGAAGACAGTTGCCAAGTATTTAGCAAAGGTTTCAACAGAGGGACCATCTGGGCTGCATTTGGTTTTGTTGGTTGCAAGTTTTTTAGGCATGCCATAAGCATTAAAACCAACAAGAGGAACAGAATATGATCTAGATTTGTGCCCATTCACATTATGGTTCTACCTTAACCACCATGGCAACAACCTATAGAATCCTGTGAGTAGCAATTTAGGGAGGGGGCCTTTAAAATGTTTATACTTGTGAACTTTATTCCATTAGTTTGCTTTACAAATCTTACCTCTCTTCACACCTTTGCTCATCCCCTCTGCTCATTCCCCCAATACCCTTTCCCCCACTATGTATGTCCCAATAGTTTCTGCCAATTGCAGCAGGTTTTTCTTCTCTGTGTCTAGTTGATTCCATATCTTTTATTGTCATATCTTATCAGCTACGTAAGATGCAACACAACAAACAAACAAAATATGCTTTTTTACAGCCCCCAAATCTTAATTTATTTTAATCCTTAGTAATCCAGATAGAAGACAAATTCTTTCAAAAATCCAGATAGAAGACAAATTCTTTCAAAAAATCCAAATAGAAAACAAATTCTTTCAAAAATCTGAAACCTAACGTCCAAAACACACTACAGAAATAATCAGGTTTCAGACTGCTTTAACTGCTCTGGCTCAATGCTAGGGAATTCTGGGAACTGTAGTTTTGTGAGACACAGCCTTCTTTGTCACAGAGCTCTGATGCCACAATAAACTACCATTCTCAGGATTCCCTAACACTGAGCCAGGGCAATTAAAGTGGTTTCAAACTGGATTATTTTTGCAGTGTGTTTTGGATCTAAGACTGTCTGAACAATGCTGGCCAGAATTACATACTAACAAACAAGGCTTACATTCCAGCAATGTCCGTGGATACCAATTTTGATGTCTAAAGGAGGGAATCTATTTTATATCCCATTCACTTAGCTATTGTGACAAACACAAAATTAGTTCTTCTCTGATATCTTAAAGATTTCCAAGAGAACCAGCATGGTATGGTGGCTTGAGTTTTGGACTTGGCCCTGGGAAATCAGGGTTAGAATCTCCACCCAGCCATGGAAATCTACTGCATGACTTTGGGCAAGCCACATCCTCTCAGTCTCAGAGGAAGGCAATGGCAAACCTCTTCCGAATAAATCTTGCCAAGAAAACCCTATGGTAAGGCTCCCATAAGGTGGAGTCAGCTTGAAGACACATAAAAGAGGAGAGGATCAGAATTCAAAATGACCTTAATAGATTAGAAAGCTGGGCCAAAACTAATAAAATGAACTTCAACAGGGAGAAATGTAAGGTACAGTGGGTCTTGTTATCCAAATCCGTGGTTGCTCAAATCTCATTAAATATAATGGCATAGTAAAATGGTGTCCCTTATATAAAAGGGCAAAATCAAGGTTTGCCTATGGGAATTTGTATATTTGTAAAATATTTTCAAGCATAAAAAATCGATGGATAAGAACGGCTGCACTTAAGCAGAAAAAAATGAAATGCATAGATATAGGATGGGGGATACCTGGCTGAACGAGACTACGTTTGAAAGGGATCTAGGACTCCAAGTAGACCACAAGTTGAACATGAGTCAACAGTGTGATGGGCAGCCAAAAAGACCAATGTGATTCTAGGCTGCATCAATAGACGTATAGCATCTAGATCAAGGGACATAATTGTGCCACTCTATTCTGCTTCGATCAGGCCCCACCTGGAATATTGTGTCCAGTTCTGGGCATCACAATTCAAAAAGTTAGCCTGGAGAAGAGATGGTTAAGAGGTGATATGATAGCCCTGTTTAAATAGTTGAAGGGGTCATATTGAGGATGGAGCAAGCTTGGAACAATGGATGCAAGCTACAGAAAAGAGATTCCACCTAAACATTGAAAGGAACCTCCTGACAGTAAGAGATGTTTGACAGTGGAACGCGCTCTCTCAGAGTTTGGTGGAGCCTCCTTTTTTGGAGGTTTTTAAACATAGGTTGGATGGCCATCTGTTGCTTTGATTGTGAGTTCCTGCATGACAGAGGGTTGGATTGGATGGCCCTTGTGGTATCTTCCTACTCCATGATTCTTTGAACAACAAAAGTTTCCAAACTGTGGTTGGCTGCCACACCTTGCCTAATGGAGAGTCCAATCCTGACTCAATTTCAGAGTTAAGTATTAGCATCACTGCGATTCCTGCAGGAAACGATCCTACTATTAGGCAGACTGAACCAGCTACTTGAGGTGGCCACAATGACAGCCACAACCTCAGGTATTTGGTTCTTTTGGAAAACAAAGCTATACATGCTGCAAAGCCTGTCTTGTACCTGCTAGGCTATCCTTCTGTCTTCAGGTTCCCAGCACTGAATAATATTCAGCAACCAATCCATCCAGCTTCTGTACACTGAATGCCAGGAATGTCATCTTCTTTCTCCCTCACATCAAAACCTTCTGGTCTACACAAGGCTCTCACCCCTAGAGATCACTGAATAGGTGTCCCAGCATGTCCCTGAGTTTGTATTACATATAGCTTTACGTAAAGTAAATTTCTTTAGAAATTTAGAAAGCAGGACTTTCCTTAACTGTGTGTAAACCAAGGTCAGAGGTGAGCCTACCCAGCCTACTCAGACCAGAACATTTCAATAATATAATTTAGTATATATGGAATGCAACAACCAAAGGTTATACTGTAATTAAAAAAATAAAGACTAAAAGAATACTTTTATCCAGAACCTAGAAAAAAAAATTTTTGGACTATAACTCAGGAATGCTCTAGCCAGCATGCTAATAGATAAACCCAGCATTGACTCCCTTTGTCAAGAGCTATCCAAAGCAACGGCCTTTTACTGATGCCTTTTTCTCTTTGCCCACCCCATAGTTTGCTCAGTCACTCACAACTGAACCTTCTCACCTGAAACTCCATACCACCCATTCACTTACTCTGCCCACCTTTCCATATCACTCCCTGCCCTTCTTTGATCATTCTTCTTTTATAGTTACCCTTGACCAGACTGCATGTTTTACTTCTAGATATAAAGGAAGAAAAGGAATAGTGTGCATTAATGTTGCCAGGTAATGGTAACCTGGGAGAGGGCAACATGGAGTGGTACCGTTTTAGGATTTTTTTTTTTCCATAGCTGAACTAGTAACTTAATCTATCAAAACATCAGGATAATGGACAGACCTTCTGTGCGCTCAGAGGATCTGAGTGAACAAGGCTTTTGCATTTTCTTGTCCTTTCTAAATGTTTTGTTTAGGAGAGAACATTAGTGAGAAAAAAGGGAACTTGTTACACAAAGGCTCTGTAATACTAGACACTTTCTTTTTTTCTTTGAGAGCAAACCTAATTCATTCTAGCAGCTTAAATGGTCACAGTTCTTTGCAGGGTCATTTGTGTTTTGGATTAAAAGCTAAAGGTTGCATTTCAGAGACGGAAGAAGAATTTTCATTAAAGGTCAATATGATTTACACATTAAATCTATGCAGTCAGAGGTGAACACCAGTGTTCTGTTAGGGTCTTCAGAGGGTCATGTCTAGCAGGTTCAAGTCAAAGAAGAAATCAGGACCCTGGAAAGCTCCCATTGCAGACTGATGCTGCCTTAACAGGGACTGAAAGGCATTTGGAGCCACTGACAGGCAGGGAAAGCCTGTGCTCCTTGAAAAATAGTAAAATATTTACAGCAGTAGAGAGAAAAAAGTTAAATATTTGGGGATTTATATTTCAGAGAAAATTTTGCATCTTTTAAAAGATAACTATGGTTGCATCCGCACTGCAGAAACAATCCAGTTAGAAAAAATATCCGTGATGATGATGAATGTCCCGCCTAAAATGTTGTTTTTGTTTCAAAGTGTGCCTTTTAAAAAAAAATGATGCACCATTTGAACAATGGCAGAAGGATGTGTCATCTTTTATCTGAAAAGTTAAGAAACCCAGAATGAGATTTAAAATATTAAAGGATGCGGGGAAAGTGGTCTGAGTCCGCCATATATAACATCATACTATTCAACATGTTGTTTGATATGGATGAAATAATGGATTATCTTTTTGAATGAAAGATTGTTGCACTTGGAAAGTGCCAACATGAATATAGGCTTGCATAGTTATCTATGTTATAAGATAAATTTGACTCAAGTTTTAACAATCACTATGTAAGAAAATCACTGTTGTGGATATGGAATGGATATAAAAGTGATTTTTATTTAAAGTTGCCTCCTTGATGTTCTCTCCTGGAATCCTTTTATAAAAGAAAGATATGTGTATAACATAAATGGTAGATATGTAAAGATTTGCTGGGAATAGAAAAAGAACAATGTAGATTGAAATCAAGGGAAGAAATAGAGAATGAAGATCATGTATTCATCTGGTTTGTTTATAGAAAATTAAATGAGAGATTTAAAAATGGACAAAAGAATTTATGGTTTTGAAATAACTGAATCTGAATTTGAAGCTCAGCAATGTTCTCATGATAAACATTTAATTGCTAAGATGTGCAAAATGTTGTTGAGACTTGAAACTGAAGGGGAACAAGTAAAGGACTGTATGGTGAAATGGGCCCAAAATATCAGTTCCCCAGTTTTAATGGAACAATGGGACATAAAGTTTGAAAATTACATTGAGTAATAACATGAGAGAATGTTTTTATGAAAGGATGTATAGATAGTATTTAAGACTAGATAGATTAACAAAAATGTTTAAGAAGAATGAGTGTTGGAAATGTAAGCAAAAGGCTTGGGCTTTTTTTTTTTCCTATATGGTGGACATGCAATAAAGCACAGAAACTTGGGTTCATAAAATGGTTGAAGATCTTTTTAAATTAAAAATACAGTTGAAACCAGAGATATTTTTACTTGGAATCTTGGATAATCAAATGGAGATAAGTTATGGGAGGACTTTGCGATACTGTATATGATTACAGTTGCAAGAATAGTCTATGCTCAAAATGGAAGGAAGTTAATACTCCAGCACAAGAGGATTGGTTGACTCAAGCCCAAAGCAGACAGGCAAAATTGACGATTTAAAAATCAGCTGGATAAGCTTGCGAGAAGAGGCTGTTTTTTAATGCTCCTTTAAATTCAGACAGCATATTCAGCTGTCAAATTTGTTCCAGCAGGTCATTCCATAGTCTAGGGGCATCTGAAGAAAAAGTCCTAATCTTTCTTCATTCAACCGTATAGTTTAGGGTGCATATGAGGTTGTTGTTAAGCAACTGGAACTCAGAAATCCTTCTGGATATACTGCAAATCTGTATCCTGCCTCTGTGCTATTTAACATAACCAATACTGTAAAGCCTCTTGCTCTCCAGGAGGACAAAGTCTGCTTTGTGCTCCTTGCAGCACCCTGCAAGATCTCACTCAGCAAAGGTTGATCAGCCCTGCTTTCGTAGTTGTCAAGGCACTCCCAGACTTTGTTTAGAAAGGGCGTCTAGCCACTGTACCTCTCCTTCTTTATACAAATGGAAAGAACCCTGCCCTTTCATAGGGACAAATTCCAGAAGGAACATAATTCTAGTGTAACGGTGGAGGGGGGGCATTAAAGAATCCAACTGGCTTTGAGGGGTTTTTTTGGGCTACAAGGGGTCCTTGATATCCATTGCAGTTTGGTTTTGACCCCTGCCCCTCCCTTGTGGAGACCAAAATCAGTGGATGCTCACATCTCATAGAGACATAGTAAAGTTGTGTCTCTTATTTAAAATAACAAAATCAAGGTTTGCTTTTGTGAATTGATATATTTTGTTAAATATTTTAACTGTGGATGGTTGAATCCATGGATAAAGAATCTGTGGATACGGAGAGCTGACTGTAACCTTGTTTGTAATAATGAGAAATTTTGTACTGGGGCAGGGACTGGAACCAACACATTGGCTTTATTTATTCAAAGGCATAGTTGTGTTAGTCTATATCAGCATAAAAAGCTATAAAGAACCCTGTAGCACCTTTGAGACTGAGAGAAATAAATGTCTAGTACAGTTGGCCTTTCTTGTACACTGATTTTTTATACACGGATCCAAGCATCCACGATTTGAAAATGTTTAAAAAAAGTATAAATTTCAAATATCAAACCTTGATTTTCCATTTTTTATAAGGGATACCATTTTGCTATGTCATTATATTTAATGGGACTTGAGCATCCAGGGATTTTGTTATACACGGGGGATCTTGGAAACAAACCCCAGTGTATAACAAGGGTCCACTGTATAAGCTTTCAGTCCACTTCAGCACATACTCAATGAAGATGCAGATGCAGTTAATGGGGTGAACTGGAGTCCACAAATAATAATAATAATAATAATAAAATTTTATTTATATGCCGCCCTTCCTACGATCAGGGCAGCTCACAACAAGTTAAAATACAGACAGATTAAAATACACAATACACAAATTAAAAAGAAAACACAATAAATCAACCCAACAGCAAAAAGCCCCATAGCCCAACCTCTTGGCCACGGAAGAGGAGGGAGGCCCACAGGATATTTATTTGGGGAATGCCTGTTGGAATAGGAAGGTTTTAAGATCCTTCCTAAATTGGGCCAGGGTCGTAGACGAGCGGAGCTCTGTGGGCAGTGCATTCCAAAGGGCTGGGGCAGCTATGGAAAACGTCTTCCGAGTAGTGGAGACTAACCTAGCCCCAGGCACCTTCAGTAGCTGCTGCCCAGACGTTCTGAGGGTGCGAGGCGGAATGTATGGGGAGAGGCGGTCCTTTAGGTATCCTGGGCCCAAGCCATTTAGGGCTTTATAGGTAATTACCAACACCTTATATTGAGCTCGGAACCGAATGGGCAGCCAATGGAGATCTTTTAAAACCGGTGTTATATGGCTGGTTCTGGGAGCACCAGTAACCAGCCGGGCTGCCATGTTCTGCACCATTTGCAGTTTCCGAGTTTGGTATAAGGGTTGCCCCATGTAGAGTACATTGCAGAAGTCCAGTCTCGAAGTTACCAGAGCATGTACAACAGTTTCTAGGTCCCTCTGGGCCAGGTATGGGCGCAGCTGGCGAATCAGCCGAAGCTGATAACAGGTGCTCTTGACCGTCGCATTCACCTGAGCAGTCAGGTGAAGTGACGAGTCAAGAAGCACCCCCAGACTGCGCACGGAGTCCTTCACAGGGAGCGTGACCCCGTTCAGGACAGGTGGAACCACCGCCATTCCTGGACCAGGGGAACCTATCACTAGTACCTCCGTTTTCTCTGGATTCAATTTGAGTCGGTTTTCCCTCATCCAGCCCATTACTGACTCTAGACAGGCCACGAGAGGAGAGACACCATCCTCAGTCACTGCATCAGTCGGAGACATAGAGAAAATTATTTGGGTGTCATCAGCGTACTGATAACCCCGCGCCCCATGTCTCCGGATGATCTCTCCCAGCGGTTTCATGTAAATGTTAAATAGCATGGGAGACAGAATGGCTCCTTGAGGGACCCCAGTTTTTAGGGGCCTCTTGTCAGAGCACACGTCTCCCAGCTGCACCATCTGGGACCTCCCGGAGAGGTAGGAGCGGAACCACTGAAGCGCAGTGCCCCCGATTCCCACCTCTGCCAGGCGTCCCAGAAGGATACCATGGTCTATGGTATCGAAAGCCGCTGAGATGTCCAAGAGCACCAGCAGGGACACGCTTCCCCTGTCGATGCCCAGACGGAGATCATCGACCAAGGCGACCATGGCCGTCTCAACCCCGTAACCCGCCCGGAAGCCAGTTTGAAATGGGTCCAGATAATCCGTTTCATCCAAGACCGCCTGAAGCTGGATCGCAACCGCCCTCTCAATCACCTTTCCCAAAAATGGTAGCAGCGAAATAGGCCGATAATTATTATGTACCAGGGGGTCGAGGGAGGGCTTTTTTAGGATCGGTTTTACAATGGCCAATTTAAGATCCGATGGAAATAGCCCATCCCTCAGAGATGTATTAATTATCCGGTGTAACAAAGATGTTACCACCGGTCCCCCCCTGGGCCGCTAACCACGAGGGACAGGGATCAAGAGAGCAGGTTGTTTTCCGAACACTTCCGAGGATCTTGTCCACATCCTCAGTACTCACCAACTCAAACTGATCCAGTTTAACATAGTCCACGGAGGCTCTGGACACTTCTACCCTAGGATCTGCTATAACGTCAGCGTTCAGACCTTCGCTTATACGAGAGGTTTTATCCGTAAAAAAGTCGTTAAACAAGTCACAGCAGGCCTTAGAAGGTTCAAGGATCTGGTTCAGGGCGGGAGGGAGCTGAGTTAGCTCCCTGACCACCCTGAACAACTCTGCCGGACGCGACTCAGCGGACGCAATACGAGCACCATAGAACGAATTCTTTGTTGCTCGTATTGCCTCTCCGTAGTCCTCTAACAGTTGGTCTAGGAGAGCTTATGCTAGACATTTCTTTCTCTTATTTAATCTCAAAGATGCTATAGGACTCCTTCACATGTTTTTATGACCCTTAATTATGTTATTGTCAATATTGTTAAAAGAATGAGAACATAACATACCTCCCCCCTCAATGACTTAGTATAATTTTAGGGCACATGTCCAAAAAATAAATAAAAACCCATTATGGGGATGGTGTTTTTGTTTGCTACATTGTCTCCCTTTCTCTTTACCTTCTCTCCTGAGGCCCTTACCAGTTTTTCATTCCCTGATCAACAATGGTGAGCAGAGCAAAGCATGGTAGACGACAAAGAGCAGGAAGGAAGCAGGAGGGAGAAGCAGAAAGAGGAAGGAAGCCCTTGGCACAGCCACATGTAGTGCAGAGGGGCACAAGAAAGGAAGGCCTTGTCAGAAAACGAGAGGGGGAAAGAGTGGGCATGTGATGGATGAGAGGAGAGGAGTGGGAATGGAAATGGGGGGGGGGCACAGTGAAACAGAAGAGAACTACAGAGGAGATGAGAGACTGATGTGCTTATTGCTTGGGCAAATAAGCCAGTTTACCTCTTCTGGCTTCAATTCTGGATCTGGGATGCCCCTCTGCATGTCATCATAACCAAATCACCACCTATCTAGCTTGGATGCCACTGCCTAGATGCATCTTGTCTTGAAGCCTCACTCAGCCCGTGCAATTTTTGAAGTCGGGAACTCCCAGACTTTGAAAAAGTGCTGGCTGAGTGAGGCTTTGACCTGGGATGCATCTGGATGGTGGCATCCCAGCTAGATTGGTGGAATCCCTCTTCCACCTCTGGATTATAGATATGTGTGTGTGTGTGTGTGTGTGTACACACACATATGTATATATTCTTTTGGAATTCCTTGATGCACTCCATTAGCCTTCATATATTTGCTGTGTGGTCCTAAGTGTCTCTGCCTTTCCTGAACTGCACTTCTGGGATATATGTGTGTATATATATATATATATATATATAGGTGCAGGTGGGCTTCAGGAAAGGCAGTGTGTGTGTGTGTATATATATATATATATATACATACATACTTTTGAAATTCCTTGGTGCACTCCATTACTCCATTAGCTTTCATATATTTGCTATGCAGTCCCCAGTGCATTCCTGAATCCTGCTTGCACCTCTGGGATATATGTGTGTGTGTGTGCAAAGTTACCCATGCTCACCGGAGGCCTTGCTTTTCTTCCGGCTCCCTCCTCTCCCCTTGAGCTCCTTCTGCCCCCCAGACCCTTCAACCATGGTCCACAAGGACAGCTCTGGAATATACATCTATGTCCCTGTATCTGTCACATAAACATAGACCCAGAGAAGGGGGGAGGCCTCCATCTGCCAGGAGGGCTGTCCTTCTTCCTTGCGGGAGGCTGTGGGTGTGAGAGACAGCAGGAGAGGCGTGGAAGGGAGAGGCGGAGAGGGGCAGGGCTGCACCTGACAGCAGAGGCAGACGCCGGCTGGGTCCTCCCTTCCCTTCCCTTCCTTTCCCTGCCTGGCCCGGAGGAGTCCCAGGGGAAAGCCAGGCCGGGAGCAGGAAGGAGACGAAGGAGAAGAGGAGGCAGGCGGCGGGAGATGCTGCAAGAAGACGGCCAGCAGCCTGGGACGGAAGAACAGCATCAGCAGCATCTGGGCCAAGAGCAACCCCTGCAGCCCCAGGCGCCTCTCCTCCTTCTTCCTCCTTGGGCCCAGAGCCCCGCTTCCAGGCAGAGCTGAAGGTGAGTCAGCCTAGTCCCCAGATCCCCCTCTCAGACTCACAGGAAGGAGGAAGAGGAGGAGGAAGGAGAGGGAAGAAAGGGAGGAAGACAAGGAGAAGGAGGAGAGGAGGAGCAAGAAGAAGAGGAGGAGAGGGAAGAAGAGGAGGAAGAGGAAGGAAAAGGGGAGGGGGAGGAGGGGGAAGAGGAAGAAAGGAGGGAGAGAAGAAGGGGAGGAAGAGGAAAGAGGAGAGGAAAAGGAGGAGGAAGAGGAAGAAAGGAGGGAGAGATAAGAAGGGGAGGAAGAGGAAAAAGGGAAGAGGAAGAAATGAGGGAGTATATAGAACTGAAGGAAAGAGAAGAGGAAAAGAAGAGGAAGAAAGGAGGGAGAGATAAGAAGGGGAGGAAGAGGAGAAGCAGGACGAAGAAGAAGAAGAGAGGAAGAAGAGAAAGACAGGAGGAGGAGAAAGGGGGAGAAGAAGAGAAGGAACAGCCTGCTCCCCCTCTTCTCCCCACCCTGAGTATACCCAAGGTGTCCTCCTTTTCCAGACCTGTCCTCCTCACCCTCCTCTC
>NC_056522.1:196758762-196825033 GCF_019175285.1 Sceloporus undulatus | reverse complement strand
CTGCAAATCCTTAGGAATCCAAGGCTGCATCCGCACTGCAGAAATAATCCAATTTGACACCATTTTAATTGCCTTGGCTCAGTGCTATGGAATTCTGGGACTTGTAGTTTTTTGAGACATTTAGTCTTCTCTGTCAGAGAACTCTGGTGTCACAACAAAATTCCCAGGATTCCGCAGCATTGGGCCATGACAGTTAAAGTGGTGTCAAACTGGATTATTTCTACACTGCAGCTGCAGTTTTAGAAGCAGCTTTAAACCAAGGCAGTCCATGGCTCATTACTTACTGAAGTGGTGGGGATTGTCCAGTCCTCCTGATACTACTGGCAACCCTAGCCAGCATAGCCAACAGTGAGGAAAGCTGGAAGATGCAGTAAAACATCATCTGGAGGTCTTTGGACATGTTCTGAAATCACATGTACCTAGACCCACTTTTAAACCAGAAGCCAATTTCTTTTTTAGAGGAAAGGTACTTTGGAGAGGTATTATTTATTTTGGTCATTGCTGTTATTATATAATATCAGTAATAATAACAACAGCATTTTAAAGGTGTTATTGAACATATGAAGCATTTTTATTAAATTACTTCAGTTTTGTCGCTGACCAGCTATTAAGGGTATATTTGGATTCCTTTCTCTGTGTATATTTTTTAAAATTAGACCTTAGTGTGAATTATTAGCGGATTGTTTAATCTTACTATGTGATTATTATTGTAAGTTGTTCAAAGGCGCAGGAGTTCTGTGAGGAGAAAAGGCGGTAAAGGAAAGGGATCATGGGGCTGCACAAAATACTTTTGGCTGCAAGTTGTGTCCCATGCTTGTGTTCTATGCAAAAGATCAAAGAAAACCAAACCATTCTATCCATAAAGCAAACTTTGAAAGGAGTGCTTCTGAATGAGTAATCAGTGGTGCATCTGTATGTGCCAGTCAACTCTTATTTTATTTCCATAAGAAGCAAATAATTTGTATTATATGCAGATGTGGCTGGATGGATTTGGGGAAGTAGAATATGGCAATGTAGCAGGGAGAGGGGAAGAGGTAAAATAAAAATGCTTGGTGAGGAAAGGAAGAGAGTTAAGAGACAGAAAGGCTGAATGATCATCAGGGTAGAGGGAAAGACCAGCAGGAAGGAGGGGGGGAATAAACATAGGGAGAGAGCAGAGAAACAACAGTGAGGTGAAGAGGACACATATGCTGATAATGCTGGTAATGGTCAAATGATTACTAAGGTGGAAAAAGAGAAGGACCAGCATAGAAGGGCTGTAATGAGACAGGGAAGAGAACAAGCAAGCACTTGGATGAGAAGGGAATAATGAGGTTTTCAACCCAGATTAAGGTAGGTATTTTCACTAGTTAATCCAAATGCTTTCTAAAGGGATGGGTTGTCAAGACCGCTTTGCTTCCACCCACAGTTATACCCAAGGTAGGGTGCGGAACCATTGGTCTTCCAGGTTGCATGGGCTACATCTTCCATCGTCTGATTACTGACTGGTGCTGGTGGGAAATGGAGTCCACCAACATGGAGTCTCCTTCTTTGGAGATCTTTATACAGAGGCTGGCTGGCCACCTGTTGGGGGATGCTTTGATTGTGAGTTCCTGCATGGCAGGGGGTTGGACTGGATGGCCCTTGTGGTCTCTTCCAACTCTATGATTCTATGATCTGAAGGGCCAGACATTCTGTACTCTCACTTCATTTAACTCCAGGGCCAAGATGCTTTCTGTGCTTCTGTAGTCCCTGTCTCCCCATAGTAATGTGGAGCTGCATTTTATTCTGGCTTGGCCAGACTTCTCATCTCCTTCTTTCTCCTCCAGTTCTTTGAGCTGAATGCTGTACTTTAGAAACTCACTTTGGAAAAATAAAATGGAGAATTCAATTTTGTAGTAATGGCACCCTACATTTCAACAACAGATCTTTTCTTCCCAGATTCTCAACTTGCCTCAGAATATTTGGTTGCATTATCTTCCATCTACAGTGTTTTGAGAAGTTCTAGTGCCTGTTTACCAGGCTTTTCTTTTCCTGTTCTTTTTGTAACAGGATAGTTTTATGGGGAAAGGAACAAAAAAGAACAGCTAAAATAAGAATAAATATATTGTTTTTAAGTTAAGTAATTATTTTAAATAATTCATTGCCGCAAGGGGTGATGAAGGCTGCTAGGTTAAATGACAAGGATTAGATAAAAATATGGTGGTCCTTTCTTGAGGTGTATTAGTCATGGTTGCAAGGCTTGTGCTGGAGGAACATGGATGTTGCAGATTCAGCAAATATGCTTCAGTCTAGGGCCTAGGCAGTTTTCAGAAGAGGTGGGAAATGAGTCCGGAACCTTACTTAAATCACTGTGAGTTCCATATTGGAAGAGAGGAAGGAAGTAAAAAGGGAGGGGAGCTCAATGGCAGCTAAATAGCACCTCCTAGTATACCTTTGACTACCAGAGAGGGCTGCTGGGCAACAACAGAAAAAAGCCAATAACTTCATCACATGTTTCTGAGCTGGCAGAGGCTGTTTAGCCAAGTTTGAACCAGAATGCTAATTCAATGGGGCCCATATAGCTATTATACTGTACCTGTGTACTACTCCTACCTCTTAGAAGCTGTATATTCTCTTAATCTTATCTGCTCAGTGCTTGAGCTGTGCTCTTCAAATGTTTTTATTTTGCATTTATCTCTTTCACAGCCTCCTTATAACATGAGACTTTTTCAGTGGGATTTGAATCTTATGATATTGTTTGGGGACTGATAGCACATTTGTTTTTCTTCCCTCACAATTGTTGTCCTTGACATTTTGGGCATATCTAATCATTCAGATAATTCCTGCTAGAGGCAACATATGAGTTATAATGTCTAGATAGGTATGTTTTGGCTTTGAAGAGGGATCTCTTCTTATCTTGATTTTGCTTAAGGCACTTCTTAAAATGAAAGTTGATAGTTAAGAAAATAGCCCAGTTCCACTCAAAAGTTGCCAGAAGTATCTCAGTTTAATTTCACATCAATTTGCAATACACAGCCGGTGATGAAAGTTGTTGCCCTTTGCCATCCTAACCAACACTTTAGGCAAAGTAAGACATCTATATAAATAGAATTATGTATTTGTAGGAGTATCATGTGAAAACAGCTAGGCAGATCGTCACCAAACTTGGAGGGCATGTTTGGGATGGCATAACATAAAATAAGGCTATGGCATACATGAAATTCACTTGAGTGTGGCCCAAGGGAGAGCCCTAGTGTCTTTTCCATGAATACAGAGCATTGTCAGATATTATTTGGAAGACTCTGGCAATCACAAAAGAAACCATCCTCACATGACATAAGACTTGAGGAGGCCTTGTGTAGACCTGCCTCACACACCATGTTTTGCTGTGTGGAAAAGACTGGTATAAGCACATGGGCAGCTCTATGCTGTCTGCTGAAATTCCTTGTGGTACAGGCTGTAGCTCTGTGGTAGAGCACATGCTTAGCATGCAAATAGTCTTAATCCCTGGCATCCTCTGGGTAGAACTAGGAAAGAATAATCTTCAACCCAAATGCATTGCTTGGTGAACTAAAGGCAGTTCTCTTGTTTGTACAGTGGCTAAAGTGGTTGGCATCATAGTGTCCCTTTATATTGGGGAGGCCTAACCTTCCCCTTTTCTGAAATTCATACCAAAATTGTTTATTTAATCTACTTCTTTTTCTTCCATGACAATATACATTTATTAATTGTTCCCATTTACTTAATTCTACCTCTGATATTTTTAGTGGTATCATTCTGAATTAAAATTTTAATTTTGGTAAAATTTTCATTTTGACTAACACTATTCTTCCAAACCATGATAATTGAATTTTCTTATATACTACTATTTTTTTCAACTTCTTTTTGTAATACCATTAAATTTTTCCCTTCCGTTTCTTTTAAGTCTTTTGTTATATTGATTCCTAAGTATTTTATATTACTTTTTATTCTTATCCATAACTTTTTTGTTTCATAAATTCCAATTCTTCTCTATAATTAAATAACATCATTTCTGTTTTATTCCAATTAATTTGAAGTCCTGTTATCACTCCAAATAGATTCAAATGTTCTTTAATTTTTCCTATTTTGTCCTTTAAATCTTTAATAGTTAATAACGTGTCATAGGCAAATAAACTGTTTTTTTCCCAGTCCTATTCCTTCCAAACAACTATCTTTCCTTATAACATTTGCTAACATTTCTATAACCATTGCAAATAATATTGGTGAAAGTGGGCATCTTGTCTTGTACCTCTCGTTACTTTTATTTCCTTTGTAATTCCATCATTAACTATTACTTTTATTGAATTATTACAATATAATTGATGTATCAATCCCCTTATTTTTTCTCCCATTCCAAACTTTTTCATAATTATTTTTAATGTTGGCCATTCCACACAATCAAAAGCTTTAAATATATCTAATGCCAAAATTCCTGCTTTTAATCCCCCCATTACATGTATTTTACTCAAAACTCTTCCTACTAAATTAGACATTTGTCTTCCTTTCACATATCCACATTGATCTTTTCTTATATATTTGTAAATACATTTATTCATTCTATTTGCTATTATTGCCATTAATATCTTTGCATCCTGATTTATTAATGATATAGATCTATATGACCCTGGATCAGTTAAATCTTTATCTGTTTTGGGTATTAATATTACTAAGGATTGATACCATGATGCCAGAATTTTCTCTCCATTTATTATTCCATTATATAATTCTAACAACTTTGGAATTAATATCTTTTCAAACACTTTATAATATTCAGGTCCCAAACCGTTCATTCCTGGAGTTTTCTCGTTTTTTAATTTTCTAATTACCTCCATTAGCTCTGCCTTTTCGATGGGTTGTTCCAGTAGTTCTTTATCTTCCTCCTTTATTGTTTGTCCCCAATTTTCTTCTACCTAATTTTCTACTTTATCTAATGGGTTTTTTCATGCTTGATATCTATCGATCTTTATAAAATTCTTCAAAAATCTTTATTTTTTCTTCCATCAATCTACACATCATTCCAGATCTATCCTTCACTATGTTTATCATACAGTGGTACCTCGGGATACGAAATACCCAGGTTACGAAATTTTCGGGATACGAAAAAATCCCATAGGAAAACATTGTTCCGGGTTACGAATGTTTTTTCGGGTTACGAAAAAACTTTTGGTGCTTTTTTCGGCTTTTTCGCACGGAATCGCGGCTTTTCCCCATTAGCGCCTATGGCAATTCGGCTTACGAAGGCTTTTCGGGTTACGAACGGTGCCACGGAACGAATTAATTTCGTAACCCGAGGCACCACTGTACTTCCCATTTTCTTTTTCTGTGTGGACCTTTACCAGGTCTTTCAAAGAGGAAAACAAGGAATAATAGCACAGTGGTATGTATTAACCAGATTGGCTGTACTAAGAAACCTCAAGAGTATCTCCAGATGTAAAATTACTCTTGAGGTTTGCTGTCTATTTATTTATATGAAGTACCCTCCACTTTTCAAATGAATGTTTCAAAGTGGTTTATATTAAAGAAGAAACAGAACAAGAAAGCAAGATTGAAATGTCTCATAACAAATTCAAAGTATATTTGTGTAAGTAGCTCCCACCCATCTAATCAAAAAAGGTGTCATAAAACATTATAGAATAGATGTCTACAGTAACTACTATATTCAGTACAAAATTAAAATCAAACATTGGTATCTTTTAGAAAAACAAACAGTTACAATCAGTTCAGAATTGAAAGATATAGCTGTGTTTGTCTGTAGAATCAGTACATAGAGAGATCTTGTAGCACCTTTGAGACTAACTGAAAGAAAGAAATTGGCAGCAGGAGCTTTTGTAGACATCAGTCTACTTCCTCAGATGCATTTGGTGGAGTAGAAGGTGCTACAAGAGCTCTCTACGTACTGAGTAAGTTCAGAAGTCAGCACAAGTCAGGCAGATTTAATAGCACAGGTAGAGAATTAAGTCTTCATTAGTCTATGAATGGCCATGAAGTAGGGAGTTCTTAGGGCTTTATCACATGTGGCTTTTAAATCACCATAAAAGTTTGATAATAGTGCCTTTGGTATTACCTGTTGCATGACACTATCTCCTCTCATTGCTGCTTTGTCCTGGAAGTGTAGTTAGCCTGCACCTTCCCACTGATGGAGGAAAAAAACATTAATAAGCTCCCAATAGCACTGGTATAGCGCTAGTCCTTACCTGCAGTAAATTACTCTTGTGGCATTTCTGAGATTGTGCAGTCAGGTGGTATCAGTGTCTCCCCATCCCCTTTGCTATTCCAGAACAACCTTCCCCACTCCTACTTTATGTTGTTGTTGTTGTTGTTAAACCACATTTGCATAATTCTCAAATTGCACTTAAAACCCAAAACACACATAGAAATGAAAGTCATGCTGGGTGGTGCATAGAGCAAGGAGATGGAGTTAAGGATAAGGGCAGAAGAGAGCACGAGGTGCCAGCAACAGTGAGTAACGTAATGAAGGGATGTGTGCAATAGGGGGTGCTCCCAAAACAGTATGTATGCACTTTCATTAACGTAATCATGGAGAGAACGGAGGTCATGTGATAAACTCTGAAGTCATCTTTAGTGTGAAAACAGGTTGTTGCAATGAGCTACAAGTATGCATTTGGCTTTTTTAATGATCCTACACTTTGGACAGCAACAGATGAATGAGATTAGGCCATGAAAGGTATGCATGACTGCTTATAGAAGTGAGCAGCCATGGCCCTGCAGATGTGTTTGGCCCACAACTTCCATCAACCCTTGCCAGTGACTTTGATGTCTAAGGCTGATGGGGGTTGTAGCCCAATAACTTGGTGAGCAGAAGCACCATTGTCCAGTTGTGACTTATAGAATGATAGCTATATCCAGTTCAGATTATTGGTTTTTCCTTAGGCTCCAGATAGGGAGACAGGCACAACAGATTTTGGGGGAAGGGATGGGGGTGATGGGGATTGACATGCACACACTGGCTCTGATCAGAAATGGGGTTCAACATGGTTCCTCGCAGTAAAAAAGAGAGAGGCATGCTGCATATTTAATACATCATGTTGTTCCACTCTGAGGAATCAGCCTGCCTGATCCTTCTTGCACTTTCCAATGTTCATCCTCTTTCAGAATGGAAAACTCATATTATTCATCCTTGCTGGCATGCTCTTATGGGAAGCCTCCAATTGAACTGCTCACCTGTCATCAAAACTGGCAGCATAGAATCTTCTCTGCCTTGTGTAATTCAGTCCTTTTCCTTTCTTTTTCTCTACTTCCCTATTTTAACACAATGAATTGGCCACATGACTGATTTCAAATATTTATATTGTACAAGCATGCCATGAATCCCCCTCATAGACATTGTGTTGCCTGAGGCACAACTAGAAATGGCATCCCCACCCACAAGTCATAGTACCGTGGACCCTTGTTATGATGCTCAAGTCCCATTAAATATAATGACATAGCAAAATGGTGTCCCTTATAAAAAATGGAAAAATCAAGATTTGATATTTGAAATTTATACTGTTTTGGAACATTTTCAAACCGTGGATGCTTGAATCCGTGTATAAAAAATCTGTGTATAAGGGTCGACTGTACGGTCTGTACCCAAGGCAAAGCAAGTTATTTTGGCACTAGAAGCATTGGAGGCAGGAAATTGCTCTCCACTTTCCCTCTTAGAATATATGTGTGTGAGATCTTAAATCTGAGGCAAGTGCTTCATTCAGCCCATCACTAGCATCATTCTTTGTAGCACTGTTGCAAAGTTTAAAAAAGACCTTGTGCACCCATACTTTAGGCAGTCAGTTTTATACCCCTGTCAGCTTTCTGGCAGTCCACCCACAGGCCTACTTTCCCCCTGATCAGAGGCAGATGGGGTGAGATGGTGTCCAGTGAGGTAATAATAGAGGAAAAACTGCATAGATGTCACAGTAGTGGTTTGGCAAATCACTAATTTCAGACAGCATTGGCTTGAGGAAGTCAAAATTGAGGTAGGCTTTCATCAAACATTTAAAATGTGGATTAATGTATGCTGCAAGAGAGGTGTGCATTACTGTACTAATTAATAGCAGGGCTTTTATTGTGCAAGCCATTTGTATAGCATTTTAAAATAGAAACTTCATTTTTCTCACAACAAAGGCAAATGCAAAGACCTATAAACCTGTCTTTTAGGCTATAATGCTATACTTCCTTAGCTGGTGAATAAGCCTAATTACACTTAGTGGTATTCGAGTACTGTAGACATGAATAGACATACATGTAGGATTGTGCTGTTATATGTGTAACACATCCAACCCTAAGAGAAGATAGGTGCAAATAATGAGTTTAAGAGAGATCATTTGCACAGATATAGCCTAACAGATTTCATTGTGGGTTTGCATGTTATATATACTGTACAGTGGGTCCTTGATATCCACTGGAGTTTGGTTCCAGGACCTTCCGTGGATTACAAAATCTGTGGATGATCAAGTCCCATTAAATACAGTGGCACAGTAAAATGCTATAAAATGGCAAAATCAAGGTTTCTTTTTTGGAATTAACATATTTTGTAATATTTTCAAACTGGATGGTTGAATCCATGGATAAAGAATCCATGGATATGGAGGGCTGACTGTCATTATTTCCACCAAGCAAAGCTGGACTCTGAAGCATGTGTCTTAAGAAATGAGCTCCATTTAACTCAGAGGGAGTTTCATCTGAGCAAACAAAGCCTAGGATTGTATTTCCAGTCCCTTGAGGCATCCGCTGAAATCACAGGCCTACTCATGTCAACAACAAAGCACAGTTCTGCTGCTTTTGAGCATCAGTAGTGCTAGGTCCATTTGCTCTCTTAGAAAGATATTTCCAGTTAGGGGCAGCTGCTCCTTTTATCAGTTGCATCTTGTTGAACACATAGCAGTGCTGAGTTGATAGTGGTTGTGCATCCCAATTTCAGTTGCCAGGAGAGGAGGGTAATCCATGTTGATGTGTTCCAGTAGCCACAATGAAAGCACGGAAAGATTCGCAAATAGTATTTGACATACACTTTTGTGGACTACAGCAGTTGGCAGACTGCGTGGGCGTGAATATTAATCAGTAATATGCTAAGAGAGAAGTGAAATGCAAAAAGTACAAAGAGTAACCATTACCTTTACAGTGGCCATTAATAAACACTATTTGGGAATAACACAGAATTCTTGCGTTAATTCCCATTGGCTTACGTCAGTGGTGGGTGTCTGTGGTCTTCCCAATGTTTTTTGACCTTGTGCTTTGCTAACATCTACACTGGCTATGGCTGATGGGAACTGTAGGTCAGAAAAACCAGTAAGATTATAGTTATCTACCATCTGGTTTCTATAGTATATGCTTCATTGCTTCTCATTGTAGAAAGAAGCAGATGGTGGGTTTGGAACCAGGCATCTTGGCAATGGATGTCTTTGTATGGCTGTTGTGCATGGGTCTCCAGTTTCCATGATGGCCGCAGCTCCCTCCCTACAAAAATAAAAGCCCCACACAATGTAGAACAAAACAGCATGCCTATGGTTGATTTGCCATAGGACAAAAGTAGAAAGGAAACCCCTTTCAGCCTGAGGGCAAAATTCTAACGTATTTTAGATTAAAGCTCATACTTTTAGTAACAAATGGTCTGTCCAAAAGCTAGGAAACCCCTAAGAGTGTCATGGGGAAGAAGCCTTTCTGAGAAGCATGGAGGGCCAGATTGGCAGCCCTAGAATCTCAGAATATATCACCATGCCATAGGTTAATTGCTAAGAGGGTTGTGAAAAAAGATTCATGGGTGAACAAGAAATTAGAGTTAGAAAGGGACAGGAATGCTGTTAAACAGATTGAAATGAGTTCAGTATGTTTATTATTATACCTGTACAAGTATTTTAATTTTCTTTGGAGGTTTCAGCAAAGATGTGGCTGCTTGAATACCAGATTTCTCTACACACATACACACAAACACAGAGGGCAGACTTCCTTAACAAAATATAAACCTAGCTTATTTAGTTTGTCAGGAAAATATAGATGTGTGTTCAGTCTTTCCTGGGAGAACTAAGGGGACTGATTCATGCAACCTCTAAGGGTTTTTAATTAACACCTATAACTACTTGCAGTGATACACAATCATTATTTTTCACAGATCTTTCTTTAAGATCTCCTCAAGAGTGTTTACACAGTACACTAAACAACCACCCTTGCTGAACTTGATGGACATAACCTTCACTAATTCCTGCTTGGTTCTTACCAACTTCTCTCAGTGGCCCCTAAAAGGCATTAGGCAGAATTCCTAATGATGGTATCAACCTTTTAAGCCTTCCAGTTATTTTCAACCTGCTTATCTGAAAGATGTACTTTTTGTTTTTCAAGATGTACTTTTACCCTTGTGATCTGTGAAGTACTTTGCTCTGCTGATTATCTCCTGAAAGATGGGAGACTTTATCATAGCACTTGCCTTCAGAAATCCTCTCTGCTGGAACACTTGTCTGCACACATTTTTTTTTTGGGGGGGGGGCTGAATTACATCATACTTTAACATTTTGGGAGAGAGGGATATAAAATGAAAATTAGATCATTCTAGAGACCACAGTTTTGACGTTGCTGACATTTCCATGACTTAGATTTCAGTGTGACTGGGATAGACAAAGAGGCAAGTGCTGCTTCTTTAGTAGCAAAGGCCGAAGCACAGAAAAACAGTGCCTGTGGTGAAGATGAATACAAGGCTTGGAGTTATCCTGAATATAAGGAAATGCTGCTTCTGATTAAAAATAAAATAAAATCAGTAATTGAAGTACCTCCCTATAGCTGTAGTTCATAAGATGAACCATGGTGTCTGATGCCATGGTTCTAGTAACTCATACGTCTCTATAGAATCTCAAGATTTCATTCCCACTACATAATAAACCAGTGTGCAAACTGGTTTGAAGTGGTTTAAATGGCTCTTTGTTTGCACTTGCACTGAATCCCTGGCACAGTTTGTTGAGGGGGCCCTGGCAGTAGACCCATTTAAAGCGCTTCTTCTGGATCAGCTAAATTCCCTGCATCTTTTGCAATACATTTATTCAGTGCTAGTGTGAACAAGCTGTGGATTAGAATTGGTTCCAGTGGCGTAGTCACCCCTATGAGGCAACTCCATGTTAAATTGATCCATCGCTGAATGTGAACACGAAGTGGATTAGACTGAAACAGGTAGGTAAATCTAAGTCTCGATTAGTGTTAATGTCTATTCAGCACTAAATCGTGTCATCGATTCAACTCCAAAACCAATTTATTTTGTAGTGGGAATGAGGCTTTTAACTCAATCTTCTCCCCAAAGGAGAACAGTGCTCTACCTAGGGAATATGGAGCAGATAATGCAGTAGGGGAAATGCATCACAAAATAGGTAAAGAGGTAGTACAGGAATACCTGGCTACTCTAAATCAGTTCAAGTATGCAGGGCCAGATGAACTTCTTCCAAGAGTATTAAAAGAACTGGCAGAAGTAGTCTCAGAACCACTAGCAATAATCTTTGAGAATTGCTGGAGAACAAGAGAGGTTCCAGCAGACTGGAGGAGTGCAATTGTTGTCCCCATCTTCAAAAAAAAGGGGAGAGGGAAGATGACCCAAATAATTACCGCCTAGTCAGCTTGACTCTGACATCAATATCAGATTCTAGAGCAGATCATAAAACAGATAGATGGTAAGTGCTTTGAAAGGAATGCTGCGATCACTAAAAGCTAACCTGGATTTCTCAAAAACAGGTCATGCCAAACTAATCTTTGATGGAGTTTCAAGCTTTGTAGAGGAAGGGAATGCTGTGGATGTAGCTTATTTTGATTTCAGTTAGGCCTTTGACAAAGTCCACCGTGATATTCTTGCAAAGAAGCTAGTAAAATGTGGGCTAGACAATGCAACTGTTAGGTGGATTTGTAATTGATTGCTTGGCTGAACCCAAAGGGTGCTCAACAATGGCTCCTTTTCATCCTAGAGAGAAGTGACCAATGGGGTACCACAGGGTTCTGTCCTGGGCCCAGTGCTATTCAACATCTTTATCAATGATTTGGATGAAGGAATAGAGGTCATGCTTATCAAATTTGCAGATAACATCAAATTAGGAGGAATAGCTAATACCTCAGAGGAGAGGATCAAAATTCAAAAAGACCTGAATAGATTAGAAAGCTGGGCCAAAACTAACAAAATGAATTTCAACAGGGAGAAAAAAGGCAGAAAAAGGGAAATGCACAGATACAGGATGGGGAACATGTGGCTTAACAAGAATCCATTGGTTTATGTTCTACACACTTTGCCTTGGCCCAGCTATTTGATTGCATGGCACTGCAAAGCAGTGATAAAGGACCCCTGCAAGGCCCTATGAAACCCTCCTCTCTTCCCATGCAGATAGACTTCAGGGTAAACCAGTCCTTCAACATGAGGAGTTGGTAGTGGAGAGACCTTGGCCACATCACATGTTTGTTTGTTTTGGATGAGGAATCATTAATTAGGCTGTGTACCATCTTGCATGATAAACAAATGATAGAAAAATGTATAGCTTGCTCAGAGCTTGGAAAATGTACTTCTATAAATTAAAAAAAAAAAAACCTTCAACTCCCAACCAATAGGTTGGTGTAATTTTACCTTGCTCTTTTCCAGATGCTGATGAACTGCAACTCCTTTCATCCCTTGCACTTGGCTGCAGGACCTAGGGTTGATCGGAACTGAAGTCCAAGAACATCTGGTGAACCAAATATCCCTTATTTCTGTTGCATGGAATTATGTAGCACCTACCATATATACTTATCTATAAGTCAAAAATTTTATGCCCAAAAATTGACCCCAAAATCCCAAGTCAAGTTATTTATAGCCAGTATAGTAATGTGATAGCAGCTCTTTCAGATTTCCCCATGTGGTTGGGAGAGCACTTTTGTTCTCTCTTGAGCCAAGTAGAAAGAGTTCTGGGTGATTGATTGCTGTTTCTTTAAGAGTCCCTCTTCCGCCCACACACTACTGCTGTCTCAGCAGTGAAGGCTGAAATGCTGATGCAGAAAGCTTCATGGGTAATTGATTGCCCCTTCTTTAAAAGTCCTCCTTTAAGAGCCTCCAAATTTTACCCTCAACAAATCCATAGGTCCTGGCATAATCCATAATTTTGGCCCCAAAACCTGCCCTCAACTTATACATGTGGTTGACTTAATGGTCAAATATATCTGGTATCTCTCCAGCTACATACCTCAGATTTCTGGCAATGAATGTATTTTAGCAGACCTCATTTCTGGCTTCAGCTAAGTCTTGATTTGAAGTCCTCACCTCATATAATAATTGTTGACATGGTTTAACAGCAATAGCTGCTTAAAAATTATATAATGGTTCTGAAGATAGCTGAGGGTCCCTAATCATTTTATTTAAATGATATTTATTTCTTTAACCACTAAACTGCATCCATCATTATTTTGAATCAATTGTCTCGTGAAATTCTCATGCCCCTATCACCCCACGCATACTTGTGATGAGGTATTTTGATACAATCTCTGAGGATGTTTGATACAGTCTCTGTGGAGTTTAGATCCTGAACTGAAAATTTCATTTAAAAATAGCTTTGGTGGGATGATGATGATGGTGATGATGATTATTATTATTACTTTTATCACTGTCTTCATTTATGTTGGCTTTTAAATCTGTACATTTAAACTCTATAGCTTGGGTGAAAACTCTGTGATTTTGCTTATCCAGATTTCACAGAAGAGAAGCTGAAGCTAAAGAAAGATACTTTCCCAACATACAACAGTGGGGTGGGATTTGAATTTAAGTGTCCTTTTTCAGCTGTTGACTGAAGATGGTTCTTCCACTATTTGTATAGCCACAAAAGCATACAAATTGTCTGTCATTCTGCTATGGTAACTTATTATATTGCTTGCCAGTTCTTGGTATGCTTGTTGTCAACTCTTAGCACAATCTTTATCCACCTGAAGTACCCCCAGGCATTACTGAAGGGCAGCCATAACTAAGGGAGGATCGCATGCTTATGGTGTTTTGCATATATGTCCCAGTCTCAGTCCTTGACAATCTCACTTTAAAAGACTGAGTAGTACTCAGAGTCCATTCACACTACACAATTTTAGCACTATGATTCCCATTTACTGCCACAGCAGCATCCTGTGGAATCCTGGGAATGGCAATTTAAGGAAGGGGCTTTGCAATTCTCAGCTAGAGAATTCCTTTGGTGGCTCACCAAAGCCAAGGATTCCATAAGATGCAGCCATGACAGTTATATTAGAATCAGAATGTTCTCACTGTGCAATGTTAAAGGGCCCCTTTTCACTTTCACATGCTTTTATCCATTTTGTTTCTCCAGTAATCTGTGGTTGTAAAAGGGGTAATTTTAAAATATCGATTTAAGTAGAATTTTAATATGCCTCCTCTTAGAATATGTATTTACATTGGTGTTTGATTAAATTTGTATTGATATGAGAACATTGGGAAAAGTCAAAACTCTAATAGATAGATATGTTTCAATTTTCAAAGTACACCTTTCTTTCAGTTTCTACTGCTAAGACTGGTTCACACCCTGGTTATCTCTCCCCTTGACTACTGCAACCTTCTTTTGCCGGGGTTTTCTTTGTCCACCTTAGTCCTTTGCTTTCCACCCAACCCTCCATTGCTAGGATTATCTTTTTGGCCTGGCATTTTGACCATATCACCCCGCTCTTGACATCTCTCCACTGGCTCCCCATTCCTTTTAGGATTCAGTACAAGCTTCTTCCTTTAACCTTCAAAGCTCTGCACAGTTTGCCCCCCCCCCCCCACATTATTTGTCAGCTCTACCTATAATTCTCTTTGAGTTCTGCAATCCATGGGCTCCTGACTTGGCCAAGGGTTTCTTCTTCCAGGGACCGGATTTGCCCTTTCTCTTGATGTACCTTATTCCTGGAACCACCTCCCCAAACACTTACGGACTATTCCTTCCCTAGCTAAGTTTAAATCCAAACTAAAGACCTTTCTGTTTATGGAACCATTTTGGACTGCAGTTTGATAATTCTGATAATCCATTCTGAAGGTGCTAGTTTACAGTTTTATAGTTTATAACTATTTAATCTTATAAATTACATATTTATCTTGTGATTTTAGATTGTACTCCATTGCCAGGTTCTATGTTGCTTTATGATTTTGTAAAGTGCCATGCAAAACGTACAGCACTATATAAATAATAATAATAATAATAATAGTGGATTACAAATAGTTTTTCTATTGTTGATGTTGCTGTGTATCCTCAAGTCATTTCTGACTTAGGACAACCCTAATCATAGGGTTTTCTTGGCAAGTTTTGTTTGGAGGGGGGTTTGCCATTTCTTTCTCCTGAGGTTAAGAGCATGTGACTTTCCCAGGGTCACCAGAGAGTTTCATGGGCAAGCTGGGAATTGAACACTGTTCTCCAGAATCGTAGTCCAGCACTCAAACCACTATACCACACAAAGGCTGAATTCCTTAATCATCTTTTTTAATATAATGCTGAAATGGTTTGTGTAATGTGCACACCTTTCTCCCTTTCCTCACTGTCATCCTTCTCCTATAACATGTTTCAGTTTCAAATTTCCCCCCCTTGACATTATAAAGTTTGTGGACTCTGCATATTGGTTTCCAAGGTTCTAAATATGTGCAGCTAATATAGAAGCAGAGCAATGTTAAACATTGCTTTAAAAATCAGCCCCTAACTTGAGACTCGTCAGCATCCATATTACTTCTTCCAATTCATGTTTTCAATTCATTTGATTCCTTGGTGTTGTCTTATGGGTTGCCATAAATCAGAAACAACTTGGAGGCACACAACAAAGCCTTTGCACAGCAGAAAGCATCCCACTATAAATTGGTGGATCTTCCAGAATGATTTGGGGGGGGGGGGAGAGAAGGGACAATAACCAAAAATGGATGTCTCCATGCACCCAAAAGAATAGAACACCTTTGTGTAGCTGTATCAGCTACATGGAGGTGGGACACAATGTTCTTCCTAACTAATAAAGAGTTGTTCTTGTTCTTGTTACTGTGTGCCTTCATGTCATTTCTGACCTATGGTGATCCTAAGGTGGAGCTATCACAGAGTTTTCTTGGCAAGATTAGTTCAGAAGAGGTTTGCCATTGCCTTCCCCTGAGGCTGAGCCAAGGTCAGTTAGTGGCTGAGCTGGAAACTGAACCCTGGTCTCCAAGGTGGCTGTCCAGCACTCAAACCTATTTTTGTATTGTTGTTGATACAATAGCAATGGCATTTACATTTCTATACCACTTCATACTAAACTAGGCAGTCTCTAAGCAGTTTACATCATTTAAGCCAATTGCCCCCAAAAATCTGGGTGCTCATTCTACAGACCTACAAAAGGATGGAAGACTGAGAGGCTCTGCATACAGCCCCAAAGGGGTGGCCTCCAACCGATCCAGCCTTTCCAGGGTGCGAAAAAGAGGCATAAAAAGCAGCTCCTTTTTGTGCCCTGGAAAGGGCGTGATAGCCGTGGCAGTACAGCTATGCAACGCTCTTTCAGCACTGCATCGTATGGATGCAGCGCTGGAGGAGCACAGTGATGCCACACGCTGTGTGGAGTGCCACACAGCGTCATGGGGCCCTGGGGGCAGATTCGGGATGTGCGTCGTGAGGATACTACTCCCCAACTCCACCCCCATGGCAGCCCAAAGTGCCAGTCTGTATAAGGCCTGAGTCGACTTTTGGAGCACCTCAGGATCAAACTCACAATCTTGTGGCTGCAGTACAGGCATTTAACCACTGTGCTACCAGAGCTTCCCGGCTCTTAAAATAAAGAATCCTCAATCATATAAGGATTTATAGGAAACAGAAGCACTTCAGGTACCTGTAGTCATTATTAATCAGTTTTTTCCTCCCCGTAATGGATATTATAATATACATCCATTAGATGGGTGTTAGGCTGTTGTAGTAAAAACAAAATAATAATAATAATAATCATGTGGGAGTTTATAGCCCACCTTCCCTCACATTCTCCAGATGTTTTGGGTTACAATAGCCCTCTTCCCTCACTGTTGACCATACTGTGTAAGGCTGTGGAAGCTGTAGACCAACACATGGAGATCATAAGGTTGGGAAGAGCTATTGTTAAAGCGAATAAATATAAAAAGGACTAGCCTTTTCATGAACACAGTCCACTTCATTAGATACAGATGATTATTATGGATGTAAAGTATCATGAAATACTGGGAACAACACTGGTAATAAATCTTAAGTTCTCTGTGATTTTCATAGCTTTTAAAGGAACCAGGTGGCTTCATAAATTTGGGTCCATGCTAAAGTATCACTCAAGATCTGTTTATGATAAAAAGATTTTTAAAAAGCTCTACAGTAGTCAAAATGTCTTCTCTTTCCCCTTGTCTGGTTCAACATGCCATATTAACTCTGATGGTGCTTTTACTTTTCCACAGGCTACTTGAATTAAAGTGCAGAGAGCCAGTTACGTGCCTCATGCTTGCTGTAAGCCATGGCAACTGATGATAAAGTAGCCATTTTAACAGATGATGAAGAAGATCAGAAAAGGAAATATGTGCTTTCTGATCCCTTCAATGGGATCTCCAAGGAGCAGGACCTACAAGCACAGAGTGATACACCTTCAACAGACACCACTACTACCATTCCAGACGAGGAACTAGATTGGCTTGAAAGGCATTGTGTCAAAGTGAACAATGATCTCTTGGTCTCAAAGGTCTTTTATTTTTTCTTTTATGCTGCTTACGGTTCCCTCTATCCACTGCTGCCCGTCTATTACAAACAGCTGGGCATGACACCTAGCCAGAGTGGACTCCTGGTGGGAATCAGGTACTTCATTGAGTTCTGCAGTGCTCCTTTCTGGGGAGTGGTAGCAGATCGCTTTAAAAAGGGGAAAGTTGTCCTCCTCTTCTCGCTCTTGTGTTGGGTGTTGTTTAATTTGGGAATCGGATTTGTCAAACCAGCTACCTTAAGGTGTGTACCAAAGTTCCCAGTGCCAGTACATCCTACCAATGCCAGCCATTTTTCAACAACAACCCCACAAAATGTCTCCATCTCTCCTGCACTGCCTGCCATGGGAGTTACATCAGCAAAGGGCCGAGGGAAAAGAGATCTACAGCCAACCTACAGCTTTCCAACTCTGAGCTCAACTATGCCTGCGGATACTGAACCTGTCTCCCTTCCAATGGCTCATAGTGGAAATGGGGTTCCTCCTTTACAGGAAGATGAGGGTGTAGTCACTGAGAATGCTCCCAAAAATATTGTTACCATAAGCTCCTTGGGAAATGCAACCCATGCTACAGCGGTACCTGCCCTCACCACCAAGGCAGTATTTTCTGATCGAGTTACTCTTGTTTATGACCATCAGGAAGTAGAGGCTATCTTTCTGCTCATCCTTCTGGTTGTTATTATAGGAGAGTTTTTCAGTGCCTCATCAGTTACTATTGTAGACACTGTGACCTTGCAATATCTTGGCAAGCACCGAGACCGTTATGGGCTACAGCGGATGTGGGGCTCCCTAGGCTGGGGTCTAGCCATGTTGTCAGTGGGAATTGGCATTGACTCTACCCGTATCGATGTGTTTATGGAAGGTCAGGGCTGCAAAGCTCCAGAATACAAGAACTACCGGATTGTTTTCATTGTCTTTGGCGTGCTGATGACCCTTTCTTTGATTGTGGCAACTCAGTTCCGGTTCCATTACAACCACTACAAGCAAGAAGAAAATGAAAACAAAGAGGCAGAGGTCACCCAAATGGATAGAAATTCTTCCACAGACTCTTCCAATGAGACACACAGCAACACCAGCCAACTGCAGTCTTTTCATTTCTGGGACTTGATAAAGTTACTTTGCAGCATCCAGTATGGCTCTGTACTATTTGTCGCTTGGTTTATGGGCTTTGGATATGGCTTTGTGTTCACTTTTCTCTACTGGCACCTGGAAGATCTGAATGGCACCACCACCCTTTTTGGAGTCTGTTCTGTCCTGAGTCATGTGTCTGAATTGACAGCCTATTTCTTCAGTCACAAGTTAATAGAGCTGATTGGCCATATCAGGTAAGCAAATGGTATAAAAACCTCATTGAATGTCTGTGGTCAGTGCTATGCCAGTAATAGATATAGTGATGTGTAAGAATAAAACAACATCCTGATGAGAGAAGCATTTTGAGTAAATACATTGCACAGAAGGAAAGATATGGAAAATTTTCTGATGATACATTTTTTCAGTGGAAAATTTTCCACACCATGTTTAATATAGCTATAAATCTACCTTTATCCATTGTTGTTTGGTTTGCCATATTACAATCAATCATGTTAGATTGGCTAAATATAGGATATGAGCATCTATTTATTCTAAAGAAACAAGCATTGACAAACCCTAGCTTGAGAGGAAAAGACATCTGAATGCTGATATAAAATTAGCCATGTTTGAAAAGTAGTTGTGGACAAGCAAGGATGAAACAAGTGAATGAGATTTACAAATTTGTTCATACAGATAATCCAACAACAGGATTTGTATATTATCCTTGAAAGCAAGGATCCGGCCATGATCTAGTTGGGTGCATTCACAAATGCTGTTAGTAGATCCAAATGGAAGTCATCACTTCCCATCTGCATCTCATCTCTGCTCCCTCAGTTTCAGCTTTGGAGAGCTGGGAGATTTCCAGAGCAGAATTTTAGGAGGCTCAAAGGGCTGGAGAAGGGAAGAAAAGAAGGAAAATGCTTAGAGGTGTGTAGGTGCTGCCTGGTAAGGGAAATCACTTCCTGCTAGATTTTCTGATGCAACCTGTTCCTTCAGCAGATGTACCCATTTGGGTTCTGGCCTCTGGGACTAAAGTTCCACAACACGGTTATATCAGTTTGATACCACTTTAATTGACATGGCTCCATACTAATGCAACCCGAGATTTGTAATCTGGTAAGATATATAGGGAGAACCAGTGTGGTACCATGGTTTGTGCTCGGGCTGACTCTGGATACCAGGATTCGGATCCCCACTCAGCCATGGAAACCCACTGGGGGACCTTGGACAAGTCACACTAAGCCTCAGAGGAAGGCAAAGGCAAGTCCTCCTCTGAATAAATCTTGCCAAGAAAACTCCATGATAGATTCACTTTAGGATTATCACAAGTCAGAAGTGACTTGAAGGCACACAAGAACAATAAAGAGATATAGTTTTGTCTGATACAGTTCTTGTGCACACTCCTCTGAGCTACAGCACAAGAGCTCTCTATTCTAGAATTCAAACAACCTCATCAAACTACAAATCTAAAGACTCCCTCATTTGGTGCCTTGGAAATTAAAGTACTGTATATAAAACTGATGCCATTTTGTAGTGTTGTACAGTACTTCCATAGCTACTTATCTGAAAGTAAGTCCTTTTAAAACTGAGTAGGATTAACCTCTGAGTAAGCAAGTGCAGAATTGTCATATAAATCACACTTGAGTACTTGGATAATAACTACCACTCTGGTTGAAAAGGATTGCCAGTGACTGACCTTGCAAGACTATCTTTTAATAGCTCTCATGGGGAAAATATTTGGCAGCTGTGACTTTGCCTGGTGTAATATTATAACATTGGATGATGTCACATCTGCTCAATATCTCTCTGCTGTTCATCTCTATAAGAAACAGGAATACTTTTCAGTGGATAGTGCTGCCAATACTATGAGTTGAGGTACTCTTTTTCTCTTTCCTGGCTGAAGACTCTAAATAGCCTCTCTAAACTGCCAATCCTAAATGTTGTTAGGATAGAAAAGAAGAATAAGACCATGTATGCCACTTGAGTTCCTTGGGAGGGAAAATTCATATAACTGTAACAGATAATAAGTAACTAAATAAATAACTTACAAAAACTACCCTGTGCTTCCTTGTGCTAGAAGTACAGTCCTGCGATCGAAACTTGGGCTGCAGGAGTAAGTTCACTTGAACTCACTCATATTGAATGTTCAGTAGATACATGTAAAACCTGTGTTTGAGTATGTTTCATGGAACAGCTTTCCTTTTGACACTAACAGTACTTAAATTGGTAGTATAGTGAAAGCTCCCACCTGACATGTACAAAAGCAAGGATGGTATTTGTACAATTATGATGAAATCAGGTACTATTCATGGTTGGATAGCAGAAGGGTTCCTTTTAAAACTGATTGACTTCAGTAGGGTTCAGGGGAGCAGTTAGGCCAAATTATAGTTTGGGAAAAATGCTTTTAAGGGTCCCCTTAGAGGATAATTTTTCATTTGCTTCAAAATGTGGCCATGTAACCTTTGTGACAATGCAGCAAAATGCAGTATGTCAGAGGGATGGATGGACGGACGGACGGACACACACTGTCATTCTTTTGAATGCATCCCTGGGACTTCTGCCCCAAAGTCCTGCCCTGATGACACTACTGGGAGGGTGAAGGGATCCATGCCAGATGGAAGCAGGTCCAGACCCCCAGCTCTTTGGTACAGTTCAGTGTTCAGGAAGGCTGGGATATTTTGCTTTTTCCACTCCCACTAAATATTTCTGAACCTAGTCTACTGCTCATCCCTAGATCCCATGTAAGCCTTGGGAATAAGATCAACTGAACATTGCACTCATTCCCTCTTTTTATGGATAATTTGCTTAGGGCTGGTCCAACTGTTAGGCGGGGGGGGGGGGGGGGGCTAGACTGCTTCAGATGGCAGAATTGTGGGTGCCATTAAAGTATAGCAATCTAAAAAGTTTTTAAACCATTGTTAAATCATTCTATAATTTAAATGCAATTTTGTGAAGATTATATCTTTAAGCAACACTTAACTAGTGACATAACACTTCAAGAAATATGATCAAAGCTTATTTCTTGATCTTGTTCAATTTTTTACATCCAATTCTAAAATGGATGATGCCATAAATTCCTATTAAAGTGCTAAAAGTAAAAGATGAACTGTGATCTTTTCCCACTTGGGCCAACACCAATACCCAAATTTGATCCTTTGTTTTCTAGTTTCCTGATCAAGAAAGGTAGTGAAGAAGTAGTCAGATGTTAAAATAATATGCATTATTCAAAAGCTTTACAATTCTAATGCAGTGTTGAAATAATTCTGAAAAAGTGACTCAACTCCAGGAGAACATCAGCATATCCTCCAATCCTGATTTGGCAGAGACAGACCTGTTTAATTCTCTGCACCCTACTTTTTCATCTGCTTTTAAAATGCACCAGTTTCTCTATCCTTCTCCCATCTTCACCCCATCATCTTCTTCTGAGTTCAAAGAGAGATTGCTCTCAATTAACTCAGCAAGTGGAAGAGGAAAGGGCAAAGGTAAACTGCTGCAGCCTCTCCTAGCTTATCTGTTCTTCTTCATTAGTAACTTTTGCCATCAATGCCCACACTTTACTGTTGCTCAGCCATGTGTCCCTGTTTCCACCTGTGAAGTGTTGGAAGGTTTGCATCAATGAAAACATACAGTTAAACAGTGCAAAGTGATGCATATTTTGGTGATGGCAGTGGGAGTGGAGAACAGTGTTTTGGTGACTTAATATAAGAAACAGAATTATTGTTTTTGGAAGAAGAGAGATAGCAGTGTATTGCCTATGTCATAATAAACCTCATAAATTCTGTAGTGTTTCACACTGTCTTTCTGTGTGCGGTTGAGCTACCGTAACACAAAAGGAATGTTGCAGAACCAGAAAAGGGTGAAGAAAAGTCCTAGAAGTCATTCTAGTAAAAATGGTTGCATATAATGCCCTTTCAACAAAGATTTCTGAATAGCTTTGACCTGAAAACTGAAGGAAGCATTTAGAAATGTGTAAAACATGATTAGTGGTCATGTTGGTATGAGGTATAAACACACAATCTGCCTGCCTCGTGTTGCTTCCCATTGCTAGTGTAATGACACAGGGGTGGACCATATAGAAGGCAGCCATGTCATGGAGCTAATGAATTAAGTCCACAGGAACAGTGTGTTCACCTAGATATAGTCCTTTCAAGTCTTCTCTGCAGCTGCTCAGATTCCCAAAGAGACAAGGAGCTTGAAATTAAATACCCACATGTTTTTTTCAGAATGGAAGCTTGTTCAAAGAAAAGATTAAAGTAATGACAGTCTGGCCAGTTTTTTGTGGATTTTTTGGGCTATGTGGCCATGTTCTAGAAAAGTTTGTTCCTGACGTTTCACCAGCATCAGTGGCTGGCATCTTCAGAGAATGCTGGCATGGAAGTGACATATTATAGATACTGTATGGCCCTGGGTTGGGAGGAGTGAGTTCCATGTTAATCTGTGTATTGTTCTGTTGTTGAATGGCAAGACCTCAGGGTGGGAGAATCACTAACTAAACAAACACAAATCTGCTTTGCATGGCCTGGAATTGATGGGAAGGGGTTAGAAAGGAGATTAGCAGATGGTGGTAGAGTGGTAACTGGAAGAGGAATAGGAAGGATGAGGATGGATAGGAAAGGGTCCAAGTGAGGAGATTTGATTTAGACAAATTGTAGTGAACATTGACTGAGTTTATTGTAGATGTATGAGATAAATTGTTTATATGATGAATGCGTATGATTGTAGATTGATGTGATCAATTTAATAAAGTAAAAAACAACAACCCTGAGTCCCAAAGGTGTATAGAAAATTAATGAAAAGTTAAAGATTTGTAATTCCTTTTTGACATTAATGTAAACAATATATTTAGCATTTATCTGAGCATGATTTATTTTTGGTGACTGCTTCTATAGTTTCAAAATAGGGTGTGTTGATAAAAAATAATCAAATTAATTTATTAAGAAACTGCTTGTTTGATCAGAAATTTTGGAAGATACTGCTACTATCTTGTGCATTAAGTGCAAGCAAACTCAATATATATTTGCTAAATATTGTAGTCTAATAAACTTCCTCATACGTTTATACCAGTAGGTCTAGATGCTATAAACTTAGCATATCAGTTAGATCACAGACTTTAATAGAAAACTGTAAATAGCACATGAATATCATAAATACTGTATATACTCATGTATACGTCCACAACTTTTAGAACTTTTGTTACATGCCCTTAAGCTTTACCTTTGACTTATCCACAGGTGATATAAAAATCCATAATTTTAGCCTCAGTCTTCCCTCAACTTATATATGAGGTCAGCTTATAGCCAAGTATATACGGTAGTACCTCTAGAAGCAAGCAACAGACTACCGAATATATTCAATTATAAATCGACCTCATGTATAAGTCAAGACCAATTCTGGTGGCCAAAGTTATGGATTTTGATCTGGCCAATGGATAAGTCAAGGATAAAACATAGGGGCATGTAACAAAGGATCTAGGCATAAATGTTTGTGCTCACCCTAAAGGCTGGATGGATGAGAAAATGGGGGGGGCAGTGCTTCCAGGACAGATTACACGCTTGTCTTTCACTAGGGGGAATGGTTTCTTTTTAAATAAGAGTTAAAGTACAGTACATACATTGCCCCATGGATAAATCAACTCAGGTTTTTGGGGTCAATTTTTGGTCTAAAATTTGTAGACTTATACATGAGTACTGTATATGCAGTAAGCAAAGCCCTGTAAGAAAATACTGAACTGTTGAAGATATTTTATTCCTGATCCCTCTGCTCAGTTTTCTACCTCACGAAGTCAACCTTCTACACCCACAAAATATGCTCATTTTTCATGAAGACTTATCTTTATGTTTCCCCTCTACTTTGAAGGGGTTATGGACATACCGATAACCAATGCCAGCTACTTTAAAATCTTAATTTCTGTTTGTCTCAATGGGCAGCTCTCATTTCTATCCCTGAAGACATTTTAAAACAGCATGAACCAAAAAATAATATTTCCCAGTAACATCTGCAGTCAGTAAAATTGTTCCTTATACCCTTTATGTCCCTGTGAGATCTTTCCTCAGTCCTGCTTTCCCAGCCACTCCATTCTGTTCTGCTTCCTTCCCAATTTTTTGAAGTCCCTGCTTCTTTGGACTCAGTCCTCATTGGGCTGTTTCTGGGAGTTCCTCCTCTTCTTCACTTCTCCCTTATAGCCCAAATGAATCTGCTAAGATTTCCTAGGGGTGGGGGTGGTGACACCATTTACGCCGCCTAAGTGCACCTAGTTGGAGAATTAACTCAAAATAGAGGAAATTAATTTTTTTGACTGGGCTCCCAAACACATCGGCCAAGATCCTGAATTGGGAGACAAATTGCATGTACACAACCATGATACAAATCCCAGTCCTCCTTTTCTCCGCTGTAGCCCTCCCACAACACAGCCATGGGATAGTGGCAGAGAAAAACCCAAATATTTCTCTATAGTTTGACACATAGCGATTACATCATCCTCAGGGACCTCTGGAGAAATCGAGGGATGAGGCCTGGTTTTTTTTGGGTGGTGGTGCTTGCAGGGTCAGTAGAGAATTTGCACCTCCTCCATGTCCAAAAAAGTGTGCTATCATGGCATGCATGGGACTTGCATGACTCCCTAACAGGATGCCAGCCATCATTTTATGAAATGATGAATATACAAATAATGTTACTGAAAACCCTGTTTCTCTAGTTTAGTTTAATAACATAATAACAGTTAGGTTTTCAAAAATTACACTTAGGGCCAGATTTGTATAATCTTCATGTAATTTAATTACTTCCTGCCAGGCATTTCTTAGCACATGATGATTAAGATTTAATGCTGTGTAATAAATTTGCAGGTGCTCTGTCTCAAGGGATCCTTTCTCAAGGCAGTTTTTCTGCTGATGAGACAACAAATGATAGTACAACTCCCATTCCAATGCCTACATCACCTCCTAACTTTTACAAAGTTATCTTTTTGTTGTTGTTCTTTAAAAAGGGACAGTTCTACAGAGGGTTAACCTACCATCCTCACTGACACATCAGACGGGGGCCCGGGGGGGGGGGTCTTCACAGTGGCTGCTCTGGAACTCTTTTCTGCAGAGGCTAGACTGGCCCTTTCCTTGCTGTTGACAATTGTAGACTTTTTAAAAAGAACAACTACAGGCTTTCAGAAACTGGCTTATTTTTAACAAAAGTGCTTCCAACAGAGCTTTTCATTTTTTAAAAAATGCATATTTGTAATGTTTAATTGTTGCTGGGAGAGTGACTTCCTTTAACCATGTGGAAATGTTGCAGAACAATGCAAATATTTGATAGTACAGAACGCCAGTGTTGCTCAGAATCAAGAGATTTGGAAAGCATTCTGGAAAATCTTGGAACACATTCTTAATTGCATTCTCCAACCTTGGACATGTTATGGAAAAAATAGTAATAATAATAAAAAAAATAGTTTCCTCCTAATAATCTTGACCAAAGGCATATCATATTTTTTCATGTTTGAGTTACATTCCCAATAAACCATATGACTGAACACTTTTTTGCCATTTTTAATGGATAGAAGGCTGCGTGGCTATCTGCTGAACACATAAGACTTCACTGAAGTCACACAAATCAGGCATTTTTCTGTTTTCCACTCTTCCTGGTCAGTTTGAAGTAGGGGGTTGAGGTTTGATTGCTCATGGAGTGCACAGGGACAGACACTAAACTTAAAGCTGAGCAACTTTATTTTCCTGTACATCAAACCAAAACAGTTCTTCACAGTTGCACAGGCTGGTGGGACAAAGGCCTTTGTACCATATCACATCAGAAGCTGGGTAGAAGGTTATGTAAGTGCTGCTCAGTGCAATGCATATAAATATTATAGCATCATAATGTTTCCTGAAACACACATTTGAGTTGTCTTTTGGACATAGGGCTGAACATCACACATACACCAGAGGATAGAAATGTCACTTTATTGGACCACATCCCCCCCTCCCCCAGGTAGCATGGACGATTATGGGGCATTGTAATCCAAATGTAAATTTTCCAAGTTTTCCATCACAAATAATCCTGCCTCTGATATTATAAGTGCTTGTCTCAAGCTACTGTTGGCATCAGTTTAAAGCTGATACTCAACTATTAGTTGACGAGCAGAGTATGTCACCTTTTATGCTCATTTCTAAACTGCTTTCCAACCCTTTCTTCTGGCATGTTTCTGTTTAGTGCACAACAACTAGCAAGCATTTTTGTGCTGGTGTTTTTACCCCAAATAAAGCATAACTGAAGAACAAAACTGCCTTGATCCTGAAATTAAAGCACTTCCACTCTATAGTTCTAGCCTTTGAACAGCAAGTGCTCCCATCTCATACTTTAAAACATAATTCCACTTTCTAACTAACCATTCTTAACAACTGAAGTTTTCAGAGTACAGTACTGGAACATGGGACTTTTCTGTCTTAAAGGTTCAACCCCGTCTCCACCCCCAGTATGTGTACCTTTACAGGTCACATTTTAAATGTTTAGTCATTGCCATGTAAAACAAGTACAGACACTGACCCAAAAGTAGAAAAACAGGATCTTTTCAGCAAAACACAAAACTCTGGTTGTTACTGGGCTACAAGAGACAGTGCTGTATGCATATATTTTTCTGCAGGCTGTAACCTTCAGGGAAAAGGAGAAGGCCAGAAATCACTATGTGTTGTGGCATTTCATCAGTAATGAGCATCTTCTACATTTAAAATTGCAAGTCACAGAATTTAAAACACCAAAATGGAGCATTATTGCTCTGTAAGTCCATATTCCATTAACAAACTGGACACTAGCTGCATATTTTATTTTATGGATTAAACAACAAGGGGCATCTTTGAACTGAAGCTAATAATTATTGAGTTGGTGGATGTTAATTTCAAGCAGTCTCTCTATTAGAATAAATGAAATATATGTGTGTATTGTAACACACTGGCTTAGGATTGAAAGTGAACTAATAATTTACCCTTGTGTGAAGGTCTGAACTATTTCTCTTATGGGTTCAGAAGATAGCCCATGAAATTAAGCCCGTTTTATGAATCATTCCTTCATTCCTTTAGCAGAGACCCTCATGTCTTGTAAAAAGAAATGACTGAACTTCAGCTTTTTGCTGTCTTCACAAAAACACTTCTGGGTCCACAGTACAGTAATTGCTTTTTAAAAACCTGAATGCTACAAGCCACTGGCCTGTAATACAAAATACATGCTGCTCCCTTCATTGTGCTGTTGCCTTAACACCCACAGCACCAGGCTTCAGCATGAACCAGCAATGAAAATGCCCCCCAACATTTCACAAATGAAAACCGGGGCACTTCTGGCTAGTTAACGTCAGTGTGTAATCAAAATGGCAAATGTTATTAATGGGGAGGAAGCGATAAGATAGGGCTGCTGCTGAGGGCAGAATTAATGTAGTTTGACGCTGCTTTAATTCACATGGCTCCATCCTATGGAATCCTGGGATTTGTAGTTTGTTGTGGCACCAAAGCTTTGACAGGGAAAGCTAAATATCTCTCAACTCATCATAATTTATCATCATACCCCCCAACCCATTATAATCTCAGTTCTTGAGAAGAGGCCAGGCCTGTATTATGACTGAAATACATAATTTTAAAAAATATGTCACAAGGTTAATCAAGTATGAGCTGTTCTTTCTTTCAGTTTCAAGGTTAGCTCTCAAGTTGATTCACTATTTAGTATTCCACCCAAAATAAAACTGTGGACAGAACTGTTCTATGCTAATAAGGATTTCAGTTCAATTATGTTACTACTTGTAAATGTAAATGAGAAAATTGCCAAAGTCTTTTGTTCTTCCCTGCCTTTCTAGAGTCCTGTATATCGGCCTTGCCTGCAACACAGCTCGTTATATTTACATTTCTTATTTGGAGAACGCTTGGACTGTTCTGCCAATGGAAGTACTTCAAGGTAAGAAGGCACTGTACTTCAGATCTTGTAGCGTAATAACCAGGTACTTAAATTATTCATATTGCTTGCTGAGCCATAAATTAAAATCCAAACCACATTTTTGCACCCATCCCATGGGAAATAACCCATGGAATCATTTCCTTTCCATTTCATTGTGACCTCGGAGGAAATTTTATTCTGCTTGCCGAAGGAAAATAAGAATGAAAACAAGGCCTGTTTCTTCAGCTGACCTAAGATTTTGTCTGGGACTTGAACTAAGCAAACAATCAGATGGCAGCACACACCTCGTAACTAAACAAAGAGAAGAGAGGTTTGTGCCTGCTGCACATAAAGCTTAGTTGTTTCTCTCTGTAAGGGATTAATCTTTTAAATTCTGTTGCTTTCTTTTGGCTACACAACTGAAAGGAGACCATTGGTTTGTAACCCTGGACTCAACAAAATAAGCTGCTCACTTAATAGTCAGGAATAACCAGTTCATTTAATTACCAGTCACATTCTCTGATCTAGAGTGAAGGTCAAGGACCAAACAGCTGGTCTGGGGATGGGGGAAAGCGCAGAGGCATGACATCTCAGGCATTCCTTATTTGTGAGACTTGTTGGGGTGCAATGGTGATTAATTAAAGGAGTAGAAAGTGAAAATAGGAATTTGCAGCATGTCAGTGGGGATTACTGCAACAAAACAATTTAAGTCTTGTAAAGGAAACGAGGAGTAGTACATGGGGCTGAACGGGAAAGTAATCAGGTAGGAGAGGCAGAATGAGGACATTTTCCCCTCAAATAAAAGATCTATAAAATAGAAGGAATTTTCCTTCAGTCCCCAAATTTCTAGCATTATAGAGAATGAGACTCTGAAAATCATACATGCCTTGAACTCTTAGATCAAGCATGTGTGCATTCCCTTGGTAACTTTGCCTGCACCTTTTCTTTGGATACCTAAACTGCATTTCTAAATGCTCTCAGCTGATTTTTTACTGCAATGATAGAAATTTGGGGACTGAAGCAAAATTTTATTTGGGGCCCAAAATTCTTATTTGGGGGGATACTGTATTCTCCTTGTTTTGATTCTGTTGTAGTGTCCTGGCTCCAAGTAGTTTAGGGCTTAGGGTAGAATATCTACTTTGGTGACTTTGGATGCCTTAATCTCCCTCATGCCTCTCCCAAGCTACAAGCTGTCTTTGGGCATTTCATACAGCATTGGAGCATTCTCTTGCACAGTTAAGACAAGGCATATGTAAGGCCAAGGAGCAGACTAGCTATTAGAGATTTCTGCATTTGGATTACAAATCTCATTGAAGTAATATACATTGCTTTAGTTTGCTAGAGAATGGTGAATTAGAGGCATCATTGGGGTGTGCAGGGTGTGCAGTCTGCACCAGGTGTCACCCCAGAGGGAGGTGTCCACCCAGTGGGGCAATTCACCCAGACAGACTGGCACGACTACTGGGCGAGCGAAAAAGGGCATCACCTCCCTTTCCTGCTCACCCAGCAGCTGCATCAGACCCCACATGGGCCCTCTGGAGGCTGTAGCACCACCACCCTCAACAATGGCTGCTGCTGTGGGGCCAGTACCTTCAGAGTCTGTCTCCCCCCACCCCAATACTGGGTGACACCACTGCAGCAGAACCACTGCATTGATCTTTTAAAGACTTACGTTTTAACACCCTGCCCCCTTCACTGAGAAGGAATGGGGTGGCATAGTACAGCAACAGATCTTGCATTTTTTTTTAAATGGAGGAGGGGATGATTCTTCATGAGCTATAGTTATCAGACCTGGGGAGGGATAAAATGGAAGATATTGCGAGTGCATTGCAGGGGATGGGGAAAGTAAAGATTTATTGGTTTCCCCCCACTTACACAACTATATGTTGTTTCACTGACATGACATGAACATGGAAGGATGCATACCAAAACAACATGTGTGTAGACAGTCCACCACAGTTCCAACTGCAGCATCTGTTGGAAAAGCAATGATTTGCTGATGTTAGGAGCTGGTGATCTAAAAGATTCCTTTGTCTTTAAGGTGCTTCTGGGCTCTTTGTTGGTTTTGCCGGCAGAGAAATAATAGGGCTTATCACTCATGTATCTATCCTTGAGGCTCCTCCTTTTGTTTTGCATTCTTGTGTTTCTAGTTCCTCCTGTGCCCTGCCTTGAGTGAAATCCAGAACCAGAGCTGTGAATATCAAAGGAGGTTTCAAGAAAAGAATAGAAAAGAAAAAGTTTGTTGCAACAAAAATAGCAAAGTTTTTTGTCACCATAAAGGGTAGAAGCTTTATTGTAGGGATACTGTACACTTTCATATTGGATTCTAGCTCATGAGTGATTTTGTCCTTGGCATCAAGTATGAACATTCTATAGCAGTGGTTAAAAGGTATAAACTAAGCCTAGGAGGCCTGGGTTCAAATGCCTTATATAACATTGCCTCCTTGGATCCCATGCTGGAATAAATGAGGGATATAAAATCAAGTAATCAATCGCCACTGTCCATGACATGTGAGACACACTGGTCTGAATGTCACAGGTGGCTCTGTGGGTGGATATTAAGTTGAAACTGATGGTATTCTCATTTCATCCAAACTTGTGTTTAGCCTACAGATTTATGGTTGCTACAAGCAATTTACTTCCTACAGCTTAGGAATGGTAACTGTACTAGCCTTCCAGATATTGTTAGAGTACAACTCCCATTATCCCTTAACAATGGTGTCACCAGGGCCTGGGGTGCACCCCCTGGAGTCATGCTGGTTTGAGGTTCCATAACAGCACACGGACGCGGGAGGATGCTGAGTGTACGGCAACAGGTGACAAACACAACTTAGGGAATTAGCTCCACCGAGAAACAAAACTGAAAATGGTTACGGCACCACAAACGTAGTCCTGAAAGTCCTCGTGGCTCTCGGGCCCCTCTTTTCCTGGGTCTTCTTCCTTGAAGGCTGGGCCTTTAGACCCTCAACTCGCAGGCCAACAACGTCCTTGAATATCCCACAACAGCCAGGGCCACAGGTTGATGACGGCCCGAGTTTGGAAAGGCTCAGTGATGCTGTCTCTGGCCAACGGGTGCACTAACTGGGCAAAGAACCCTTCCGCTGGGGCTTCCTGATTCTCCCCTCTCAGGTGTCTCTCCCCGTGGCCTCGTAGGTGTTGTCTGGAGACCTCAGCGGCCCACGTGTCCTGGCCTCGGGCCACCACTTCCTCCTCCTAGCCGGTCCCCTCGTGTGTGCCAGCTCCTCCCCCTGGGTTGGCCCTTCTGGCCCTTTTCTACTCTCCGCCCCACCTAACCCTCACCTATCCACAGCTGTTCCTCCTTGTGCTTGCTCCACCTCTGCTTCCCGGGTGTCCTCCTGGTCCCGCAGCCCATCGTCTCCAACAGCGGGACACCAACCCGACTCCTCCCCTCCTTCCGCCCTCTGACAAATGGCTACAGAGGTTGATGAAAGTATGATTCCAGCAATGTTTGGGTTTTCTCATCCTGGCATGGTTAAATGAAATGGCAGGAAGTCAAGTGTATTGCAGGTACTATCTTCATTGCCATATAATTAATAAAAGAAAGCCAGTGGGGTATTGTAGTTTTAATGTTGGACTAGGAATCTAGAAGACTAGAGTTTGAATCTCTGCTCAGCTATTAAACCCATGGGTGACCCTGGGCAAGACACATGTTCTCAGCCTCAGAGGAAGACAATGGCAAACTTCTGAACAAATCTTACTAAGAAAACTCTGTGATAACAACACACAGCATAATAACAAACGTAGGGGGTGTACAGACCAGCCATTAAGGCTGACCTGGGGGCAGAGTCCAGGCAGGGTGTCCGCATGATACATGCCCCGACTCAGCCCCCAGGCCAATGTGACACCGCATGCCGCACCACACGACACTCCTCTGGCACTGCGTCTACATGATGCACTGCCAAAGGAGCGCTGAAAAGCCATGGCACCAGCAGATATGGTTCCCTTTACTGTGGCGCAGAAAGGAGTAGCTTTTTGAGGCTCCTTTTTTTGTCACGGAAAGGCAAGATCAGGGCTGCAACATGTAGGTGCTGTAGCCCCAATCCAGCGCTAAAAGGGGTGGCCTGTACAGCCCCTTAGACTTCAGTAAGATGGGAAGTAAGAGGAAGGAGAGGAAAAAATCTAACCATTTAAAGATAAGAAAGGAGAGGGACTGGGGTGATGCTAGGATAAACCAAACCTCAAATCAATGAGATGGCTGGATCGTGTACACATTCTAAAATTCTGGAGCAGTTAGCATGTCTAGGAGCAAACAACCACTGGTGCTTTCTGTAACTGACAATGGCATCATATAAGAGTCTACTCAGATCTTTTGAATTCAGTGGGTCTTAGTAAAGTAAATGTGTTTCACAGGGGTGGGAATTGTGTAGTTCTCCAAATGTTGTTGCATTGCAGCTTCCATTGGCTCCAGCCAGCAAAGCCAATGATGTGGAATGCTGGGAGTTACAATCCAATGTCATCTCAAGGGTGACGCAGTTTACACTCCTAGTGTATAGAATTGCAAAGTAAAGGTAGCTTCAGTGGGTGAATTGAAAAGCTGCACAGGTGCACAATACATTTTTGTATAATATTGTATTTAATTTCAGCAGATATGAAAAAAGGAGGTCAAACCAAAAATGACAATATGGAGCTAGAACAGTGGCAATGAGGGTTTGTTCATTGGTTTGTTTTGCAAAGTCGTGCTGGAGATTGGACAAACCTATCTGGTAGACCAGGTGTCTGAAGCAAGATGCAATTTGCTATTTATGTATTAATTTTGCAAGCCTACGCAGGAAAATGCTGACGAGTAGCAGTCGTACATTGTAAAATCAATGCCTCAAGGGTCTTTTGATGCTAAAGTCAGAAGACTTTCAGCTGATACTACTTATTTAGCTGATTAAATACTCTGTGAATGGATGAGAGAATTGGAGAGGAAGATGGGTGAGGCTTGGTATTTTGGATTTTTTTTTCAGGGTGGCTGAGAATCAGTTGCTTCAGAATAAAACATTATAGGGCTTTTTGTTAAAGCATCTCAGTAACATTTCAGGACAACTAGTGAATGTCATGAACAGTTTAGTGAAAATCAGAAGAAAAGCTCAGCTTTACTCTTAGTATAAACTCACCATTGCTTTTTTTGGAGGGCAGCATAATACAGCCATTGGAGAAGTAGTAGTGAATGCCTTTTATTCACACTATAGGGCAGCAGTGGGATTTGCCTGATCCTCTAGATTTTGTTATATTGCAGCTCCCAGCATTCCTATCCTTGGCAAAGACTGCTGGGATTTGCAGTCTGATGTCATATGGAGGGTCACATGATTTCCAATCCTGATTTAGGAGGTGGTTATGACTGTTGTGCACAGACTCTCCCTTCCACGGTGCAATTATCAGTATTTCTCTCCACCATCCTTAACAATGATGCTCTAAGTCTTTATGTCAGCACCAAAATTTACCAGCTTTTGCTCTTAGCAGGAATTTAATTTTTAGTCCAGTTAGAAGCAAACTATGATAAGCATTAACTATTATTAGTCATGCAGGTATAATAACTAATGACAGTTAAGACCAGCAAACTAAGAGCTTCTTGTGCATAAAAGAGGAAGAGATCAATGAAGGAGGACATTGGATGTCTTCTTTAATCATAGTGAAGGGCTGCAGGTACTCATAAACCTGCAAAAGGCCTATGCATGAATTAATTGTCTAAATCAAGAAGTAGAGAATCTTATTTGGCTCTGGCCTAAATTCTAATTTGGGAAGGTCTTTTAAGCTACAGTAGTGGATGAGGCTAAGAGCATACATGGGACTGCACACTGTTGCCACTGGTTAGGAATGCTGGAGGTTGCAGTCCAGCAACATCTGGAGTGCTCCATCATGCAGTCACATCACTGAGGTTGGTGTCACCTGGTGTGAGAAATAATGGTGTCACTCCCACCCCCATTGACATCTTCCCATTTCACACCATACAGAATCCTTAGTAATGCTTTTTTGCATTGCATTAATGTTACTAGTAAATTATAATTCCCATATGCCACTGAATGTAATGCTAATAGTTGTGACATAAACAACTAGCAAGATTAAAATTGTACCTTCGCATTATAGCATCATATGCACAACCTAAATGTATTTACATTTACATAGTGAAAAACAATGTGATGTTTTAAAAGAAAAATTTAAAATAATTTTTAAAAATTAAACATTTAAAAATAATTTTTGAATTAAATTTTTAATTTTAAAATTTTAATTTAAAAAAATTCTGGGCCTCTCCTCACTGAGCTTCACCCCATTCCCACCATCTCTTAAAACATTTTAAAAGGAAGCAGGTGAATACCACAGCTCGTTTCTGCCCAAAAGTAGGTGTTTGAGGAGCAGTGGTGTCACCCCCCCCTCTTTTAAGGTGTCACCTGGTGCAGGCCGCACCCCCCAAGTGATGCCACTGCCATCATCCTCATTCCTGCATTAGATGTTGCAAAGGGAAATTGACATAGGAGTACCATTTTCTGTAGTAGCCCTCAGCTCCTAGGAATCTATCCTCTTTAAATTTCCTGTGGCACAGGTTGCCTCTGTGTTTCATGGGCATATCCACCAATCAGAATTTTAAGCAGCTCACCAGACGGCAAATTGCTCAATTCCATAAGGATGAGCTATGACAGTTTAAGAGGTATCTGCCTAGATATGATATGGAACAGTTTTTAAAAAGGAAACTATAAAGGTATCAGGCATAAGCATATGGCTCCAACTTTGCCAAATAATTCCTACATAGAATTAGTTTGGGTTGTTGCTGCCTATTTGTGTGTCCATGTAGTAGCAATTTAGCTCATCTCCTTTTAAAACCAGTGGGAGTCTTTTGTACTTATACCCACCAACTGTCCCAATTTGGCAGGGACAAGCCCTCTGTTCTGCTTTTTCAGCCGTTTAAGAATGTTAAAGTTGCTTTCTCCTCCTCTTGTTTCCCCCCTTGTTCTCTGCTTACTTTAGTTGCTCCAAAAGCACAAAAGTACTTTGTATTCAACTCAGAAGATGGGAGAGGAGAGTAGAAGGCAGGATCATGCCATGTCCAATAGGCTCAGACAAAAACAAGCTGCTACAACATCTCCTGTTCTTCCCCATTTAATAACTTTTGCCATGTTGATTGCACACTGATGTTGCTTGGCCCAACATATGTCCAGGTTTTCATCAGTGAAATGCTGGAAGGAATGCTGTATTTGTGATCCTGGAATGAGATTAGTTGTTCTCTAAGAGCCATCAGCTTCCTTTCATCATTTCCTCCCTTTATTTCTTGGTACATTCTGTTCAGGCAGACAGAATCAGTAATTAAACATAATTTAATACACACCAAATCCAGATGATGCCACCTATAGAACTTGCAGGTGCCCTTGAGAAGGAGCTATTCAGAGTATGTTACTTAGGGACTTTGCTGAATGGGCCATAGATCATATTCTTTGCATACAGAAGGTCCTCTGTTTCATTCCTCTTTTCCCCACTTCGACCAGTAAGGAATCTTTGGAGTGACACTGCAGTATTGCCTAAACTCAGCTGATGACCAATAGAGCTAACACTGCATCTAGGTCCATATCTAGGCAGTGCAGCACATTTGCCTCTAAGGTTTGTGTCATTCTCAGCCAGAGCTTGGAAGTAACATGGTATAAGAAACAGCTTGGGTCTTGAACCTTGCACTCACCAGTCAGCATCTTCTGAGCCACAATGTCTCCTGTTATGCATTTACTTGTTACTTTTGGAATATTTGGCAGGGATCATTTTGTAGGGTTTGGGTCTGTATTTTTAATATTCAAGTATATTTTTGTAAACAACAACAAAAAAGGCAAACATTTTCCTAAGACCTGACTAATCTATTATTACCACATTACATCCAGCATCCTGGTAGTGACATGTGTGTGTAAGCATAGCTTGGGTGTCCCTTTTTGGATGGAGTGGAGAAGCCTATTTTCTTGCCCTTGTGTTCCCTCCAAAAACCTCCCATCACCTGGTAACTGTCAAGTTCTGAGGTGGGCCCCTGGTGCTATCACTTACCAGTGGGGAAGGCAAGACATTTCATTTCTCCTCCAGCCAATCAAGCTGAAACCAGTGGTCCTCATGGTCTGAATCACTTCCATCTTCCCATGGATAACTGGCAGCAACTGGAGCCCCTTCCTGGGCATCACCTGTCAGGTGGTGGTAGGACATAGAACTACATCTGCAGAGCTATGCACAGATGTAGGATCTCAGACTATTTGTAAAATAAGCACACAACTTCCCTTTTGTAAAGAGATGGCTAACAAAGTACTTAGGGAGGGTGGAATCTCTAACTCTGGTTTTACCAGTAAAGGTTGGGCTCATAGCAGTAGTGTTTGGATGATGGGCTCACTGCAACTAGATGCCCATTCACTGCACTAGTTCTCACTTTCATTTTTCTCTTTGCAAAATCTATTCCTTGCTGTCCACTTTGGGAAAAACAAATGTGGTACTTCAGATTCATGTTAGAAATAGCGGTAGACCGAATCCAATTCTTGCCTGACTAACCTGGGTCATTTGTGAGACACAGTGACAATTTATCTTGAACCTTTGCCAGCACTGAGGGTGGAGAAGCTAGTGCCACTTGGCAGGTGAGTAAATCCAGCATGTAAAGACATGATGATTCAGAAGAGGTTTCACTCATAGGACTAAGTTCCTTCTATATCTCTTTCAAAGCAGCAACAAAACTTTTCCATGCCTGGCTTCTTTATGTTAAGGCAAAGGTCTCCAGTGAGGTCTGAGCCTCAGGAGGATTCAAATCTGTTCCTTGGAATCCAGGTTCTCATTCCAACAAACCACCCATTTCACAGACAGGCAAAACAATAATTCCTCCAAAATTGCAGTCACTGTATCGTTAATGTTAGTTCATTCTGCCAAATTTCCCCAAACAGAGAGATCACCCCAGGCACACACAGGAACAACGTAATAGTCCTATACTCTGCACACCCAAGAACCACACTGTGTATCAGGATCATCCACCATCCACCTCTACATATTCTCCTTCTGGATGACTTGTTGGAACAATGGTTTTGAAAAGATACAAAATGAGATGGGGTACTATAAATAAGGCCTTATCTATAAATGTTTAAAAGGGTAACAGATAGAATCATACAAAACCCATATATACAAAAGATACAGAATAAAGCATATTAATAATGGCAAACATAATAACAAATATGCAACAGAAAAGAAGGCTGAGAATAGAGTGAGCAAAAGAGGGAGAGAGAGAGCTCACTACAAAGTTAGCCTACTTAAGACTCGAAAGTTTATTAGAGCTATGCACATACAGCTGCAGGTCATCTGTGTTCTCAGTAGCTCTCCATTAACCCTGTAATGGTCATTAACCTTATAATGGCTCAAGTGTAGAGCTTGTTACTATTCCAACATGACATACACATAAACTCATTCTCTCTGCTTCTGTTACACGGGTATGTCCAGAGACAAACAGATTTTTGCTCTATTCACCCACCATACAAGTACACGCACATACACACCATCCCTCCCATCCTTCCAACCTTCCCTACTAGCCCTTAGGCACCCTGTTGCTTCTCCAGCCCATGCTGGGTTACTCTGTGGCCTTCTACACTAGCCTCTGGAGTACCTGAGAGCTCCTCTTCCCCAGATTTCTAGGCAGACAGTGGGAGACGGGGAGGTTTCCTTTCTTCTTATTTGGTCTGTATGTACTTAGATGAGAGGGAAGTGGGGGGCATGCAGAGGCTGGTGAACTGTAAAGCAAATCCCTTGCAACTGTTTACAATCTTCACTGTGTAAAAATACTTCTCGCCTCACATGAGTCCTAAACAGAACTTGGACAGTTACTTTTAAGAAGCAATTCATTATTACTCCATCCCTGACATGGGATTGATAATTGCTGTTACAATTATGATTGTTTTAAAAGCTTTTCACTTATTAATTTCTCAAAAGTAATTACTTTTTAGTTACTTTTTAAAACAAGTTGAATTATACAAATTGCAGTATGAAACACATTATTGTAAAGTCCATCTTTTTTGTTTTCTTGAGAAATGAAGGTTTTCAGTATAGCTTTTAGGAGGGTGCTGTACTGTTTTTATTGTTTTAATGGTGGTTTTTGAAATTATGTTATATAATTTTTAACTGGATGACTAAAATTGTTTCCATTTCAATGTTGTTCATGTTTTGTACTGTATCTTGTGATTCTGTTCTATTTTAATTTGTAAGTTGCTTTGAATCCTAATTTGGGAGAAAGGTGTATAGAAAGACGGTGGTGGTGATGATAATAGTCATAATATCTGTTACCTATTTCAGGCCTCTTTGTTCAATTTGAGTTTAGCTGCAGTCCTCACAATCCCCACAAAGTACTTTCTGTTGGCTTGGTCTCTGTCCATTAAACAACGTGGCTCTGCCTGTACTGGATGGGGTTACACTACACCTGAAATCTCAACTCGCTGTTTGGGTGTTTTGGACTCTGATCCTGGATGTCTAGGTTTAGCAGTGGCCAAGAGTGCATTTGCACAACTAAAACCTCTCTGCCAGCTTTGCCTATTCTTTCTGAGTTGTCAGATTTGACTACAGTGACACATGTCTTGATTACATTCCATTTGGACTACTGTAACACACTCTACATGGGGTTGTTTTTGGAAACTGGAAATGTCAGCACTTCCAAAATGCAGTCCAGACTATCTGATATAGCCTATCTCCCCATAAAAACCTGCTGGAGTTTTAGGATTTGCCGAGGAAGGCTTTCTCTCAGTTCTTCCACCATCACAATAGACTTGGTGAAAACGTGAGAGAGAACCTTCTTGGTAGCTACTCCCACCCTCTGCAACTCCCATCCTCAGGAGGCTAGGCTGGCCCCCTCCCAGCTTTCCTTTCGCCAGCAGGCAAAGGCCTTTTTGTTTAAGAAGGCTTTTAATGTGTAAAAGCTGCAAATGCATGGGAGCTTCTTATTGGGATGTGTGTTTTATTTATTTTTAAAACTTTTGTATGACTTTTAAATTATATTATACTATTAAGTGTGGAGATTTTTAATTGTTTTTAAGATTTTATTGTTAAGGTTTTTAAACTGACTCTCTTTGGGAGTCATCTTGAGTCCGAGGAGAAAGGCAGCATAGAAATGAAATAAATAAATAATGTCGATATGAATCATCACAGTTGCTTGTCTTCTGCAGATGAAGCCATGGCGGCTGTCATCTTGAGTACCTGCACTTCAGTAGTTTCCATTGTACTCATTGACATAGACATTGTTATCTTAGCAGCTGCAACATGCATGAATAATAGTAATCTACAAGGTGCTGTGCCTCATAACATCTTCCTTTCCTGTAGGTGTGACCCATGCTGCCATCTGGGCAGCTTGCATTTCTTATCTAAGTGCTGCAGTGCCTCCAGAATTGAGAACCTCGGCTCAAGGTATCCTGCAGGGTCTTCACCTTGGCCTAGGCAGAGGATGTGGAGCAATGATTGGAGGAGTGCTGGTCAATTATTTTGGTAAGAGAACCTTAGCTCTTTGTACACCTTTCTTCCATTTTGGATATTGGCTTCATACCCACCTTCCCCATTTGGTCATCTCAATGTTGCCATCACTCTTCAGTTCTTTTTCCTGTTCTGTGTACAAGTTTTGATAGCCAGTGTGGTATAGTGATGGAGCAGAGGAGATCTGAGTTCAAATCCCTGTTCAACCATGAAAATCCACTGGAGGGCCTTGAGTGAGTCACGTTCTCAGCCTCAGACCTTGAACAAGTCACATTCTATCAACGCCCTCTGAACAAGTCTTGCAAAGAAAACCCTAACCCCAACAGAGGCCAGCAGGGCTGCATTTGGCCTGGTTGGTCACAGGTTTTTAAGGCTTGCCATAATACAAAGAAGAGAAGACCATTGTAGGAGCAGAATAAGATCTAACAGCCCTTTCACACTGCACAATTTTACTACTATGATTCCACTTTAATTGACATGGCAATATCCTATGAAACCCTGGGATTGACAATGTAGGGAGTGACCTTTAGAAGTTTTAGCCAGGAAGATCCTCTGGTGCCTCATAAAATGCCACTAAATATAAAACAAAATACTAAAGATAAAGCAAGAACAACTTGTGAACTTTACCCCATTGGTTTGCATTGCAAATCTTCCCTCTCCTCACTTCTTTGTTCGTTCTCTCTCCTCATATTTCCACCACAGTACATTTTCCCACTGTTTTTGTCCTAATAGTTCCTGCCAAATGAAGCAGGTTGTTCTTCTTTGTGTGTCTGGTTGGTTTATTGTCTGTTATTGTCAGGCCTCAGCTAAGTAAAACACTACACAACAAAAATAAATAAACAAATAATATATGTATGTGTGCCCCCGCCCCAACTGGGGAATCTTAACTTATTTTAATCCTTAGCAATCCAAATGAGAGGCAAGATTATTTCAAATCTCTGAAACCTAAGATGGTCTTAATAATACTGGCTAGAACTGCATACTTATGAATAAGGCTCACATTTCTGCAGTGTCCATAGATACCAGTTTTGGTGACTAAGGTAAGACATTTCCCAGTCACTACTTATCCATTGTGACAACCACAAAGTTAATCAACTATTTTCTGTCCTTTATTGATAACCTAAGGTTTCCCAAGATGACCAGTGTAGTGTACTGTAGTAGCTTGAGTTTTGGACTTGGCTCTGGTAAACGAGGGTTTGAATCTGCACTCAGCCATGGACACCCACTGGGTGACCATGGGCAAGTTACAGTCTTTCGGCCTCAGAGGCAGGCAAGAGCAAACCCTCTCTGAACAAATTTTGTTAAGAGAATCATAACAAAGGGTCAGATTAAGTAGGAGTTGTCTTGAAGGAGTTGGCATAGTAATAATAGAAGATTTAAAACCAGGTTTCATTCCAAAATGCTCTGTGGCTGTCTGAATTATGGACGAGATAACAGTCTATTGTAGGAATAGGCAGACTTTAGGGCTAGTAGGATTTGCTTTGATTTTTTTCTAGAATTACAAGAACTATCAACAAAAACTAATAAAATCCTACAATGTCTTATAACTGAATTCAGCGGACCTTATTACACATGGGGTTTAAACTGCAATTTTAGAAAGATATTAATTAGTACCTTTGGCAGTACCTATAACACAATGTGTTAAAATAAATGGCCTCCAATAAGCTGAGTACTCATTTTAGTAACCTACAGAAGGATGCTGAGTGGACCTTGGAGGCCATGGGATCAAACTTACAACCTTGTGACTGCAATACCAGCATTTAACCACCATGCCAACAGGGCACCCTGTTTTGCTCCTTTCCCACCCTCTCCCCTGCTATTCACAAGCAACTTGTTTTCTTATTACTACTACTACTGTTACTATTACTTTTTCTTTACTTAATTGCATTTCCATAACTCTAGAATTGTGTTACAAACACAAAACAAAAATAAAAAAAAGTGTGCTTGATAGGGCATAGGACAGAAAGACGAGATTAAGGGCTAAGATGGAGCAGTCACAGCCTGTTTTTGACTAACATGAACTGGCGGGGAACTATTTCTTGTAAAAACTTCACCAGACTGTGTCTCACGTGGCCCCTAAGGCTGTGTGCATTGCTTCAGCTGTAAGTCCCAATGGAGACAATGGGACATTCTTTTGAGCAGACCTGCTTGGGATTGTGCTGTAATGTGGTCACTGCAATTGAATCAGAATGTGTTTTTTTTTTCCCCTTTACAGGGGCTGCATCAACATTCAGAGGGATAGGAATGGCCTGTCTTGTGATCCTCTTGCTTTTTGCTTTGATCCAGTGGCTGGCAGTTCCTGATGAGAAGGAAGGTAAATAAACAGCTGCTTCTTTGTGGTTTTTGTGCATTGTGAATACCATGGGCTGTAGGCTATATTGCAGAACAACAAACTGACAAAACCACCTCTGAATATTTCTTGCCTAAGAAAACCTTATGAGGTTGTCATAAGTCAACAAGCGACTTCAAGGCATATATGTATACATGCATAGGCAGTGGCTTATTGCATCACCTGTGGATATCATAGTGGGTAATCACTGTTGTCACATAATGACAATAGTTTCATTTATTCAGAGAGCTAGTAATCCTCATGGCTAAATCGTTAAAACATAGTCAATCAGAGTACATGGAATGACTCCTAATGAGTATCAGTACTAGAATCAGCTGCCTGGAAAACTGAATCACCACAAAAAAAGAGAACAAAGAGAACAACTGCAAATGGATTAACTCTGCACATAAAATACAAAAATAGGCAAGGATATTAACATACACAGTTCTGGATAGCTAAATAGCAATATTTCCTCATGAAGAGTTACACATTGATTGTGCTACATAATCCCTGTGCTAAATACACAACTCTGTGCCCAAACTAGGATGCATCTGCATGAGCAATGGAATCAGATGGATAAACTGAATAAAGACATAAAGGCATTTTACATCAAGGAAAAATGTCCAGCCACTACTGTAGTCAAATTTACACATGTGTAAAACACCAGCATCATTCCAGCTATTATCTGATGTCTGTGAAATAGTGCTAGCTATTAGGCATCAAACAGGTTCTTCATTTGGACAAACTTAACAATGTTTGGAGAAACATAATATATTGCAGGAATGTCTTCAGTTTATTATTATTATATTCAGGATTTGTAAGTTATAAAAGGCACTTATGGGATTCAGTTAAGAAGAGGTATTAATTCTATTTAGGAAACAATTTAGTAATTATAACCTCATTTTTTAAATTAGCAACACAGAAAATTATCACATGGAAATAATAACAACAGTAGCAATAGCCATGAGCTGTTATACTAAACATATATTTATAAGCTACTTGTAATTTTAATTATAGCTTCTTGTATTTAGGCACTTGTAATTTACCATTTCTGTATCCAGTAAATGGAAGCTTTTTGTGTAATATACTTCACTTGTAACTATTAGCATATTGCTATATAGCTATCCAGAATTCTGTACTGCTAATTTTCTTGCCTATTTTTTGCATTTTATGTGCACAGTTAATCAGTTTGCAGTTGTGTGTTTTGTAGAGGTTTTTGTGGTGGTTAGTTTTTCAGGCAGCTCATTCTAGTCCTGATATCCTTGTTAGGAGCCATCACATGTTGCTGGTGTTACCTTGTTCACTTGGTTCAACTGATAACTTCAGTATTTTAGGACTCAACTTGGTTTTTTATGTTGCTTTCTTCTTTACAACAGAACTTTGCATGTTGGGCAGCCAGAGAGTTTGTCAATATAATATGACATTTTAATAGCAATTATAATTTCAGGGTAGGCTGGTTTAAACCATGTTCATGTAACCAAATAACTTTAAAAAAACAGCCCTGCTTTTTAAATTGATTATTGATATTTTAATAATAATTATTTTTAATGATTGATATTTAATAATATTTAAAATATTATTACTATAGCCCAACCCACTTAGTGGGACAACCACTGTTTGAAATTTAACATGTTAACTTTAATGGTTTATTGGCAGTTGCTCATTGTTAGACCAGTATCCAATGTCAGTTGTTTCTTGTTAATCACTTTATTTTTATACTTTAAAAATTGCCATTCAAAAACAGATCTTTCAATTAACATAAGTTCAGCCAAAACAACTTGGATTGTTGAAAGAGCACTTTTTAAAAGAACAATTATTTAAGCTATTGACTGTAACTTCTAAATTGCATTTGGCTAATTAGTTTCCTGATTTAGTCCTATATTGGTGTGGTCCAATACTCCTATATATAGACTATCAATTTATCAATTTAATTCCCAACATTTTGTTGAAAGCTTGATAACATTGGATTGTTAATGTTAGAAAGCATTAAAACATGGTTGATCAAACTTTCTAATACATGAAATAGTATTTCACAGTACAGTATTAATAAGCAGGGTTCACATTTTTCATTAAGACATCAGTGCAGAAAACTGGTTTAAACAACAACAGCAAAAACCATTTAAACAACAAAAAAACAACAGCCCCTGGGATTTTGGTGGATTCTGTTGTTTTAAAAAAATTATCATAATTTATTCCCTGCCTGTAAAATAATCTGATTCAAGGGTAAGGGAAGGGCATTGGCCTCTTGGCTCTGCAGCATCCTTTGATGTTTTGATGTGAAAGGGCCCCAGGAATCAAACAGCTTGTTAAAAATAAGTGTTGCCCCATAATTGAATTTGTCTAATGTATAATTCAAAGATCTTTTAAAATATAAATAGATTCCTGACAAAGCGAGCTGTAGAAAGAAAAGAGCTCTTGATCTCTCTCACACACGCATCTGAAGCGTATGGAGTGCTGAACCATTGGACTTTTTAACAAAACTTCTGCCATGCCTTTAGTGTACTGTTTAGTTTTGTTTTTCTGTCCATTGATACTCTTCAGTGTTTGTTTGTGAAGAGATCTTCCTTTTGGAAAGAAAAATGGCATGCTGAACTGGAAGTGAGATGAAATAGACTGGTGAAAGAAAGCTCGAATAGTGTGCTCTCTGCCTCCTTCCCATCTTTCTTTCCTTCCTTGAAATTGCTCCTTGTTACACCTGGCTGCTTAAACTGCAGAGATGAGGTTATCCCTATTTTCTTTTAGGTCACGTGCAATGCACTACTGGCATTTCCAACCAGAAAAGAGTGAGAAACCTTTGGCCCTCCAGTTTTTGGATTGCATTTCCCACCATTTATTATTGTCATTGCTAAATAGAGCTGGTGGGAGTTGTGGTCTAAACAGCACTACTCAAAGTTGTGGTCTGTGGACTGATTCTAGTCCGTGACCCATCAGGCACTGGCACAGAACATGTTTTTAGGAAAGATAGAAATTGCCAGCCCTGTGCCTTAGGAAGCCTGGAAAGCACAAGTCTAAAATACCTAGTGTATGGGGGCTTTCCCTCAATACCACCACAGCAGCAGTGGCAAGTGCCCTGAACCCCTAGCACTGCTGATAGTGCTTTCTCATGGCGATGGTGATGATTAGCCCACCTGTCTTCTGGTGAGCACAAGGTGGCTCTCCTCCTCCCCATTTTATCCTCACAACAACCTTGTGAGGTGGATCAGGTTGGGATAGAGTGTCCATATGAGGGGCCAGAGTTATCCAGTAACTTTGATGGGTTATTGGCAACTTGAGCCTGGGTCTTAAAAATCCTAGCACAGCTGTCGCTTTCTCCTGCCATTCATATAGGGCTCAAGATGGGGGTGTGAGTTTGAGTATGAAAAGAATGTGTACAAAAGTTCTTGGGCACTAGGAGTTGTTGGTATGAACGCGGATAATTCTTACTGTACTGTGATCTAGTGAGGCTTGTGGGCCATCGGCAGCCTTCTCTGTTGTGACTCCCACCATGTGGAATGGTCTCCCTAGTGACATTATTCAGGCTTTCAATTTTGTGTGTTTCTGATACTAGCTGAAAACACATCTGTCTGTTCAGGTACTTTTCCGATAGCTTTCCTACTTGTCCAGGCTATCAGTTGTATCTTGCTTTTGGTTTTTAAGTGGATTTTATTAGTTGTTACTTTTAACTGCTGGTTCCATTCATGAGATGCATTAGGGTTTTTAGAAACAAGAATCAGCATGGAAATATTTTTTTAATAAACAAAAACAGGAAATGTTGCCACACACACACACACACAAATCATTCTGTTTTGTTTTGTTTGCTTTGGTGGACTTTTTTGAAACTTCAGAAAAGACTATGCTGGCAGAAAGGATCCCTGTGCCTTCAAGCCCTGTGCCCATTGCCACGATTGACCTTGTGCAGCAACAGATAGAAGACATCATGCCTCGCCCCGAACCCAGGCTGCCTCCCAAGAAAACAAAGCACCAAGAGGAGCAAGAGGACACCAACAAGCCCGCCTGGGGAATCAGCTCTTCTCCCTGGGTTACTCTCGCCTATGCTCTCTATCAGATAAAGGAGATGGTTCAGCTCTCCAAAAGCAACCAGGCCCTTGAGAACCAGCCTTTGCAGGTAACCCAGCCACTGGTGCGTAACAGGTATTTCTAGGAGGGAAGTGGGTGCACACTTGCCCTCTAAAAATTTAGCATTGAAAAACCTAAGAGCTATTCTTAAATTGAGGTAGGCAAAGCATAGCCCTCTAAGAATTGTTGGGACTGCAGCTCCAAGCAGCCCTGGGCAGCCTAGCCGATGGCAAGGAATAATGTGTCTCCTCATAAAGCTTCTGAAAATCTGTTTCCAAAGTGTAGGGGACAACTTCACAAAGAGTATTCTTTATGGACAGTTTTAAACAAAACACACACACATTACCACATGAAGAATATTGCTTCCTTAAACATATGTTCAAGATTGGCTGTGGCTCCCACCACATAAAGATAGCAGCAAACATATGTTCAAAACAGCTCCAGTACCTGAATGGAAGACTTTTCAATTCAACAAGCTCTTGTTAAGAGTTTATGCCCCATTACATTTCCCATTTCCTAAACTTCATGCTACAGAGCCAGAAGGGAATTTAAGTCTCATGGAAAGTCAAGAGAACTCTGCTTTTGGTAAAGACCATAAAAACCAAGCATTCCCATATAATCTGGCTCAGTGCACATAACTAGAGTAGAAAGGGTTCCAGCCCTGCTTTGGACAGACACAAAGCCAGGCTCCTTTGTGAGTGGTTAGTAGAATATTGACAACAAAAGGGATGATTATGTTTCAAGAAGGCAGTGGGAGTCTGTTAACACTGCAGCTCCCTGGAAATGTCTGTAATAAAGGTTTTGAAAAACCTGGTTGGCATATATCTGGAAGTGTCTATTCTAATAGTTGTAATTCTTCAGTGTAATGGTTTTTAACGTGGTAGTAAATTAGCACTTGCTTAGCCAGATACCTTCTAATCCTCCACTTTGTTTGTTTTGTTCTAGTGACGGCTGCTTTGTTTTTAAGTCACATTAGTACATACAAAGAATAAGGCACTGCCCAGTGAAACTTAGTAATTCAAACCACTTGGCAGATTTGTTAAAGATAATTAAATGTGGCCCATCTAGGGTGACAGAAATAACAGTGCATTAATCCTCAAGGAATCAACATCTCATTCATTGTTTTGTCCTAAATTAGGCATCCAGGTTTATAAAAGTTCTGGAGGAAACTGTTGCAGCCATGAGATGCAATGTAATAAAATCTTCATTGACAAGCTAATGTCCTTATACTGTACATACTGTCTTACCGATAGCCTCTGTTCAAATTAGAATGAACCTGCTATGGTGTGTAAGGTTTGTTTGATGTTTGGATTTGTGGAAGTAATTTTAATCTTGATCCCTGAACCAGTATATATACATATTCTGGAGGAGAAATTAATTTTAGAGAAAACCATCCCCTTGGCTGTTGTAACAGGCAGGCACACACATACATTAAGAAAGGCTGACTGCTTAGTCAGCCTGCTGAAATATTCATAGTTCTGCTCTAGAAATAGCAAACTGCTGACGCTCCGTGGGTCTACTGCAAAGTAGGTGGGAAATATGACAATGAAAAATAGGCGCACCTCCATTAAACAGGAGTGTGAAATGTGTTAACAAGCCACTGGAATATTGGAAATTGCACACGTGGATTTCAATACTTTTTTTTGTCTTAAAATACAGTCAGTTTTTTCCCTCCATGCTTCTTGGGGAAGATCAGTTAGGAAAAGATAAAAAAGGTAAGTTGTGGTTGTTATTGCTGTCATCTTGCTGTCTGACATGTTACCTGGATATGACAGCTTTCTGTATTGCTTTTATGCTTGTGCGCTGTGTCATGTACATACGACTTGTTTTGGTTGATGAAGCTGCCTGGCTTACCTGGAATGGCAGAGTACATGTTTTTATTGGGCATTTAATGTAAAAAAACCAAACATCTTTACCTGTGATTTCCCCCCTTCTCTGTCCTAGGCAGCCAACAATAGTCATGGCTCTGCACCAGGCAGCCCTCTGGATCAAAGGAATAGTGACGTATCCAGAGAACCTCCCGTACCTACAGCAACTCTCGAAGACCACCCCAGCCCAGATTGCCCAGTTCCTTCGGAGAATACTGCTCAGCCTCAAAAGGAAGGGTGCGAATAAGACTTGGTTTTGCATTTACCATTGCATTGAATCTTGCCCTTGTGTTCCGAGAAATGCCGAAACGGGAGCTTGAAATTGCCACTCCCTTTACCTCAGTGATGGTAACCTGATGCAGCACATGCTTTTGAAATATTTAAGGCCTTTTCTGTGGCAAAACCTGACAGGCCTGTTTTCAGGAAGGACTATAATGCCTAGAAAGGGTAGGCAGGAAAAGAGACTGAGTTAATAATAGCTAGCAAAGGAGCTCAGAAATCTATTTGAACACTCCTGCAATCTATATGGAGAGGTGATTTGAAGTCCATTTTTGTAAAAACAACCAACCTTCACTTAGTGATATTTGATATATTTTGGGGAAAATATGTTTTCACTAAAAGAAAATGCTTGCTTCAGTTTCTGAGGAATGGAAAGCTGCATTCCATTTCCTCTTGCTTGAGGCAAATAATATTTTTAATTTAACTGTTGAGGGAAGGGAAGAAGAGGAAAAGCTCTTAGCTGGTTTTCTTCATCTACTTTAATTTATTAGGAAGCAAGGTGGCTTCCTATAAGAAAAGGTGCACAAACTACTGAAGCACCTGAGGAAAATACAATAGTTACATGTCTAAATGAAGGAGCAGCATAGAATTCTGTCTTTTGTAAAGACTTCTCTGAAATGTTGAATAGCTTTTGGCTGTTGAAAGTCCCTAGTTAAATGGTTGTTTAGAATCTCAATCAAAACCAATATATTTTATTTCACAGTGGTCTAAAGCTCTTTATTTAATTGAGGGAGTTATAATCTTTATTTACAGAGTGTATTTAAAGTGCCTGGGGGCTGGGGAAGTGAGGGATATAATTCTTGAGAGTCTAGGTTAAGGAAAGACAATATTGGTAATATAAACATAGTGGGATGGAGAGACTATCATCATAGGCTATGAAAAATTTATCTGCTGTTTTGGGTGTTTTACACCAGTGCTGTTAGTCAAAACACTGACATTTTCACATCTTCTGTTTAATGCCGCCCTGCCCTTTTCGGTGTTAGTTGAACCAAGTTCTCTTACATGCATGTTAAGTCTGGCTAGGAAAAGAAATGTTAGCCCTTTGGATCAGAGGGTGTCTGTTAAAAGCTTTCTATTTCATTAGGCACCTCTCATTAAAGAATAGACGTTCACATTGCCTTCTCTATGAGACAATATGGCACCAAGCCAGGGCCTTTTCACATCAGAGTATAGTGCGATGATTCCACTTTAACTATCATACCTGCATCCTGTGGAATCCTGGGCCTGGTTGTTTAGCAATAGCAAGTACATTTCTTGTTGCATATTGTTTGGTAAGAGGCACCAGAGACACTTCCTGGGTGATAACTTCAAATACTCTTCCCCCTAAACTGCCAATCCCAGGGTTCCATGGGAGGTTACTGTAGAGTAAAAGGATCCCAGGTGACAATAGTTGATTCTAACCCCAATGTACCACAGGCAAGCTAATAAATGTCCTGGCACTCATCTTTGTTCATTGCCCCATAGTGGTTACTGGGAAAAGGCAACCAAGTATCATTCCTTGTAATCAAAATCAAATTATAGCTACAGGAGACTAGTCCTTTGGAAAGACTAACAGAAATAAACTGCACTTAGAATAAGATGTCAGATACACAGATCAGGGTCTTGTTTTTGTTTATAAGCAAAACTGCATGTCGCCTTATTTGGTCTTGAAAGCAGAGCATGTGAACAGGCATGTGAGGAAGAAAAAGGCATGGGTGGCAGAAGTCCATATCCCTCAACCAGCCACACGGAGTATTGAAAAATGTTCTCATTGCATAAGCCTTAAGAGACTGTAACAGGCTTTATCCATGGATACTTGGGACCAAACACCAGAGAATAGTCACTAGCTATTTTTTGCACTTCAACTTAAATGTACTGTACTGTAAATTTCTCATGACTTGTTTAAGTGTCCTTTCAAAAACAAAATCAGAAATGTATTTATTATATGTTCATATATCTATGAGGGAGGATAGAATATAAAGTACCAAGAAGAGGTAGCAAACAAAAATGGTTATTCATAAACAGAATGAAATATTAAAAACCCTCTTTCGGCTAATGTGTAGAGAATTCACCTGGTAAAAGCTGTAGTGATAATCTTTAATGTTCAGCACCAGAATTGTGAAGCATTGAACTTTTGCATTATGTTTACACTCCAGAAATTGTCTATTAAACCTTTTCCTTCATTATATGTGCGCAACGAATGGGTCTGTATTCACACACTCACACACACAGATGTTTATGGGCTTTCATGTTTGTGAAATTGTGAAGATGTAGTGAAAGAAATAAAATTCCATTGTATATGTAAAAACATCTAGTGCTGACTTGTATAAGTTCAGACTTATGTAATGGTACTGCTAAATGGAACAAACACGGGGAACAGGAAAATGTACAACAGGGGCAGGAATCCTTGTCCCTCATATGGACTCCAGTTCCCACACTCCTTCATCAGTGGGTTATCCACAGAAAGGCCAAAGATTATGTGCTCACTGTTTTGCTCTTTGTCCTGTCACTGCAGTTGTTATTTTAAAAAAAAACTGCCTTTCTGCATCCTCCAGCTCAGAACTCTGCTTCTTCTCTGGCCTGTGAGTTAGCCCAGGGCTAACAGTCTCTGCTGAGGAAGCAGAATGATCAACAGCAGCAGCAGCTTTCAGTCTAGTGAGGAAATGAGTGACTGAGCAAATACAAAGATAGGATGAACACATGGCAGCCATGGTGGGGGCAGGAGAACTGTTCAATGGGAACGCTGCAGGAAAAACATGCAATTTCCCTGACTATCTGTTTTGTAATAATAATAATTTGGCACTGCAACATATTACAGGCCTTTACGGACTTACCAACAACAAATTGGTAAGACTTTTCTATGTGCTCAGCTAGTTGGAGACACTGGAAGTTGTTATCCAGTATAATCAGAGGGTACCAGCTTTGGGGAACACTGGCCTTGGGTAACCAGACTTAATGTACATCTTTCTTGTCAGGAAGCATTTTCCTTTTCAACCTGTCCTTGTGAAGCAAAAGGGTACAGAAGAAGGTGTGGAACTTGGGTGTCCTGCTCAGGACAGAAATAAAAGCACAACACAATTTGCAACATAGTCAAAGGCTCTCCCTGTCAACCACCCATTCCCCCCCCCACTGTACTCTATTGCTCATTAGGGAAGAGACCACACTTTTTAAAATATAAAGAAGATACTGTACTAAGAATAAACATATTATTTTAAAAGAATTTAATGCTATATACATTGGCTCACTTTAGCTTGTATAAAACATTGAAACCTTGGATAAAGTAGAGCTGTTCATATGTTACCCAAGGAGAAGGGGCAAGTATGCCCCAAACAAATGCCCCCTCCCCATCCCTGAGCCATCTGTAGACAACAAAACTTTCAACAGACCACTAGGAAGGAGAACATACAGACATATAACACTACAGACATAGTTTGCATCCAAGATTAGACTCACTAAAGTTCAAGGGACTTGCTGATTTACAACTAATGTAAGTCCCATAAACCTATCTGGGTTTATCCCATTAGCTCTCCAACTGATTAGGCACCTTGTACTTTCCACTCAGGTAGTGATGGTTTGTGCATAGCCTTTTGTTCAAGTCAACGGATTGAATGCAAAGACGTTAATAGGGCTGAGGCCAGATGGCCATGTATGCACATTGGGGTGGGGCTAGCAGCTGCCCTCAGCACATGTGCTGTATAATAAATGGGAGTGCATGTAGCTTGTGGTTTAGTTGCATTGTTGCATGTTAAGAGCATTAACTAGTAAAATGTATCCCTAAAAATGTCTTAAGAGATTTTTCTGTAACATATTTTTGATTTCCTGAGCACAATTCTCAGACCAGCTTTGCAATCCTTCATATTTAATAGGGCAATATTCACCCTGCTCTGTTTTTCAACCCCTAGTACACCATCTGCCCATCTCAGTTCCAGCTGTAAAGGTATTGGGAATGGTATCAAGTTTCCTTTCCTTCACTGACACATAAACCTTCTTATGTCACATATGGCTTCCAGCCATAAACCGCTCAGATTATAACTGTACCTTCATTTACCTGAGAATAAGTCCCACTGAACTATTAGTTTTATCCAAACCAATGTCATTGTGTGCCTTCAAGTCTTTTCTGACTTAGGGCAACCCTAAGGCAAAGCTATCATGGGATTTTCTTGGGAAATTTGTTCAGAGAGGGTTTGCCATTGTGTTCCTCTGAGACTGAAAGAGTGTGACTTGCCCAAGGTCGTTTAATGAGTTTGCATGATGGAGCAGGGATTCAAACCATGTTCTCCAGAGTCCTAGTCCAATGATTATACCACACTGGCTCTTATCCAAACTAGTAGAACTGCATGGGCTGGCTTTCTTTATTGAAGTTACAGATTCATAACCTAGGGTTAAGGATCCATAACTGCTCCACATTCAGTAAGACTAGGTAGTCTTACTATAAGACAAAGTTTGCTTATCTTCCATTCAGGGCGCATGTAGGATGACTTTTCCAGCCCCCTTCCGGTGTGGCTGTGACAGTCTGAAGCAGGACACCTGTTGCAGTATCACAGCCTTGCTCACTGGTGGGAAAGGGCTGGAAGTATCATTTTCCTTGTGTCCAGATCAGGAGCTGAACTGACCTCCTTGGTCCGATGTGGCTGATGTTAAAGTATTCTTGGGGGTGGGAGCAGGAGACATTACTTAGTAATGCCGATGTAACTAAATAGCCAATGCAGAATATGGGTGATAGTTTAATTTTCCTCAAGACAAGAGCATTCTAGGCAAGTGAAAAGCAGGCAAGGAGCATTTAAAGATTCTCCTTTTCAGGGACATGTAGCACATATTGTTTTGAGTGCTGCATTTTCCACCCCATAACATGTGTACACTTGGGTGAGTGAGTGGCTGTGGTTATGACAGCCAGCAAAATCTATAGACTGCAGATAAAGGTTTTAAAAAATTACTCCAACATGGCTGCTACAGGCCCTGGCGTGTAGCAGTTGGTGATGTGCTACCTTTTAATAGTACTTCTAAAATTTGCCATCTGAGGGACATTGCCCCAAGTTATTCTGCAAAAGGATTGGTACTGTCTTCATGAACAGGCAACACTCATATCCTAAACAGCAGCTACAAAAGAGTGAGGAGGGGAATGGAGACATTTTCAAAAACTTCCAGTTTGAGGGCCCTGAACCTCCTTTCTATCAAGAAAGCCATAGTGTTAATTCTAAGAACAGTAAATACCAAAAGTGAGTTTGGCTCTGGACATACCAAATGCTTTTAGGTGCTGTTTGTACCCCACTTTACAGTTTTCTTTTGGATCTCATTACAAACAGTGAATTGAGAAATCTTCCTGATTTTGATCACATTTAAGGAGAGACCAGGTAGCCTGCAGGGCTGCTTTCAGAATGTATACACAGTTTCCACCCAAGGCAGGGCTGTGTTTACTTTGTGACTGAACAACTTCTTTCCCTGTGCCAATCTTTGCTACTTGTAAAATGCATATGAATTTATCCGTGTTTACATAAGTAATTCTGCTACTGCCAGCATAGGAAAAAGAATCTATATAACACACTGATGGCCTGGCAAGCTTTCGTTCTTCAGGATCAAAGAATAAATTTTGTGTCCCAGTACCAAATTCTGCATTGCCACAGAAATCAAACAATGCCTGCCTAATCTGAAAGCATAGGGAACATGGGAACCCCAATATCCTATAGGACTATAACTACTCCTTGAACTTTCAAATCTATATAAACTGTGTTCAACCCTCATCTTAGATTTGGAAGAATAACATTAACATAGTTAACGGCATGTGGATTTAACCAGTGCGTCTCTTAACTCAGCAAGTAAATACTTAATCTGATGATCAGCCTTGGGCAATAAATACCATAACTTCAGAAGGAAGGGGGGCTGTTTGTTGCTCTACCACACATACCAAAATCTCTTGGGTGAGCCCTGATATCCAAAAGTGAACTCACTGCTCTAAGGCGAATCTTTCCCACAGGCCTCCTATTCTGAGTAAAAACAAAAAGTTTTACTTTGTAGAACAACTAGCGATACTCAGTTCATTTCAGCAGTGCAGGTGCTCTTGTACCTTTGAGTGAATCAAAAACCAATGAAACAGCAGTTAAATTCCTTCAAGAAGTCTTGGCTGCCCCCTACAGTTGAGAGTGCAGATTGTCCCAGCCAGTGGTGTCATTTAAAATAATTGACAACCAGTTCCTATCCAGGGACTGTGGAGGATCCAGTCTTTCCCTTCCTATGACCCCCTTACTTCTCCATCTTCTTTGTTTGTTCCAGTTTCTATCTACTCTTCCTCTTCACTGGTCCTGGCTCTCCTTTTAACTCTCAAGCTCTGCATCTTTAACAATTTTAACCAGCCGTTCCAGCTAACCTCACGTTCACCTGTACCTGCTGCATATCTGTCCCATCTCATCTTCGGATGGTTACTCAAAGAAAGTCTCTGCTGCCAAAGCGCAGGCTGTTTGTCTGTTGATGTCTTTCTTCATCTTCTTGGTGGTTCTCTTCCCTGATAATGGGACCAGTTTGTGGGTCTGGTTCTGCCTCAGTCCCTGCATTAAAAAGCTGCTGTTCAAAGAGAGCTCCTCCAATGCCATAGTGTTCCTCGTGTGCTGTCATTTCTTCATGCGACACATGAGGAAATCCAAGAACAAAGTTTGCAAATCTGAAAGGAACAAAATAAAGTTAAATGGGGAAACAAGTACAGAAACTTCCTGACAAATCCACTCTATTCTTGGTACTCACAATATTTATTGCAACATGTGGGATGTTCTGGCATACAGCACGTGCCAAGATGTGGGAAATAAGCCAATTACATATTAACAAAAAACACCATTTACCAGTCCTTGATAATCATCACTTAATAGTGGTCTGTTTTTCCATTCAATTCCCTTCCATGTTGTTCAGCTTCTTGTGAACTTCATATTTAGGAAGAACTTGACTAATGTCCTCTTTGTTGTCAACAACTCTGCAAAGGTTATTTACTATTACTATCTTCCTGAAGATAAGAGCAGAAGCTAAGAAAATAGTTGTGGTGGTGGTGTACCTTCAAGTTGTTTCTGACTTATAGATTAGTCAAATTGTTTCTGACTTAGGACATTAGTCAAGTTCTGTAGCAAATGTATCATGGGGTCGTCTTTGCAAGATTTGTTCAAAGCAGTTAGCCTTTGCCTCCCTCCAAGGCTAAGAGAGTATGACTTGCCCAAGGTCACCCAGTGGGTTTCTATGGCCAGGCAAGAGATTCAAACTCCAAAGTCGTAGTTCAACATTCAAACTACGACACTACATTGACCCTCCAAGTATTAGTAACACTAACAAAGTAGCTATTTTGTAGGACTTTCTAAAGTGATTTCACAAATAAGGTAAAATCTGATCATTTTCTTCCCTACCATGCTATATTAACCACTATTCTGTACATCCTATTATAGAAAGATTGCTCATAAACTCACTGTATACAATGGCTGGCATACTGTTGAGGAGTTACAATATTGTAAGCTGGACTTACAATATCCCAACTGCTGGAGATTCATGTTTACGGTCATCAACAACTGAATGTGAACTTAAAAACCTACCTTTGCAGCCTAGCAAAGGCCCATCTGAAGTATTTCTAAACACTGGATATTGGTGTCCTGGGAAGTGGTGTCCACAGTGGGGTGGCTGGGGACAAGAAGTTGTGGCAGAACCCTGAATCCATCTGCCAGTTCTCAAGGCACTACAACATCCCAGTACTCTAATCTCCAGAAAAACTTTAATCAGGCCATTGCCAGGCTGTGAAGATTTTTTTTTTTTTTTGGAGGGGAGGGGAATCTTCAGTCATAAATAACTATGATGACGAAACAGGATTGTGGCCACAATTTTTAAAAACAAATTTGACACATCAATTGTTTCTTAAGTAACACAGATCTGCAGAAAATCTACCCTTTTCCTCCAGAAAGCTACATATTTAATCATTTAAATAAATATAAGGACTGCTGAGATGTCAAAAAGACAGAGAAAAGGGGTTCTTACTTTTGTGGGTGATTTAGCTTGACCACTGCAACCCAGGAGGGGAAATCAGGACTCCTGCAGAACCGACGCAGTTCTTCTAAGGCTTTGATGGTCTCCGTCTCCCCTTGCTCTTGATACTCTTCTTCAGTCAGATAGCGGACCTCTAACTTTTCTGTTTGAAAAAACTGAGTTGCTTTTCTGGAAAGGAAAAGAAAAGATATTGGCACAATGAACTGGAAACAGAAAAAAGATGTTCAGCAACTGATGGGGGGGGGGCACTGAAAATGATTGCCGATATTCTACACCGGCTAAATTACGCATGCCCAACTAAACACATCTCTTGGCCCAACATTCCAGCCCAACCTAACAGCCAGTAGTCACACTGGGTACAGGTTGTCTGTTCAAATTCTGATCAGGGCACAAGGAAGATGATTTTCCAGCCCCCGCCCACCCACAAGTGAGGCTGTGATGAGGAATTACAACAAAGGTCTTGCTTTTAATTGTTGCAGTCCCACTTGCTAGTGGGTGGGTTGAAAACATTTCCTCTTTCCACCCGGATTGGCACCTGTACAGACCTCCTTCATCGGATGCAGCTGCTGGTTGAAAAGGTGGAAGAGGAAGCATTGACAGTCTTACCGGTAGATGCATAACTCTAATGCATAACGCACAATGCCAGCTGATGTTTCTGGACTGCATTGTGGAGGGGAGGGATTGAGATCTATGCCAATAAAAGGTAAATTACAGCTGGAATCCTGCATTCAGAGACATACATGTAGCATAGAGCTACTTTTCTGTACCGATAACCCCTGGTACTACCTCTCTCATCTTTTGAAACATGTTCCAAAATATCTTCCACTTTTTAGCCACTCATACTATCCTTGTCTGACATACGACTTCTTAAAAACTGGCAAATAAACCATTGCCAATACATTGCCTACATAGTTACAAAGGCATAACTAATTAACCTCTCCTGGACTGGCCACCCCAAACCTATTTTAACAGCCAGCAGCTGCATCAAGCAATGGGGGTCTGTCTGTTCAGCTGGCAATCAGAGGATGAGGAGGTTTCCAACCCCCTTCCACCAGTGAGTATGGCTGCCACAAGGAGTCCTGTTTCTGATTGTCATAGCCTCACTTGCTGGTGGGAAAGGGCTGTGAACATCTTTCTCCTGTGCTCTAATTTCCATATGAACAGATCTCTTGATCAATGTAGTTGCTGGCTCTCAAGGAAGGTTGGGGGGTGTGCTTTACCATCATGGCACTACTACCACCATCGTAGATAGGCAGTCATACTGAATATGGAGCAATGATGGATTCCTAACTCTAGGTTACAAATCCATAAACATAATACAGAATGGAGGACATTATTTTTCTGTTAATTCATGAAAGCAGTTGTACACAGAATTCAGGGAAACTGACAAAATGATGGCCTAATGAAAGATATTCAGTGTGTTTATAAAAAAAAAAAAATCAGCATTACTCACAGTGGTATTCTGTGGACTAGTGCCAGTCCACAAGTTATTGGCTGCCAGACTGTGACAAGCTTCCAGATAATCTTACAAATATGATACGGCACAAAGATGTTACTGCTTTCTGCCACATTTTTTTTTGGGGAGGGGAGAGATAGTCCATCTCATCAGATAGCTTGAGAAGGAAGTTGGGAAGACTATGAGATTTGCTCAAGCTATCCTATGTATTTCAGAAGGGGAGGACTCAAGCTGGGGATGCTGATTTTGATGGCAATACTATACATTTCCTATGTGTAGCTGCACTGCAAAATAAGCAAAGCTGTTTGCTCCCCTAATTTATGAGGAGGGTGACTTCACAGTGTTATTATTGCTATGCTATGGCTTAACAGTGAAAGGACACCAACCTGCCAATGTGGTAGAATACTCTCAAAGGATAACGCAGGATTTTTGAACAGAGCATGACAGCCATTACCACGTATGCCATGTGAGGAATGGCAATGCCAAAATAGACTAAGATCAAGCCTAGAAGCTGCAGTGTCCACATCAAGAGATTCCTACTTTGCTCAGTGCTGAGTGGTCCATGCTTGTAACAAATAGCAAAACTGACCAATCCGACTATCAAGATATACCCTGGACAGAAAAAAGCAAACGTGAAATCATGTTAAAGATCAAGGGAAACAATGCTGTATTAGAACTAACAAGGATTCAAGTGGCACCCAGTGGTGACTAGTGGCTTCTACATCCATGCGGTGGTGAATCCACTCTGGGATTTAACCTGAAATTTAAATTTATCCAAGATCTTGAACCTGAACTGACATGGAACCTACCAGCTACCACAGTTGATTCCTTAAAGCCATTGGTGGCACCTTAAAACCTAACATGTTTTTTTGGCAGAAGCTTTCAGATAAAGCTTGCTTGAATCTACAAAAGCTTAGACAAAAAGGGTCACAATACTCCTTGGTTTTACTGCATACTAACCCATATACTCCACCCTCACAGAATATATCAGCTTACTTCAGTATTACAAATGCCCCCTCATCTGGTTGGTTATAATGAAGTGTATGTATCGGCTCCAAGAAACAAAGCAATGACCATTTTAACTAACTGAGAATTCATTCTTGTTTTAAGACTGCTACCATGAAACACTTGATAACCATCTGAAGAGGACATGGGCTTCTAATTTTTGTAAAGTTATTTGCAAAGCCAATTCATTTGAAATACCTATAAATGTTTCATAAATATGCGCTACAGAATACGAAGACTTAGAAAATTTACACAATTTCCAATAGCACATTTAATGTAATGTTAACGGACAAACAAGGATACACTGTGGAAGCTCATTAGGCCAAAACCAAGCTACACTTGTGACCTCATAAATTTTGCTATTCACATGTATAGTCATGGCACCATTGCCTTTATTGCAAAGAATTCAACCAAAGAAGTTCTGTGGGGCTGGTGAGTGAGGAACCTTTGGTTGATGCAGCTGCCTGGCTTTAAGGTAGGTTTTGGGAGGTTAGATAGGGAGACAGATTGCAGTTACATCATCATAGTGATATCTCCTATGCAGCATCTCAGACCACATGTTTGTTTTAAAAGGACTTCACGCATGATATCCAATCCCATTACATGTACAGTACTCAGACCTAAGTTCCAATATGTACATACTAGCTCACTCCAAAGTGGGCATCCACAAAAGACTAGGTCCCTCTCCTATAGAAACATTTCCTGCTGATCACCCTGCCTATTTAATCAAAGGAAGTACTTTCTAAAAGCAAAATACAGTTCTGTCCTGGAACCTCCAGAGAAAAACAAAACTTACTTTAGAAAGATTTAATTTTATGAAGATAGCAATATTGAAAAAATATAATACTGATATCTACTTTTATATATATACAGTATTTAACACTATACACTATCTAACAGAATGGTATCCCATTCATATTCTTACCTAGTATGTAATGTGAAGAATTGTGCCACAGCCATTTCAAATCCTCTTTCCAAGTGTAAAAACAATAGAGAGAAGAAAACCAGCATCCACTCATTAAAATCCAGAAGGTACTTAACTAAAGTGAATGGAAGGGAAGAAAAGAACAGAGAGGTATGTGAGCATTTTGTGGGTTTATATATACAAATTCACATTAACAGGGTTTGCCAGGTACTGTATCTCTACCAGAAGAAGCTAATACAAAGCCCAACCTGACAAACTCACACTACACTGCTATCTTATACTTAGACAACAGTCAAGATAAACTAAGCCAAAGATTTCTTATTCCACTGCCTTCAATGCATTTGTTTTTTAAAAAGCATGGAGGAAGTCCCTTATAACAAGGGAGCTTAGAATCAAACTAGCCTGAAACACAGAGAAATAATAGTTTAGAATTTTTTTTATTTTTATTGTGCATGAAACAAAGTTTGTATACATTAAACCAGTGATGGTGAACTTTTTAGAGTCCGAGTGCCCAAACTGCAACCCAAAACCCACTTATTTATTGCAAAGTGCCGTGTCCCTCTGGCGTTCTAGTAACAAACTCTGGCAAACTCTGTGCTGGGGCGATGGCACATGTGCCCACAGAGAGGGCTCTGAGTGCCACCTCTGGCACGTGTGCCATAGGTTCGCCATCACTGCATTAAACCATCAGAAAGCAAAGGTGTCATTATCTCAGCCCCCTCATGGACAAGTCTGGATTGGGGAATTCCAGATAAGGGAGCCTCAACATGTACTAGATTCCTTTCCTGAGATCAAGACATTTCAAATATGAGCAAATTTGGTTAAAAATTCATAGGGTCAACAGAAACCAGAACCTCTGACCCCATTCTAGAATTAAATTTGGTCCATAAGCCACCAGTTGGGCATACCCAATAGAAAGCAAGAGTGAGCTGAAATGTAAACAGACAAGCTACTTTACTGTACAATTGTAAAGGAACATTACAATCTGGAATTCCAGAATATACTCGCAATTAGTCTCTCCACTGTCTTTTGGGCACAGGAAACAAGCTATCCCTAATTGCTCATTTTTTGGTCAGATATACCAGTTAGGAACAAGCTCCCTCCCTCTCTTTTCAGCCAACTGATTCTTTTTACTGGGTGAGCAGGGGAAGAATAGATATTAGGTTTCCTCCTCCTCTTCCTGTTCGCTACGCTGTCTGAAAATTTGCTTGGGATTGCTTAGAGACTTGCTGGAATAGCAAGAAAGAGGGCACAGATAGGCTGCAGATAGAACGGGGAATTTAGGCAAGATCTCCTGTTCTGGTTCCACCAACAGGAGAGTTCTGAGAAGACTTCCACTCAGATGATGTTCCTGCCTGCAGAAAAGAAGCTGGGTCCATCCCACAAGCCCAAATACAACTGGCAGTCCAAAATAAAATAGGCCAACTGTATCAATTGTTGAACGGTAATCAACTGTTACATAAATTCCACTGATCCAGTAGATATACTCAATCTAGATTGGCTATAGGCCAGGAGTGACCAAAGTGTGGTTCTCCCGATGATCTTAGACTGCAGCTCCCATCAGCACAGCTAAGGGTGAGGAATGCTGAGAGGTGCAATCCAACAACATCAGAGGCCCAGACTTTGCCCACCCCCAGCCCAATTAAGGCCTTTAATTCAGAGAAGTTATGATGAGCTCTGAGGACTCCCGCACCTGATTTATAATTTCTTCCTCCCTTAGATGCGCCCATTGAGTACATGAATGTTAAACAAATATTAGAATGGAGTCAGCAAATGCTATTCCAGAAAAAAGAATGGTATAAACAAACAAGCCCTCACTCTTTGACATAAATTCAGCTATAACATTTCGAAGCAATTATACTGCAGCATCTTTATTTACTTATGGCATCCAGGGACTAACTAAAAGCTCAATTTAAGCTGGGAAACCAAGCTAAGTGTCAAACGCTCGGTTGTCTTTTGTTTAGATGTTATCAACAATGTGCCTACCTTGGGAATAAATCTTTTAAGCATCAAAAGGAGAAAGACCGGAGTGGCGAAAACACCAAACGCTACTCCTGCGGAATAATAGAATACAACACTTCTGTTTGGGAAGAACAGAGGAATGCTATTAACATTTTGTGCACAGGGACAAGTGGTTTCAAGTATATAGAAATAGAAAACACAACTCTACTTCCTCTTCAGAGATCTACTCCCCTGGTCCCCACTGAAACACCACAGTATGCCCTCAACCCCACATGGTCTCTCTTTCTTTATTCTCTGTGTAATCCCAACCCACAAACCCCCCTTTCCCCTAATTTCTAAGCCTTGTTCAAGTAAAACAAATTTCAACAGGCAGCAGGGTTGCAACATCACCATAATATTTTATATTCGCATTTTTAATGATGCATGCTTAAAGACTATTTACTTGTTTATAGGTCTTTCTGTTTTGTAAATCACCCTAGAATGCTTTGTGAAAGATACCAGAGATATGCCTCAGTTAAAAAAAGATATATTCCTGGGCTTTACTCCTTTAACAGAAAAATTGGTACTAGAGGCAGAAACAACATGGAAAGAATAGGGAAAAGTTCCTACACAACGAAAATGATGAGCAGTTCATGTTGTATTCAAAACAAACAATATCCACATGTGAAAAAGAAACGAGGTCATGTATACCTTGCGTAAGTATACAGAAACATTACTTCTTCCAAAATTCATCAAGTGATTACTATTATTTTCACCAGCCTCCACTTTCTTTTTTTTTAATTTTGTCGGTGAAACTTTTATAGAGCTATGCTTTTTTGTAACACATTGGGAGTAAACAGTGAGACTGGCTTATATGTTCTCCCTTTTCTGTTTTGCTGTTCACACATGCTCAGTAAGAGATACTGGAGGCAACTGCTGTTTACCTTGCCTTTTCTAGGTACACACAGAGCTTCAGTAGCATCCTGTTTTTCCTCAGCTCAAGCTTTATTGCATTGTTTGCTAGAATAGATACGCTGCTGCAACTGGACACTGAAAGTCTATGTTGCTTCAGCCATCATTCATCATCCTCTCAATGCAGATACTGCCAAAAACACTCCAGTTAAAGAGAGGACAAGGAAGAAAAGCAGGGCTAGGTAGGCACAAAAAAACTTTGTAAAAATGGGCTTCTTCATCAGAGGCTTTGTTAACGGAGTTATGCTCATACAGAAAAGCTCAAATAAATGAGTACAGTGGGCCCTTAGGATCCATTGGAGTTTGGTTCCAGGCCTCCTTATGGATATCAAAATCTGTGGATGCTCATGCCATTAAATACAATGGCATAGTAAAATGGTGTCCCTTATATAAAATGGCAAAATCAAGGTTTGCTTTTTGGAATTTATAATTGTAAAAAATATTTTCAAGTTGTGGATGGTTGAATCTGTGAATAAAGATGCTGTGGCTACGGAGTGCTGACTGTATATGAAATAAAGATATCATGGTTTGGATGTTATTGGATCTGCTATATGGCCAACACGGCTACCCCTAGATGTATATGAAATATACAGCCATAAAACTCTATTTTTATGAATGGATAGAAGAATAGATAGCAAAAGTTCTCCAGAGTTGGCATGTTCTTGCTATTGGAAAGAACAACCCACGCTGTCCCAAAACAGAATAATCCCCAAAGGTTCTGTTTTGGGTTTGAGAAGGAAAGAAAAAATCTGAAATTGCTTCCTGAAAAAGGCCAGAACTTTTACTGGCTTCACACTGAGGATTTGTAGAAGTTCTATGGGCTACATCAATACTTACTAGAGGGTTATCACCTTGAAACCAAACCATTTAGCTTCTTTTTTTAAAGAAAGGAAGGTGAACACTACAGCCTCTAGATTCAGCAATTTGCCTGAAATTCTGCTAAATTGTGACTTGCAAACATATGCCGAACTGCAGCCTAGTTTTCCCCTCAAGATCAGCAAGTTAAAACAATCTCTGACAGCCCAGGGGTGCAAATCAGACAGCCCTCTAGATGTTTCTGGACTCCAGCTCTCAGAGCCCTAGCCAGCAGAGCCAATGCTGAGGAATGCTTGGAACTGAAACTCTAACAACATCTGGAGGGCCACCTGATTCCCACATACACACTCTGTGTGGATAGTAAAAGCATGCTAGCATGTACCTGAGAGCCGGTGTGGTGTAGTGATTTGAACATTGTGCTACAAATCTGGAGACCAGGATTTGAATCCCTTCTAATCTATGGAACCCACTATATGTCTTTGGATAAGTCACACTCTCTCAACCTCAGGGAAGACAAGGGCAAACCCTATGATAGATTTGCCTTAGGGTCACCATAAATCAGAAATTAATAGGTCCTCAACAAAGAGAAGCACTTACCTACTCAGGTTGTATGCAAAGTGAAAAAGAAGGCCACCAGCAACAAATAATATAAGGAGTCTGCGATCCAGCACTGGAACAAAACAAATATAACAAGAAAAATCCACATTATCTCATGGAAGGAGCTTGTTTATTTGAAGGAGCTTGTTTATGCATCCACCAAGTAACAAAGGCACATTTTATGAATAGGTTTTTAAAGCAAAAAAAATTACTCACTGTTTTGTCGGGCACTCACAGTGTAGGATGCTTTATTCAGGGGATGGATCCTGAAACACGTTTTGTCTCCATACTGGTCCAGTGACATGATGACTTTATTAGAAACACCTGGCTGCCAAATATTGTTAATCAAGCACTTTAAAAAGGAAAACAGATTTTCTGACCGTTGACAGTTATGTTCCTCTGGAACAGACACCACTTCAAACATTTCAGTGCTATTTATTTTCACCTGGGAAAATAAAAAAAAAGTTTAATATTATTCTTGGCTCATAAATACTGTCGTTGTTCACCAGACAAGAAGAAATAAGGGAGCAGCACTCATACAATCTGTACCTCTGAACGTTGGCCTCATCTGCACATCACCTTAACTAATCTAGTGCATACCATATCTGTATGCAAGAGCAGATAAACAAACTAATCGATACCATGACACTCACTGGGCTGTAGTTCAGATTTCTAAGAGCATATACAGCTGTGTAACTCTCTTTCCTTCAAGGATGCTGGGCCTTCAGCTATTAAGAAATATCCTTGGTTTTGCTACCATATAAAATGGTAAAATGCAATGGATTTTCCATCTTGTGTTTATTTTATTGTGCAGCTGTAGATGCCTCTTTTGGGGGCAAAAAAGCCCACACAAATACAATAGTGTTGAAATACCACAAGAATTCCAAACTCACTAGAAATTAAATCTCATTCTTCAGACTCCTTCTACACAACACTCAGCATGGCATTTTGTAAAAGTGACATATGGCTGAGTTCTTCCCAGAATCACAGTACTGGAAAGGAGTCTGAAGAGTGAGATTTAATTTCTAGTGCAGGTTGGAACTCTTGCTGCATTTCAACACTATTGTATTCGTGTTGGCTTTTTAAAGATTAAAATATAACCATCAATAAGCATGTGAAGACAGGTTTCTTCTTTTGCTTGTGTGTTCTTCCCAGTATGTTTGCTCCCCATCTTGATGATTATATTTGCATGAATCAACAGTGGGACTGTACCTGAATAGTTGACCAGACATTTCTCAAGTGGATTGCTCCATTTGGGATGTAGCAGAAACAGGTTGGCTCAGAACTGTGCATTACGTCCATTGTCTTCAAGGACCTACACCGACTATCTAAACAGGCAAGTGGGGAGGAAGAATGTATGAAAAAGTTGGGAGATACCTACAAATGGTTTGGACATTTTTTCCTGGTGCATTACATGTCTTGTGCTAATTACATTGATCTTCCCAGTTGGAAACCAAACCAAACCAAACCACCATGTTAAGATGTGGCTTCAGAAGCTGCTTCAGGTCTCTTTGGAAGTATGCTATTTAAATGATGCATGGGTCCTAAGAGTCCGGAGGTCGTGCCAAAGCCACACTCCATTCCTAAGCACTGGAGTGCAGCTTTCACAGATTGATTAATGTGTTCTCTCTCCATAAGCCCCACACACAACCACCATAAGCCTCCACACCACACAACAGGTGACACCCTGAGTGTGGATGTCACTGAGTTTTTGTACATTTATTCCAGTTTTTTTCACACTTTGGAATGGTATTTTTGTCCGTGAAAAATTCATTTGTCCACAAAAACTTCTCTCTCTCTCTCTCTCTCTCTCCTTTAACAGCCAGGCAGTTCAGGTGGAATGGTTAGGAGGATGCATTGCTACTCCACACCCCTTTATCAGATGCATCAAGTGTCCTCCTCTATTGGCAAGCATGTAGAGATATGGATTGGAGATGTAATTCTTCACTGTTTTCATTCTTTAAGGTCATCACCTATTCCTGCCG
>NC_056522.1:196620437-196754142 GCF_019175285.1 Sceloporus undulatus | reverse complement strand
GTGTCCTATGATCTTGGCTATGGCCTCATTCCCACTTACAGATAAATCAGTGAGCGATCAGAATCAGTGGACTTATTCGACGTCGGATCATGGCTTAAACTACACTTGCCCTGATTGCATTTTCTGTCATTTTCTGGCAACAAAATAACCCACTTGTGATTCGCATTCACAAATGAATCGATTCAAAATGATTTGGCTCCAGCCAGACGAAGGGCAAATTTGAAGCGATTCCAATCCGCTTCTGGTTCACAGTTTGCATATTTTCTCTGTAGCTAGAGAGATTAACTATCTAAATGACCATCACCTTTGAGAGTGGGGTAAAGAAAGTGGGAATTGAATACCTGTTTCAATTGAATATGTAAAGGCCACAGGTTTTTTATCAGGGTTAGCTTGTTCTTATTTCTACCCATGTGGGCCAGAGAGGATGATGGTGAATATGCAGGGTGAGGGTGACCAGATGTCCTCCTTTTCCCAGGCATGTCCTACATTTCAACCTTCTGTTCAGGAGGAATTCCATAATGTCCTCCTTTTTGAGCATGACTAAGAAGCATGGATTTATATTTCTACAAGTGTTTTGGGCTTTTATTCGTCATGACCTACATTTTTCTTGACCATCTTGCATTTTGTGGTGCTTGTCCTCCTTTGCAGTTAGGACATCCGGTCACCCTGTGAACACACTGTATCCATTTGCTTTGGGAAGTGGGAATGTAGATGTCTGAGGATCGCTCCTCTTGATGACCGGCAGAGGGCAATAAAGAGCTTTTTGTCAAGCATACAGAAATAAATAAATAAATACACAAATTGCAGTAGACGCAAAAGTATAGCCCTGCAATAGCAATAGCAAGTACATTTTTATACTGCTTAGCAGTGCATTGATGCCCTTCCTAAGCGGTTTACAGTGTGTAAGCCAATTGCCCCCAACAAGCTGGGTACTCATTTCAGCAACCTTAGAAGGATGCCAGGCTGAGTTGACCCTGAGCCCCTGGCTGGTATTGAACTCACAACCAAGTGCGTGGCTGCAGTGCATTTAACAACTGGGCCACCAGGGCTCCTCCTAATGTATGCCTAGCTCTTGTAAGGAAACTTGGTGAAAAGTTTATAAACGAGCAATTTTTAATTTCTTTAAAATGTTTCTGAGAGCCAGCATAGTGGCTTGAGCGTTGGACTCTCATTGGACTCTCAGAGACCTGGGTTTGAATCCCTGAGCAGCCATGGAAACCCACTGAGTGATTTTGGGCAAGTCACATTCTCTCAGCCTCAAAGGAAGGCAATGGCAAACCTCCCCTGAACAAATCTTGCCAAGAAAACACCAGGATAGAGTTGCCTTATAGTTGCCATAACTCAGAAACTAATTGAAGGCAAAAAACAAAAATAGCACAATATTTCTAGGTCGTTGCCTTTAAGCGTAAAAGGCCTTACAAGGTGGCTGGGTTTATAAAGTCAGAAAATAGAGCCCAGATGTGTCTGTCCTCATAGACATACATCTAGCACCTGGGGAGAGGAAAATGGTTATGATTCAGAAGAGAAATTGGCAGGCAGTGAGAAGGTTAAATAAGCCCTCGGTGCCATCTTGATATCAAACTGCCCTCCTACACACGCATACATTTTAAGAAGGTGATCGGGTTTCCATTTCACATGCTTACATATAACAAGTAGTCATCCCCAGTTCCAAACTCTTTTGTAGGAAATACATTTTAAATTATGTTTTTATTTAACTTCCAAAAATATAGTGGCCTTAAATATGAGGACATTAATGTGAAGAGAAACAAAAGAAGGAGAAAATCATTCTGATGACATCTTTCACATTCTTTGGAACAGCTTACAAATACTACAGAGGAGAAACCACTGAAATGTGTGTCTCCAATCAAAAAACACTTAAGCGATCCAGTCAGAAATTAATAGGACTGCTCAATATTTACTGTTGCATTTTGGCCAGTCGTATAAATTTCTTACAGAATCTCTTAAGTGTTTTCTGATTAGAGATACAGATGGTTCCTTTTCTGTAACTTCAGTGTATGTCTAGCCATGAGATCAGTGGTGAGTGGTTAGATCAAGTTACCACCTCCCTCTTCTTGCCTCTCACCCAAGTGTCACATTCATTTTTACTGTTTTTACTTGGTCCTTCCCCCAACTTGATCAGCTTTATGTTGTCCTTGTTTTCACCTCAGTGAATGGAATGCATACATTCCCAGTTCTTGCCTCCGATCCCCTCCCCTCACTCATTCATGCAGAGATCTGCAATGTATGTATAGGGTTGGGAGGAGGATTGCAGGGGATAGTGCACGAGGAAGGAGGGAGTGCACGGGCTCCTTCCCCTGAAGTGAAAACAAGAATTACACAATGCTGTTTGGAGGAAGGATTGGAGGGAAGAGTAAAAACATTAAAAACACAACACTCAGGTGCAGGGGGAGAGAAAGAGGGTAGTCCTATCTAACCCCTCACTGCTGATCACATGGCTGAACATTTTCATAAACAAAAGATAAAATACAATTTTGCTTTTTTTTCTTTGTCTTCCGTGTCTGTACATCCAAAGTTCCCTCTCTCTCACTCAGGTGGCAAAGGGAGAAATGTTACTGGACAGGGAAGCATCACATCAGAGTGGATCCAAGAGACCAACAGACAAACAATCAGGGCTATTAGCTGATAGGTTGATGCATGCTAGGAATGTGGGAAAGGTGAGTTCACCAGGGGAAAATATGTGGCTGATAATGCCAATGCTACCTCACTGTGTCTGTGAGAATGTGGCATTAATGGGGTCACTGCAGGGCCACTGCAGACCAGGAAAAGGATGATTTTTTCCCCATCAGTGTAGATGTGCCCCTAGTCACATGGTTTTATTCCAAAGGTTAACATCTTTGTATTCATTTCCAGAATCAACCTGGGAGGACATTTCCAAAAAATCTGAAATTACTATGAGTATCTTTGGGTAGAAAGGTGACCTAGAATATTTAGAAACAACTATGCTTGTCAGAAACCAACAACTGCAACGATTGCATGGTGATTCTGATTGTTAGGAAACCCTACTTAGTCCTGCTCTGGTATCTAGACCTAAGAAATGCTACAAGTTCAATTGGGATTTTAAAAAAACATCTCATTGAGCTGTGCCAAAATGCCTTAATTTTGACACATGCAACTCTGCTCCTTGCTTGGGGACTTTCAGTAACATCAGGGGCATTTTGTGTTTAATTTAATGTGACTGTAATTATTTTTTACACAGTTTTTGACTTCTAATGTGAAAGCAGTTCTTTTGGCAAGAAGACTGAAGGAACGCCACTGAACTTTCGGTTTGTCTGTTTCCATTCCCAAACGTTTGTATTTCAGTATCAGCTAATTTGCAATAACTGTCATTGCATTTCATTGTGTTTCTCTAAATTAAAAGAAAATGTAGCTCAAGGGGATTGTGGCATATCAAGAACTATTAGAAACTTGTGCTTGGATGCTCTGTCAGGAAGTGCATAATATCAATTAGATGCTGCTTTGTCTTGATAAGCATTCCTTAATAAGCAGGCTTTTGAGACAAGAAGAAGCTTTCTGTATAACTGATTCTTACCATTTACCTCAGCCTTAAGATGTGCTACTATAAGTCTCATTTCTGCAGCCAGCATTGCCATTATTATATACACAAGGGAAACCTATTACATTATTTCAGATACAGGATTCCCCCCCCCACCCCCGCAGAAACTGATTTCAGTACTGAATGCCAGGTCTCAGTAAGCACAGAAGAAAACTGAGGACAAAGGGGGAAAGTGAGTGGAGGAGAATGAAACTAGTACATTTTAAAGCCAGCTGGGAAAAAAAATACTAGAAAATTAAGCCTCTTTGTAGGGTTCTTCTATACTCTGTGTCCCTTGAAAAAACATCCCTGTGACTAGAGCTTGGAAAAAGTCCTTTTGGGATAACATCTTCCAGAATCCTATAGCCAGCATGGCCACTGGGTAGTCAATAAAACCGTCAGGGTCCCTGGGAGGAGAGAGGAGAGAGAATACATTTACTGAGGTCCAGAGTAACCTGCTCTAGGATAGAATCCTCATTACTATGTAGAAAGCTGAAAAGGTGGGAAGACAGAGGATTAATTGGAACTAACGATGTGATTGATATGGAACTTTAAGTCCTAGGGCTCCTTCTGCATAGGCAGGAATAGGAAGGATACATGGTTGGAAAGCAATTGCAAACACCATAATACAGTGAGAGCAAGGGCTGCTCCTGGGATGAAGAGGAGGAAGAGGATGATGATGGGCCTTTTTTTGGGTCCAATCAAGCACAGCTCTTCTTATGCTTCTAATGGGAGCAATTCACAACCTGCCAAGCCAAGCTATATCCATGTTGCCCTACCTTTGTTTGATTTCTTTGCCACTCTGGAGTGTGACATTAAAGTGGGAAGAAAATAAGGCATTGGTTCTTTCAAACACAAGTGAAGTGCAGTTTTCCCCAGTGTTCATGAATCACCAGCCCAGTCATTCAATTCTTGTCAGCATTCAGACCCAAACACAGCTAAATGAATTATCTCTTCTGAGTTAAAGCAAAGTGATTTATTTGGTGTACAAATTTAGTAAAACACCACAACCTCTCCATACAATTCAAGTATTCCAATTATGGCGTGGAGGGTTTTGCTTTGTTTTTTTACACTCGGACACCCCATCCAATCTCTTGTTTAGTTTTTGGAAGCTAGTCATAAAAGATAATAAAGCAATTGAAATGGCTGCATTGCCTCCTGATGACTAAAGACTTTCATCCTGGTCTTTTCCTTTCCTTTTTACGTCAGTGCTTGTTATATTTGTTTTGTGACCTACAGAGTGTTTTATCTTTGGCTGGAATGAAAGAGGGTGCAGGTTTGAGAGATCTACAGCAGCTCACTTTCTATGGGTTGGCAGGTGGGTGTTGGATTGTGTGTGGCATTCGTAGGAGTTGAGCGTCAAAGGAAGTGGGCTTGACTTTGAGGAGTTTTATAATCCAGGTACTTAATATCTAGTTTCCTGAAAAAGCAAGAGCAAGGGACAACCTTGGAAAGCCTGCTTTTGGTTCACTCTATGCAATGGAAGAAGCATGGAATCAGCATGCATTTAATCAAGCTCTATTGTTTTATGCTGGCTTGTTTGCTTTATTATATACATGCAGTTAAAAGCTGTTAATGTTTTTCTCAGTCCCTCAGATTTCAGAGAAGTACATAATCTGTGGCAAATTGGTTCCAACAAGGATCTCTCAAATAAGTGTGTGTGTGTTGCTTTGTTGTTGGCTGCCTTCACATTGGTCTCAACCCATGGTGACCTTGTTGATGAGACATCTCCAGGATCCTCTGTCCTGCATTGCTCTGCCCAAATTCATACTCAAAATCTCTTTAATAGAATCCATCCATCTAGCATGCAGCCTTCCTCTCTTTCTACTTCCCACCACCTTTCCTAGGATTATTGTTTTTTCCAATGATTCATGCCTCCTCCTGATGTGTATGAAGTAAACCAGCCTAAGTTTTGTCATCTTGGCTTTCAGGGAGAGTTCTGGCTTGATCTGCTTTAAGGACCCATTTATCTGTCTTTTTGGCTGTTTGCGGTGTCCTCAGCAATCTTCTCCAGCACCACATCTCAAATCTATTGATTTTCTTGTTACCTTCTATCTTAACAGTCCAGCTCTCACATTCATATATCTACTTTGGGTATAAAAGAATTCATAGAGCATTTATGTCCAAAATCATAGATGGGAAATTGCTTGAGACTAGCAATTGGATATAAGCAACTATGTGTATGTGCATGTGTACCTACACACATACCAAGATATACCTCTTTGGCATCCTTTTCTGTTGAACATTAAATATTGCTCTTTATTTATTATTGAGGAACACACTGACTGGGAATATTTTGGCAATAAAATAATGTGGGGAGAAGAGTAGGATGTACAAGAAAACAGGCAACCGTACTTAACATTTTTATTCTAAACTTTATGTTTTGCTTGCCAACAATAGATATTGGGATGCAGCCAGTTCTTTTGTTAATAATACTTATTCTAAACTGCTCTGATATCGAAGGTGGGATTGTTCTGCACTTTCACTTGTGAAATCTGGAGGAGAACTTTGAAAGCTTAACAATATGACATTTTAAAATGATTAGATGAATAGTCTGAGAGAGCAATATGTGAAGTACTTCTCCTCTGTCAATTCTTTTCATCTTAAGGAGATTTACAGTACCTGGGAAATATAGTTTGGTGGTTTGTACAGTATGCATGTCTCACTTGATTTTGTGCCTTTTTTATTTCATTAATTCTTGAGAGCATATTTCATTTGAATGCCTGACACTTTGGCAAACACTGCATTTGAAAACCACCATAGGAAAATACACAATTTGGAGCACATGGAAGTTAGACTCTGGGAACTATTTCATACAAATACTACACTCACTCTGGTCATGCCAGCCCACTTCATCCTGTGTCCAGTGTCCTTTTGGCCACTGCCTGATCAACATGCTTCAGACCATTTTGAGGGGTTGGTTCACATGTGAATGTTTGCTGAAAGAGCTGGAGTTGGGGTTGAAGGGGACAAATCCCAAAACATACTTATATTTCTCATATTTGCAAATTCTCCCTTTAATTTTTTTTAAATGCCCACACCATTTCATTTTAAAACAATTCCTTTAAATCATTCTGTTTTTCTCAAAAATTGGAGTGGCAGAGGTTTGTGGTTGCGTTTGTAGTTGAATTGTGTATGTGTGGTGGTGGTGATGTGTGTGTGTGTGAAAGAGAAAGAGAGAGAGAGATGCTGGTTTCTCATGAGCGATAGGGTAATGCAAGTGTCGAGGTTCCCACAGTACAGATAGGTGTGCTAAAGACTGCTACATCCTTAAATTTCAAAAATCTATTATCCTTGAATAGAATTATGCGCTTCTTCATGAGAGCATTGCAAGAAAGCATGGTAGCTCTATGATTATAGAGGCCTAAAGAAATCTTGTTGTTGCCCAGATTTTATGGAGGACTGGCCTTTTTGTACAGCTAGACAACATCACAAGGATTCTCCAGACTCCTCAAGAGATCTCGCATCCCATTCTCACTTCTGCAATTGCTGCAGAATATACTTTGCATAAGACTCTTGTTTCTGTACAAAACTAGTATTTTCCCCCATTGAGAAGCTAAGCATGCACAGAGAGAGCAAAGACAGTACTGAAGGCTGATGGATCAGAAAGACATACACAACCCATCCAGCAATGCTATTTTTTACTACAAGGCAACATTGAACTGAATATTCCACAAACCAGTTACAAAAATGTGTAATATTTTCCCCAAGATTACTATCTCCCCAGGTCTGCTTTCCCAAAGAAAGGTAAACATCTGTCCTCAGTTTTTACCTTTACCATACAAAGATAATTCAGTCATATGAGCTATGGAAGAATGGAAGGGGCAGGGTTGGTATCCAGGATCCTCAGATAGCTCCCACTTCTGATGCTTTGATCATCTTGTTTGTTCTCTCATTTACCATCAGGGCAGCAATGCCCTGTCATGTTTAGTTTCTCAAATGCTCCAGAATACCTGCATTTGGGAAAGTGAAAACAGCAGATGCAAGACCATTCTGACTCAGGTTGTTCAGCTTTCCAAACCCTGCCCTCTTCTGGAACCTAACTTTAGTCCATTTTAGCTTAACTAGGTCTCAGAAATAGGCCTTGTTCTTAAAATACTTTCAGCCTTTGCATGTTAACTGCATTTCCAAACTTGAGTTTAATTTAAGTATCCAGCTGAGGTGTGCTATGACCACTCAATGCTCCTCTGTGCCTAGACCAGAACCACAGGACTAGTAAGTTTCTGCAGAATAGTATCCTCCAGGGTTTAGCTTTTGAAAGTTACATTACTAAAAGATTCTTCCTCTAGTATTTAATTCCCTTTGCAAGGCCCTTGTTTCAGCATGAGCTGATGATTAAATAATGACTTAAGTGAATTAAATTAATGGGTAGCACTTACTTTCTCACTTACATTGCCTGTCTAACTTCTTATTATCTTTGATGCTTTGTCACTGGGACTGCGATGTTTTCTTATTAGCTGTCTGCAGAGCTGGGCTCCCTCACAAACCTGCCCTACTTTGATATACCTGTACTTTTATAGCCTCCTGGATAGTTTCCCCAACTAGTTTTTCTATGTCATGTTATGCAATAGAACGTTTTCATTGATGTCTGGCAGTGGAAGGGCTTTAGCACAGTACATAAAACACCTATTTCACTTGTAGATAGTTTAGTCCTTTTTATATACAGGCTGGGCATATCTTATCTGGAATTCTGAAATCCAGAATACTCCAAAATTGCCCATATGTGTATCTAAGATAGGTGATGACTTTCCTTTCTGATGGTTCAGTATACATAAATTTTGTTTAATTCACAATTATTAAAAATCCTGTGTATGAAATTATCTTCAGGCTATGTGTATCATATGTATGAAACAGAAACTAATTTCATGTTTAGACTTGGGCCCCATCTCCAAAATATGTCATAACACACATGCAAATATTCCAAAATCGGGGGGGGGGGGGGGAGACCCAAAACATTTCTGGTCCCAAGCATTTTGGATAAGACAGACTTGACCTTTTGGATAAGACAGGCTTGACCTGTATGTGTGTGTGTGTAAATTTTATTTTCCAACAAAAATAAAACAACAAGAAGACAAGACAAAAAGAAAGATCAGAAATCACAACACCTGTACAAAAAGTTAATTTCAAAATCAGCTGTATGGATAAAGTTTACACAAATTACCTTTAATAGCATAACCAACGTAAAATGATGATGTCTAAAATGATCATTGATGTGATGGTGGACCTCCCCATAAATCTTGCTCAGTTATGAAAAGCAGTGAAAGTAGCCCAGACTGTCGCAAACATGTCTTTTTACATTTCTCCTATAGCAAGTCTATTTTTCTGAAAGTGCAGTTCCCCAGGCAGAGTCTAGCTAATGTCAAAATGATAGGTCTTCAAATGTTTTTCATGTTCTTGTAACCCCAACAATATAGCAGTGCATTTATGCAGTGCATTTGTGTTATTTCCTTCAAAATATGGTTAATAATAATCAGACTTCTCTAGAATATAATTCTTGGTGTGTTATTTTCCTCAGAAAGTCAGTTACCTTATTCCAAAAATCTACCACCTATGGGCACCGCAACCACATTTAATCTCATGGTCCAACAACTCCAGAGTCCCACCAACAAAACTGAAATATTATTACTTTTATGGAATATAAACAGTGTCACATGCCACCTACGGATTGCCTTCAAACAACATTTCCTGGAAGAAGCTGATATTGATTCATAAGAGGGTAAGGTTCATATGTTATTCCACTGTACCTCTGAAATAGACATTTTAAGAAATTCCTTTATGTTATCTATTAAATCCTTGACCCTTCTCCTCTTCTATGTTCCTTCAATTATATCTTTATATAAATTGGATATCAGCCATTTAACACGTGAAGGAGAAATGCATGCCCATTCAGACTTAGTCAGTGCCCTTATGACTCCAAATGTTTATATATCTAATGAATAAAGGACTGCATTTGTAGCTTTTGTAACCATCCGACTTCAATGTCAGAAAGTTTTGCTGCAGTTTGTTCTAATGATAAAGGATTACTTTTTTAAAATGGGTCTTTAGTAGTATATAATTCTTTCGTTTTCCATTGTTCATATTGTTTGTATTTATTTCCAATGTTTAAAGCTAGTTTGTAATAAGAAGGGTGGCATAGCAGGTGGTAAAAATTTAGGTCCTCCAAATTCTGATTATTTCCTAAAGAAAGGGGTTAACAATATTATATAATTTGTCTTTAGCAAGGCAGAATTTTTTTTTGGAAGTTGGTTCTCCAGGGAATTGTTTGAAATAAAAACAAGAACTTAAGGAGAATATGTGCTTTGACTATTACTAGTTTTCCCAGCATTCTCAGTTGCAATTTTTCCCAATCTTTCAATTGCTTCTTAGTATATTTTAAAAATATTTATAATTATGACACGATAACTGGGATATATCTTTCCTTAATAATACCTCCAATATTGAAAACTTGAAAAACTAACAGGGATGTCTTGACAGTTTTATAAATTGTTTTTGACTTTCTATGGTCGTATTTAAATAAAATAACTGAGATTTCTTTTTAGAATTAATGTTTAACCCTGAATATTTCTTAAATTTAGACAAAAGAGTTTTGAGTGCTGTAATAGCATTTTTTGGATCTGTTATGTAAAGCACAGCATCGTCTGTCTATAAATGCAGTTTGTGAGTTACTCCTTCAGTGTTTACTCCCATAATGTTGGGGCCAATCCCAACTGCTCTTGCTAATAACTGGATGGCAAGAGTAAATAACATGGATGAAAGTGGACACTTTTGTCCTGTTCTTCATGATAAATAAAAATGTTTTGACTCCACTCCATTTACAAGTATCACAGCCTGAAAATCTACATGTACGCTCTGTAAAGTAGGTATGAACCATTCTTCCATACCCATCTTATACAATGATCTTGACATATAAGGGCATCCCAAGTGATCAAAGGCCTTCAGGGTATCAAATGAGAGTAATACCAAAAGTTTTCTAGGTTTTTTAAAAGTATAAATGGTGTTTAATGTCCTTTAATAAGCCAATGTGGTATAGTTGTTTGAGCACTGGACTACGACTCTGGAGACTAGGGTTCAATTCCTGACTCAGCCATAGAAACCCACTGGGTGACCTTGGGCGAGTAACACATTCTCAGCCCCAGAAAACTCAGTGATAGGTTCACCTTAGGGTCACCATAAATTGGGAATGACAAGAAGGCATACAACAACAACCATGTCTTTCTAACTACAGTCGACCCTTCTTATACACAGATTTTTTATACGTGGATTCAAGCATACACGGTTTGAAAATGTTCAATAAAAGTATAAATTTCAAATATCAAACCTTGATTTTCCATTTTTTATTTGGGACACCATTTTGCTATGTCATTATATTTAATGGGACTTGAGCATACACGGATTTTGTTATACATGGGGGATCTTGGAACCAAACCCCAGCGTATAACAAGGCTCCACTGTATATCGGAGAAATATCTATTTGGTACAAATCCAGTTTGATCTGAATAAATATATTGATTTATAAATGTGCAATTGTTGTGCTAATATAGCTGTACAATTCTTTTGGTCTTCATTCAATAAAGTTATAGGTCAAAAGATTGAAACATGAGTGGGGTTATTTTAGTTTAGGAGATTGTTATAATACATGCTATTTTTCCAAGACACAGGAATATCACCTCCTCTGTAAAATATCACTAAATCCTTTCAAATGACCAATTAATTTAGTTTCAGAAACTTTGTAAAATTCACTTGGGAAATCATCCATTCCTGGAGCCTTGCCCCTTTTCAGTTTTTTAATAATTGATTTTAATTCATCTCCTGTAATTGGGTAATTTCTCAGGCCTTCATGAATGCAACATGTTAACCTAGTGTGTAATAGTTCCTTGAAGTTCATTCCTTGGCATCTCTAGGAAGAGTTGGGAGACACTCCCATCTGACAGCCTGGAGATCTCCTGCCAATCAGTTTAGGCCAGAAGTGCTGATGAACTATGTCTCCGTTCATGCCTCTGATAAACACACAAAGGTGTTTTCCTAAACCAAAAGGACAAATTGGTAAAACAAAAAAGCTTAGGGAAAAGTGATTATAAAAATTATAAAAAAACCTTTATTAACCAGTGTGATGGTAAGTTTATAATATAAGAAATGCCAGTTTTGACAATAAATATCAAATGTTGGAAACTAGCAGTCCCAGATGACATACAAATAAAGCTATCCAACAGTAAAGTACATATAATATCAGGAATGAATGTACTCCATTAGAACATATGTTGGGAGTAAAAGTATACAAATAGTAAATACAAATAAAAACCATACGGGTTTCGACAATTGTCTTCCTCAGTGGTAAAAATATATATAATCTGTTATATCATCATTATTAGCTTGGAGTCATCCAGTATAAGTATGAAGTAAATTCAATAATAAAATCAGAATCCTGGATACTCTATATAGCATTAACACTTATTTTTCTCTGTAAAATAACCCACTTGTGGTTCACATTCACGAATGAATCAATTCAAAATGGACTTGCTCCAGCTGGTCAAAGGGGGAATTGAAATCGATTCCGATCCACATCTGGTTCACACTTGTGCAGAATCGATTTATCCAAAAAGACACAGAAAAAAATCAGCATCAAAAAGATGCAGGTTAAATGGGTCTAGCGAATCGCTTCAGCAATTCTGTTCAAGTGTGAACCAGGGTCATTTGAACCAGTTCAAACCGATTTGCAATCTGGTTTAAAGTTAGTAGGAATCAGGCCCCAGATTCCAGAATCATAGCTTGAAAAAAAGATCCCCCTTTTCACTCTCAGAATACCTTCACCCAGTATAACTGATGAGCTGAATGTCCTGGGAGCAGTAATCCAAAAAAGCTGTGTCTCCAAGCTGTGTTCTTGTTTCCTCATCTTCACTTCCTTTCGTAAATATGGAGATACAGAGTGATCATTACTGTACAGAGGTCAGATGCATGATACCAGAGAAATTGTGAAAGAGCGAATTCCTCAACCTGCAGAAGTATTTTGCAGCCTTGGGATGCCAGGCAGCTGTGACAGACTGTCAGTGACTTTGTGGGAAAGCCCCGAGGGCAGTGTCACACCTGCCAGAAACAATTCCCTAGGAACTTGTTTATCACATCGCAAAAATAATATGTGTAAATTTCACCCAGTCGATGTCTGCTTCCAGTACAAGAGGAAGGAGCAAAAAAGGAAGGCTTTCCTCATTAGTGATACATACGGGCCCAATCGACTATTGAGTTAAATCGGGTACTTCAAAGACAATGGCTAAAAATGATCCCAAAGGGTCCTCAAATTAATTGAACAACCAGTTATTGACTATAAATTCTACAGTGATTGTTCATTGGTGTTATGAGGAGTCCTAAACTTGCCTAATTATAGGAGAGGGCAATGAGATGCACTGTAGACCTTTTACACAGATTCCACTATGATACAGTTATTACTGGCTGGGGAGCCATTCGTATAAAGCATTCCAGCATATCTTTGTGTTGACTGCATTGCATAAGCCTTTTGATTCCTCAGTGGGCTTCAGTTAGTTTGGTGATGGGACTGCCTCAGTAGAGTTTAGATAGCAGGAAAGATACAGTTTGCTATTATTGTATTTTCACTGTTGGAAATGGAGAGAAGTGCTAATGGGGCTTCTTGCCCTATATATACTAAAACAACTTGCCTGTCTGTGGGTACTTTGACTAAGGAAGGGTGGGGGGGGAAAGCTGTTATAGCTGGTGCACTTCCAGATGTTTTAATAGGCCATAAGGTAATGCATACCTTTAAACATTGTGTAGAAGAAAACTGGGACATATGTGGCCAAGCAACATCAGAGTTTGGTCAATATGGCAAAGATTATGAATGAGGAAGAAAACACAAACTAAGAGAGGCTGCAGCAGTTTGCTCTTGCCTGAGCCTACTGGGCAGGGCAAAGCTCTGGTCCTTTGTCCTGCTGAGTTAATTGAGTGCAATTTATTTTTTGCACCTTGAATTCATCTGAGAAGAAAGGGGGAAAATGGGAGTAGGATAAAGAAAATGGGACATTTTAAAAGCTGCTGGAAAAGTGAGACGGAAGATTAAATCAGGACTCTCCCTGCCAAATCAGGGCAGTTAAAGGGCATGGTAAAAACTGGGGGTTTGTCTACACTATTAAAATACTCCTTGTTCCAATGAATAGAATGTGATTCATAGGAGTTTAGGCTTTTTGCGGAGGGGGGGACTCCGCAGGAAAAGGATTTATGATTTTTATCTGAGGGCACATTCACACTTGTGTTTTTTTTAGCAAGGAGATCCGAGGAGTTCGATGTTGCTATTCCCAATCGAAGTTCCCACTACATTTGCTCTAATTGAATATCTCTGGTGCAATTTAACCCTGTTGACATTCACACTACTATAAGTATCAATTTAAAATAGAGCCCCTATACTGAACATATTCACTCATTCGCACTCTTTAAAAACTGTCAATCAAATGATGTGCATCTGCATCATTATGCTTTCACTGTCATAGTTGGTGATGTGACTCTGCCTCAGCAATAATATAGTGCTTTGCCTACAAAGAGGGGGAGGTCCACAGGTCCACAGGTGGGAGGGCACAATCCCAGGTGAGGTGAGATGTTCTGCCCCTCTGCACATAACCCCTCCCCTGTTGGCCTCAAAGGATGGCAATGGCAAGCCCCTCTGAAGAACCCTTGCCAAGAAACTCCTGCAATCGGTTCACCTTTGGCGGAGTCACACTGTCTCAGCCTCAGAGGATGGTGATGACAAGCCCCTCTGAAAAACTCCTGTCAAGAAACCCCCACGAAACCCCTGTGGAAGCCACACAAATGCAACGGTGTGTAGAAACTGTCAAACTCTAAAACAATAACAACAACCCAACAACCACAAGCCACACCATGTTACCAAAAGAACCTACTCGCCGACTTTAGTGATGTCTGGGAATCAGGTATCGGGGTAGATAAGGGGAGTAGTTCACCAGCAGAAGAGGAAAACAGTTGCACAGTGGTTTAAAGGGACCACTTGACAGCATGGGAAATTTGAATCCTCTGGATTTAAAGAGCCAGTATCTTTACCCACCAACTGCAAGAGCTAAGAGGGGAAAACAATGGCGATTTGCCACCAAGCTAAGACCTGTAGGAAGGGATAGGTATGTTCCATCCCTCTGCCCACCCTCTGTCCATTGGGTGCATTCCCATTGACGGCTCTCTAAAAAAAAACAGTGCTTTTCAAAAGACACAGTAAATGCCTTGGTATTAAAAGCACCAGGTTAAGGGGGATTTGCGTAGCCCCCCTCCCCAAAGATGGGGTCGGGAAAAACTGATGCAAGTCTGAATGCCCACCATTTAAACGTAGTGTAAATGCGCCTTGAGTATGCACAGAAATGTGCATTATCACATATATGGATGAGGATGGCTACACATTTTCAGCAGAAGGAAGGTAGATAGATGCAAATAGGTGTGGATTTGCACAGAAAAGTGAAGACAATTAACCACCAATGCAAAAGTGCAAAAATCCACAGCAATGCATATAATACACTTACTTGAAGACTAGCCCTGAAGGAGGGTGTCTTTATCAAAATTCCTACATCGGGGTCTTGGTGAAATCAAATCAAGAAGCTAGAAAAAAACTTGCTTGATTTTTTAAAAAAAGCACAAAACCATCTGCATTCTTTTTTTCTTCCTCTGCAGGGAAGCATTTGACAGGCAACTCCAAATCTAGACTGCCTGCTGGTGAGATTCACCTTGTTTGTGAACAATATTTGCCTTTCCTCATCATATGCCTGCATTTATCTCTACAATGTACTTTCCAGATTTGCATTTGTATAAATCATACTCGCTTATTATTGTCATGCCTGTGTCAGTAAGCATCTGTTGATAATTTGACGAGTTGAAAGCATGTGCTTGGAAAATTAGTTTCCAACGCTCTTAAAAACAGGAAAAGATCATTGTATTTCAATATGTCCTTTATTTTTCAGAATTATAGTTTAGCCCTAATGTGTTCAGGCACCTTAATGATTAAACTCTGCACGATCAAAGGAAGCTTGTCAAACTTCGTGAGATGAAAGGAGTCTGGTTGCCCCCCCACAAACACACCATGAGTTTCCAATAATGACTTTCTGTTATTTGCAAATAATAGTTTATAATTATCACTGAGGTTGTTGGTTCAACAAAATGTGTTTTGGTGGGGAATCTGTGAGGAAGTCATGGTAACGATGCCACAAGCAGCAGAAATACTTGGTGGGAATTATGAAAAGCTATGTTACCAGACAGGCAGGAATTCTCTGTCTCCCTACATTTGTGACGATTCCAAGATGTTGCTTCTTTAAAATTCAGAAACTTCCTTTTGACCTCCAGTACAAATGGATTAATGGGCAGCTTTCTTCAGTTTCCTTTATTCTTGTTTAATCTTAGCAGAGCATAGAAATGTGTGGGTTTGAGGGATGGGTGTGTTGGAGTACAAAAATGTCTAGAATCTCCCAGTTGGCATCATACCCTTCAACATTTCACAAATGAAAACTGGGCACACATGGCCAAGCAACATCAGAGTGTGGTCAAATGGGCATGATCAGGCAACAAGGGAGCAAAGATATTTAATGAGGAATAATACAGAAAAAAATATTTAAGCAGATAAACTCTGGAATATATGTGCTGAGTTTAGGAAAACCTGGAAAACACTCCCACCTGGCCACCACAAATAAGCCTACTAGGAAGGACCTCTCCTTCTCCTTTCCTTATTGCTGAGTTAAATTAGGACAAACTAGTTATTCAGTTTGAATTCAGGACTTTATCACACCAGCCTGCTGTGTTACTTTAAGAATGGAAGCATACTGGTTAGCATAATTTCTTATCACATTTCCCCCATAGTGGTGCTTTGGCGATCCATGGTTGCAATGTTTTCCGTATTATCAAACATCACCTTCTGGAAAGAAGGTTGGAAATGAGCAATCCTGACTGTCAAATACCTCCCAAAACTGTGTGTATGTGCACACAGCAGCTGGTGTCAGAAAGCTGTTAGTATCAGGGGGAGTGGGAGAGAAGCAGAATCACATCCACTCACACTACATGACTGCCTGAAAAGCAGAACTGCAGCAGAAGGGACCTATTGCAAGTAGGAAGTAATGGAATAGCAGTGAGATTGAGAGTCTATTGACAGGTTTTGCATATCAATTAAAAGATGCAGTACAGTAATGAATGTAATGCAAGGCAACAACAGAATGGACACAACACTGTGTGATACATACCAACCAAAGACACTTTTATCTTGTTAAAATTCCGCTGTTCTGGCCTGTGTGATTAACTCCTAAAACCCAAACCCCCAATCCAACAACCCCAACCCCAACAACCCAAACCCAACAACCCAAACCCAAACAACCCAAAAACCCAAACCCTAAACCCTAGGCTCACTCCCTAGCCCAAACCCTAACCCTAACCGAAATACTAACTGAAACACTAACCCTAACCATTACCCTTATCCTATCCCTGACCCTAACCCTAACACTAACCTTAAACCCTAACCATAACTTTAACCTTAATCCTAACCCTGAAACAAACCCTAATCCTAACCCTAACCCTAATCCTTACCAAAAAAAATAGTCCTAATCCTAACCCTAACCCAAACCCTAATCCTAAACCCTAACCCTAAGCCTGACCCTGAGCGTAACCCTAACCCTGAACCCAAACCCTAAGGCCAAACTCAAACCCTAACCCCAACCCTCACCCAAACCCTAACCCTAACCCAAACCCTTAAACCTAAACCTTAAAACCCAAACCCTAAAACTCTAACCTTAAAATCCTAACCCCAAAACCCTAACCTTAAAGCCGTAACCAAAAAACCCTAACCTTAAAACACTCACCCTTAAACACTAACCCTAAAACCGAAACTCTAACACTAACACGAACCCTAAACCTAACCTTAAGCCTAAGGCTAAGCCTAACCCTAACCCAAACCCTGAAAGCCTAACCCTTACCCTAACCCTGACCCTAAGCCCGACAATAACTCAAACCTAACACTAAAACCCTAACCCTAAAAACCAAACTCAAACCCTAACCCAAACTCTAACCCAAATCCTAACCATAACTCAAACCCTAACCCTAACCCTAACCCAAAACCTTTACCTTGACATAACCCAAACACTAACCCTAACCCAGACCCTAACCCTAATCCTAACCCAAACCCTAATCCTTACCCTAACCCAAACCCTAATTCTAACCCTAACCCAAATCATAACCCAAACCATAACCCTAACCCAAACCCTAACCCTAACTCTAACCCTAACCCAAACCCTAAATAATCCTAACCCTAACCCAAACCCTAATCCTTACCCTAACCCAAACCCTAACCCTAACCCACACCCTAATCCTAACCCTAATCCTAATCGAAAAACTAAACCTAATCCTAACCCTAACTCAAACCCTAACCCAAACCCTAACCCTAAGCCTATCCCTAACCAAACCCTAGCCCTTTCCTTAAACCTAACCCTAACCCTAAATCCAAACCCTAACCCTCACCCTATCCCGAAACCTAACCAATGACTTCTTTCTGTGAAACCCATGTTGACTTTTTCTGATTATAGAATTGCCTTCTAGGTGTTCACAGACTGTATGTTTAATGATCTGCTCCAAAACTTTTCCTGGTATAGATGTCAGACTAACTGGCCGAAAATTTGTGGGATCCTCTTTTTTCCCCTTTTTGAAGATTTCCCATGCTCTGTGCATTAGTGTAGAGACATTTAGGCCCATGTGTTCCCTTTACTTGCTGCCTGTGCAAAAGAAAATTGCTTCCCACTTTTGGGTCCTTGCACTGTTTGTCTTGTTTCCTCCATGACAGTTTGACTATTTTCACCAGCCCTTTTGCCTTCCAGAATACTGTCTCCCTCCCCCATATAACTTGGTTTAAAGCCTTCCTGATCAAATTTTTGAGACTATTGCCAACTGGCATGAGATACAACCCATCTCTTGCTTGAAGTCCTCCCTCATGGAACCGCAGCCCATGATCCAAGAATCCAAACTGTTCTTGGCAACACCATCTATGGAACCAGTTGCTATTTTCTTCTCCCTTCCTGGACCATGCCCTTCAACAGGCAGAAGAGATGAGATGACAACCTTGTTAAGGGTTAAAAGCCAGCTAACACAGAAATGTTTAGATGTGTGGTGACCATGAGCATTCAGCACACAGAGGACGAAGCTAATTAACTACAGCTGTTGCTCATGGGTACAAGGTTATTCTGCTGCCTGCGTGCAGCAAGCCTGAAGATGAACACGTGTCTGATTAGACAAGGGACAATTTTCTGTGTGGGAAAGGAAGAGGCTGAGTTTGTGGGACCGCATGGTTTGGTGTCTATATAAACTCAGGGACTTCCGGTAATTGGTGTGGGTTTTGAGAGAGGAGTTGATTGTGAATTCTGTATAGTCGCATTGGTTGTTTGGTTGCACTTTGTAAATAAAGATAAGCACTTTTGGGAGCTTGGCTTGTCTGGTCGTTAATCAGGTGAAGCCTGGCAGTGAATGCTGGAGAGTTCCTGTTGGTACCTGCATTCCATCATTTCTGCAAGACATCCATCTGCTGTTATCTTCGCTGAGGGCTGTGAACACATTTCTAAAATTGTCAGCTATTCTGCTATACTCTGACAAACCTGTGTATCCATCTCTTTCAGCTTCCTACCCAGAGCCTCATAGTCCTTTATGATATTCTGAAGGCTGTACCTTGCAGTATCATTGGTTCCCACATGGACCAAAAGGAAGGGATATTGGTCAGCAGGCTTGACCAGTCAGCCTCTCTGTCACATCATGATCCTTGCACACTGGGAGCACAGTTCAGCAATATTCCCTTTGACTGAAGTAGTGATAGGCATAGCCCCAGAAAATTTTGATAGGTTCACCTTAGGGTGCTTAAGTCAGAAATTACTCGAAGGCATGCAACAACAAATGATAGGCAGCCAGCAGCCTTCAGCTTAATTTCAAAATCCATTTTCAAGTGTCAGCTTAGACCTCTAGGAAGAATAATCTTTTCTCCCCCTGCAGCAATCTGCTGGATGAGAAGAAAGAGCAGTTGAAAGAAGGAAGCATTTGCCTGAGAGAGAAGAGATGGGACCCATTTTTGCCTTTACTTTTGCTTTTGGCTCCATCCACCACTGGCATGACATCTCTGATAGAAGAATAAAAGTAGACTTGGTTACAGCAGCCCCTGAAACTGGCTCCTGTGCATGGAGAGATGCTGGTAGCCATCATTGGGCATAGGACTCCACAGTCGGCTTCTTCTCAGATGTAAGGGAACAGATACTATGCTGTCTTCTTTGCACAAGGCTGCATGACATCAAAAGGGAGTTTTGCAATTTATACAGAAATTTAAGAAGAAGGGCAAACACCCAGGATATCTATTTGCCCATTGTTCCCTCCCATTGATTACTTTATAACTTTTGCTTTAATCACCCACTACATATAAACCTATGCAGTGACAAAGCCTAGCCCATCCTTCTCCCATGTGCCAATTTGTTGTACAAAGGCGTCATGCTTTTCTTTCATATGGTGTGTATTCCATTAGATTAAGAATGAGCAACTGTGGTCCTCCAAATATTTTTGGACTGCAGCTCCTATATTCTCCTACCATTGGCTATACTGCCTAAAGCTCATGGTATCTGTTGTCAAAAAGAAGCATTTGGAAGGGCCACAGTTGCCCACCCTGAGTTTGATAAACTCTAAAGACTACAGGCAGAAACAGTACAGCTGAGAAATATGTTTAGTACTTTGTTTGTATTGGACAAATGATAGCCCAGACCTCAGTAAAAAACCTTGAGGGTGGCATGCAGTTACATAAGACACTCACAGAGAGCAACTTGTTCTCTCTCCAAGCCCTCAGAATTGGCGCTTCAGGGATGCCTAGATTCCATGTCATATGTTCATTAAAATGTTTTTTCCCTCCACATGGCAAGGTGGAAGTAAACCCATTGTGAGTTAAAAGGGACAGCAACTCTAACCATGACTAAAGAATGGATAAGAATGTTCCCAGTGCCTGAACTACACAAGAGCAAAGTAAACCACCTGAGGTCCTCAAATGTGGTTTACTTTGCTCATGTGTAGTTCAGGCACTGGGAACATTATGGATAGATTCTAAATGCAGAAACTTAACTATGTTTCAAATTTTACAAAATTAGATTAAAAAAAAAAGGAAACGGCAAAAAGAAGAAGATGCCAAACAAATATTACCATTCTGATATTACACTGGTGCAGGGGGGTTAATGCTATGGGCCTGCTTAAACTTGACATAGGACTTTATCACATAGCCTCTGGTGCTCTACTTACCTCTTCAGAATTTGAGCCAAATTCGGAAGTTACACTGATTTTATCACACAGACTTTCCCCTCAAAATGGCTTCCCATTGCTTCCAGTGTTGAATTTGGGCCCCATAAGTTGCTTTGGCAGCCATTTTTTCCAATTCCAAAGCTTCTGATTTGGGGGGAAATGGCCACCAAACGACTTACGAACCCCAAATTCAACACTTGAGGCAACAGGAAGCTATTTTGAGGGAAAAGTCCATGCGATAAAATCAGTGTTACTTCCAAATTTGGAAGAGGTAAGTCGGGCACCAGAGGTGGTGCGATAAAGTACATAGTGTAGGTCCTCAGCATGATTCAGTGTACCACCAACCATGTCCTCCATTTTTAGCACAATAAAATCTTCAAAAGGATAAATAATACTGTTGTGGATGAGCACAACAAGAGAAAGAAAACTTGTTTTAAGGGTGGAATGTGTGGTTGCTGAATGTAAATTTGAAAGAAAGTTCAAAGGGCTGATTTCTTAATGTGAAATGCCCTCCAAGCCAGATAGTCTCTGTAGTGGAGAAGGTCTACACAGTTTGGGCATAACTAGGGAGGCACAGGGGATACATATTGCACCAAGGGGCACCCTAAGGTGGAATGTGGCACACTGCTTCCCAAATGTCTGCCTTTTGGCAGAAACAGGCTGTGGGATTCACTTGCATCCCTTTAAAGCACTGGAGCTCAGTGGAAGAGAAGGCATGAGTGGATCAAGGCTCAGTGGGCAAAGAAAGGATGTTTTTAACTTATTCTTCTAAAGGTAGCAGGTGCAAGTGAATAAGTATTAGAACTGTTGGATGTATGCCACCCAGTGTACCCTATACTTCTGAAATGAGTGCTAAAGGAAGATCAACAACCCTGCCCATTTCACACTAAATAATGATAGTACAGTCGGCCCTTCTTATATACGGATTTTTTTATACGTGGATCCAAGCATCCATGGTTTGAAAATGTTCCAAAAAAGTATAAATTTCAAATATCAAACCTTGATTTTCCATTTTTTATAAGGTACATCATTTTGTTATGTCATTATATTTAATGGGACTTGAGCATCCACGGATTTTGTTATCCATGGGTGATCTTGGAACCAAATCCCAGCGTATAACAAGGGTCCACTGTACAATGATTCCAACTGCCATGGTTGTTGCATCCCATGGAACCCTAGGATTAACAACTGAGGAGAGGCCTTTAGGATCCTCAGCCAGGGAGCTTCTCTGGTACCTCTGACCAAACTCCAAAAACCAGAATGCACTAGAAGGCAACTATGGCAGCTAAAGTGGAATCATAGGGCTATAATTGTGTAGTGTGAACAGCCTCCCAATCTGATTGCCTTCAATACAATACAAAACACACTGCAGAAATAATCGCTTTTGAGACCATTTTTAATGTCATGATTCAGTGCTAGGGAATTCTGGGAACTAGTTTTGTGAGATATTTAACCTTCTCTGTCAGAGAACTCTGGTGCCACAGTTTAGCACAAACTGTACATTTATTATGGGCATATGATAATGTAATTTCCCAGGATTCGCTAACACTGAGCCAGGACAGTTAAAGCGGTCTCAAACTGGATTATTTCTGCAGCGTGTTTGGCTTCAGTCAGGGTTTTTCTTCTCACCCCCATTTCAAATCACATAATAACAACTTGAGAAGACTAATTCTGACAACCATAAAGTAGGAAGGAGGCTTGGGATTTGATAGTGAGAAGCCTTCTTTTTTTCATGCATATGCAAAGGGAAGAGTAAATCAAACCCATCATCAATGTACAACGGAATTGTTCATTTCTATTTTCCATGCCAGGGACTCTGTGTGGGATCTCCATAATAAGACACAGAACTCAATCTGGAAGCAAGAAGCTTATTAAAATGAAAATTTCCTTGAGACTGAAAGTATGGCAAGAGGAACCTGTTAGGTTTATTTTTTAAAATGAATGATATATGCCATTCTTAAATATCTTACTTTTTAGAAAGCCACATTCAGAAGTCAGTTGTTAAAGGAGATGGTGAGAAGTAATTGGTTATGATCCCTCACTGCTTAGTAACTTTATTTCTATGATATTTGAAGTAGCAATAAAATGAAAGAGATAAGGGAAAAGAAAGAGTGTGCCCACACTAGACAAGAGAGCAAATTAGCAAATAAAACAACTTTTGTGGTAAACCAAAATGTGTGGTGTTGATAAGACAAGCTAATTATTTCAGCTTATTCTGTAGATGAATAGAGAACACACCATTTGAGAGGCAAGCTGTCAAAAACAAATCTGAACAGTTGTCAAGGCTAAGATAAACAAACTAGGGCTGCTTTTTAATAAACATACAGTACCTTTCTCTTCAAAACTAAGTACACAATGTCTTGCACTCATCCTCTTTCTATAATCTCTGTGGTAAATCCCAAATCATATAATGTCAGTTGTTTTATCCCACTTAAGTGGAAATGAGGGCAGGGAATGGTTTTGCTTGAAGACCATTACCTAAAATTTGGTCTTAGGGATTTCTGCTCATTAGATAAAACTTGGTTTTGTATGCATTGTCTTTGTAGGGATGTAATGATATGGATGCATGAATATTACTTGAACCCTCAGATTACCTTTTGGCAATTCTTTTTCCTCTGTGTGTGTATGTGTGTTGATATTTGTTGTTGTTTACTGCCCTCAAGTTGATTCCAGAACAGCTTCCACTTCACTTTCTACTATTTGGGGCTCATCTTCATATGGTTCTTCATTCCATATCTCTTCCATTTTATCATCTCTTTAATTTTGGTCATCTGTATATTGCTTCTACCATTTTCTTGGTCATGAAGTACTGTATGTGTCTCTACATATGTCTATATTCTGTAAGAATTTTATCTATACATTTTGAATGAAGGAACTTAGGTTTGCCCTTAAACTTTTAATTTGAATGCTTGCTACATATATCATTGTTTTATTATTTTACAACAAGAATCAGTAAGGGCAGTTGCAACCTGTCAAGGCTTTCAAGTTACTCTCTGCATCCTCTTACAACATTTGTATGATAGTTCACACAAAAGCTAATTATCTCTAGAAAAATGTAAGAAATGTTCATCTTCTGAAAGAAAAGCTTTAGAATGACAATACTGATCACATGTACCTGAACTAGAAGAGCTTAGAAACCATTGTGGGGAATGCATGAGAAAGCATTGCCAACCTTCTTACCTGATTTCTTCAGAGAGCTTTTTAAAAACCCACAAAACACAATTCCAGAGAAGTGGCTATGTTTTGGCATTTCCACATTAACTCCAACCTCATGGTTCTGATATATGATAGTCTATATTCCATATTCTAAAGTATTTCTTAGAGCTAACACAACACCAAAGATGATTGAGGTGGCTGGTTCTCCCATTACAAAAAGCATTTCATATTTGACCATATGTTCCATGCATGCATGAGCCAAATCCCTTCACTGATAGATTGTTCTTATTCTTACAAGTGTCCATGTTTCAATGGGCAAACATTCTAAAAGAGAAAAGCAGAAGCTTCATACTTACACCATACATCCTAATCTGTGAGAAAGTTGGCATATAAATAAATATACCAGAGAATCATCATTAGCAGCAGCAGCAGTAGTTTTTCTAAGACTTTTTCTAAGAATTTAGACCTGTTATAGATAAAACATACAGATTTTAAAACAAACAAACAAAGTTTACTCTCTTCTCCCAGAGTATAATATGCAATCAAATCTTTATTTTTCATTCCGATCCTAATTGATTCCACAGTATACTCCTGTTTCCACTTTCACAATTTCAATTGATGGTGAAAAAAAATTCACAGAAGCCTTTCAAGCAAGGGCTAAATTTTTATGTTTTATGTGCAAGCAAGGACTAGCCTATACAATATATAGTAGCTCTCCTTTACATGACATGAGACAACTTCTGCCGCCATGAAGGGAAAGGTTCTGAAAACAGTTGACATCTGTAATATGTGCAGAGATTTATCTCATAGATTTCTACAGTGATGATGAGTCCTTAAAACACTATCACAGGTTCTATGTGAGTATTGAAGGTGTGAAGAAAGCTCTTCATGATAATCTTTGTGGAAAGCAGCTGCTGGAAGTACAGATCATTATATACTGAATAGTTGCCATGGTTCCCCCCAAGTAATTTCAATATAGCCATTGTAATGTCTTGTTTCACCCTAGTTTGCAGATAACTTGGACTGGAACTGTATACAATCAGTCTTCTGTATCCACAATTCTTTAACCATGGATTTAACCATCCACAGCTTGAAATTATTCAAAAATACATAAATTCCAAAAAGCAAACCTTGATTTTGCCCTTTTATATCAGGGACACTATTTTACCATGCAATTGTATTTAATGGGACTTGAACATCCACATATTTTGATATCCATGGGGAGTCCTGGAACCAAAACCTAGCAGATACCAGGGGCCTACTGTACATGGTGGAGATTACTACACACTGCTTTTAAACCATGATAATAGGCAGGAAAAAAAGCTTTGGTGATCCTTATCGCACAACGACATGTCTGACCCATAGCTGCTGTATACCCAAAGTGTGGTTCGGGCATCTCTTTTCAACCTTCCAATTGGTCTAGTTCCCAGGTGTGAAATGTCACTGCTGGGGCAGTTGTGATATTGGCAGTCATATGGTGCCAGTGTCTACCTCTGTTTCTCCCCCCCCCCCCTCCTTTTTGCTGTTCCCAAGTAGAGTGAGTCTCTTTATTTATTTTTCTATCTCGTTTCCTTTTTTCTTTTAAAATTGAAATTGCAGTAGCAGAGCTCTTGAATTGTGTGAAAAAGTTAAAATAAAAATAAAATAAACCAGAAAGGCATGCTGCATAGGACATAGGTTAGGAAAACAGGGTTGGGGGTGGGTGGGAAGAGAGCATGATCGTGGTAGCAACTTCAGTCGCACAATTGCAAAGAAATGTGGTAATGGCATGTTTCCATTTGTTCAAACTGATGCAATTGTGAGAATGGGGTTCATGTGTTCAAGTTCATAGTTAAAAGCTATACACTGCAGAATGAACCAAGATCGTGTGTGTGTGTGTGTGTGTGTGTGTGTGTGTGTGTGACTGATAGAGAGAGAGAGAGAGAGATTTGGATTTATAGATTTGAGAGAGATTCTCTGATGCATGTATAGAACTTGCTATCCTTCTTCTGTGGAGTCTTCTATCTTCGTAGCTAGGACACATCCTGACTGAGATCCGACCCTGCTACAGTTCATCATAAATATTTGTTTGCTATACAACTCCTGTGCTGAATACCAGAATAATTCAATGTATGTAGATCAATGTTGAAGGTACATGGCTGACAACTCATTGTCCAAATGTGATGCACAATGTGGGAATGCAATGCAGAGAGGCAGTACATTCACACACTAATCTGCGAGTTTTAATGTACAACCACATGTGCAATGATTCCACATGCACAACTCTGCTTATACTGCTATCACTGGGAAATAACTGTTGCCCATTGCAAAAAAAATAAATTTAAAAACATTTACGTGCATAGCAGAAGTTATGCCTGCCAATGTTGCTAAGAGGATACTAGTCAGGAAATGATTACCTTCCCAGGCAAGAATGGGAATCCTCTAAGAGTGTGAAAATTTGAATCCTACACATGACAAATCTATAAACAAATACAAAGTGTTTATATATATAATGAAAGAACCACCAGTCCAGTAATCTTTCTTATTATCTTAGCATTTAAAAATGTATCATATTTCAGAATCTGGGATAGAGAATATTATCTATTTAAAACAAAAACCATCAGAAACAAGACTGCTTAAAAATAAAGCTAAAAGACCCATTTGTTCTATTCAGGTCTTTAGAGTTATACCAGAGATTGGAATCTAGGCATTAAAATTAAATCAATCAAAATTTGCTTTTCAAGCGGGAATTTAAACAAAAATGGAAGATATCTTATCTACCAACAGAATCTGGTGTAATTTTGAGATCATTTTCCATACAACAATGGAGGAAGTGTTTTTGTTTGGTCCACTGTTCTTCTTCTTGTCCTCATAGGAGTTTTTCACTTGATGGCAGATAGTGATGATAAGTGGCAAGGGCAACAGGCAGCAAAAAACAGGAGGGAGGGAAGAGCAAGAAGACACCTCTGCCCCACTGCTTCATAGTTCAGAGACACACAAGAGAAAGGAAGTCCAGCATATGGAGAAAATTGGGGATGCGGGAGGCACACAACAGAAAAGTGAAAAGCAAATGCAAGAAGAAAGGCACACGGAGAAAGAGTGGAGAAAATTATATGGGACCAAAGGCATACAGGAAGACAGAAAACACATGGATGAGGGGCAAAACAGAGTGGGTGGACCAAAAATGCCAAGACGTAAGACAGTGAAGCCCTAAGAATAAATGAGAGTGGAGAAACGAGTGGTAAGGGACACATGACAATAGAAAAGGGCAGCAACACAGAGACATGTGGACAAGGAAAGAAACAGTGCAGATGAATTTGAAGAGGACTCTGCTGTGTGTGTGATAATCAAAAAAAAGAGCTTTTGGTTATTGTTTATTTCCAGTACTGCCACTCCATGTCAAAATGTCCTTTTAAAACAGTGCTATCTTACTCTAAGAAATATTCTAGGAAGCTTTCTTTACAGGAAGCTTCTCGGAGGGTTCTTGTATATTTCCGATTTAACATGTGATCTATGTCTAGAGCCTACTTAGCCACAATCCTGTTTAGTTGCTCAGATCTACCCAGGCGCTTTGCTGAGAAGTGATGTGGTAGCTTATAGGATATAAGCAGTCATCTAAAGGAGTCCACCTTTGCTAATATGGCTGGTATAATTACAACACATAGAGATGACAACAAATAACACCAGGTACTGGAATTTGTTACATAGTATTGTTATGTTGTTGTGCTGTTGTACTCCTCTTCTGGGTGATTCTTCAGTGAGGAACAGAGAGTGGCTGTTTATGTCAGAAGTGGAGAAAGGTGCAACCATCTTTCATGCAGATGTAACTGCCTCAGCAGCAGTGATAGTTGGGAAACAAAAGCAAAGGTAGTTTGGATTCTAAGGAGATATTCCCTCTTGACTGATCTGTTGCTTCCTTATGTATAAGTGTGCAAACTCAAGTCTGACGTGCCCTTCTCTCACCTCTCCCTTTCCATTCAACTTGTAGCCAGTGCTAGCAGGCCCCATTTTCTCTTTCACTCAGATATATAGTTCATTCTAATCACAGAAATTAGACTCGCACTTCACTGAGGATAACATTTTATTGATGCTTCCATACATCTTCCACATGTGTCAGTCACAGGAAACAAAAGAGAGGATTTGTAGATGCTAAGATTGTTTCTGGTGGCATTTAGCGGTGTCCCTACAACAGCAGGGATGAAGAAAAAACAATGGCTGATTGATCATATTTGAAAATATAAAATCCAGTTGAAGATTACCTGGAAGCCATTTATGTGACCTCATGGTCCTACTGTTGTGTCTGATAAACCAATCCAAACTTGCACAGCAAAACTGATGAATAACTAATTAATAATCTCATATATTTCACTGCATCTGTTGTGTAGATGCTTTCTTAATGTATCTTTTCTACAGTGGTTGGTTAAAGAGCGGGGTGCAGATATGTGTGGTGGTGTTACAACTATTTGATATTTCTCATGGGCATATCCAGTTACAGCTGGTGGCTTCCATGTCTGTGGAGTGGAGAATCTACACTGCATTTTAGAAAACTAAAGAAACTGTTCATAGTGTTACCAGATGGGCATATCCCTAAATTGTACAGTAGAATCTTGAGGGTATTTACTCAGCATGGTTGCTAGTGTAAGAAACCACACCAGCTACCTGAGAAAAAAGGGAACATAATACAATCATGTAGAGGGATGGGGGTACCCATGTTTGCCCATTGCAGAAAACACAACAGAAATTCTTGTGGCACCTTAAAGACAAACATTTTTAATTTGGTATGAACTGCAGTGTTGGAGTGGATTGCAGTCCCCAGAAGTTTAACACAACCCTGACAATATATTCCATAGACAGACAACAGAAGTGACACACATTGAAGGCTTGCTTCTATATGAAGGCCGAGGGAGACTTAATTTGAGCAAGCAAGCATACATTAGAACTGAGCCAGCAAGGTACAGTAGTTTCAGTGTCAGACTAAGGAGTTTAGTGCACACCTAAATTATCCGTTTTACCTTGCCTGGTTTGAATCCTCTTCCAGAATGCAGCCAGCTGTTATAAATCATAATACAGTATTATCATATTATCATATGCATTTTGCCGACAATGCTGTCTCCTGCCTAAAACCTGCCCAAATCCTGGCTAGAATCCGAGCTCAGCCAGCGATTTGTAAAGCTGGGAAGCTCCCAGCTTTGCAAATTGGTCGGCTGAGCGTGACTGGAAGCTGGGTTTTAGGCAGGAGGTGCATTGGCAGCAAAATTCTTATAACAATATCTGGCTGCATCTCAGAAGATGATTCAAACTGGGCAAATTAAGCCAGATTATTTAGCTATGCACTAAACTCCTAGGACCCTGGGAGACCAGGGATCAAATCCACAGTCAGTCATGTAAGACCAGTGGACAGCATCAAGTAAGTGATATTCTTCTCAGCCAAAGAGGACGGGAATGGCTCTGAGTAAATCTCGCCAAGAAAACCCTATAACATGGTCAGTACATGTTGGAAATGACTTGAAGATACATAACAACAACATATTAAAACTGATTTACCCTTGGGACCAGTACTCATTGACAGGATTCAGCAATGCTTTGTGTGAAATCCATACTGTTTGAGTATACAGTTGGTCCTCCATATCCACAGATTCTTTATCCCTGGATTCAACTATCCACAGCTTGAAAATATTTAAATAGTATGAATTCCAAAAAAAGCAACCCTTCATCTTGCCATTTTACATAAAGGACACCATTTTACTACAGCATTGTATTTAATGGGACCTAGGTATCCATGGATTTTGGTATCCACATGGGGTCCTGGAACCAAATCCCAGCAAACACCAAAAGCCTGCAGGAGTGCCATTTCCTTCTGCTACATACATCCAATCCTCCCTTCCCTTTCTGAACATTTTAGTGTATATGAAGTTTGGGTTTCTGGTGGTACATTAATCTCTCATATGTCTTCCACAGTATTCCCAACCATTAATCATGATGACTACAGTGTGCATATGTGTATGTGTGAGTGTGTGTGTCTAAATCTAAAGCTAAAAAGTTTCACTGCTAGATGGGACACACTCATACACAACCACAGAGATTTATGAAAGTCAGAATTCTGTTGGTTGCTGGCAGGGTGTAACTTTCTGGCTTCTGGGTTCCATGGGGCTATTCACAGTAGTGCATCCTCAGGCCTATTTAGGGATGAAGGCTCCCAGGCACCATCATCCAATTGTAGTTTTGCAGCAGGGAGAAAGGATGAGCCTTTGCCACCTTGGTTGGCCTTGTTGGTGTACCCTGACATTGCAGAGCTGGGGTTGTGCACAGGGCAGGTTATTGCACAAGGTGGTACTGGATACCTCTTTCCACAACAACAAAAGCTTAGGTTTGCAGAATGTCAGCCTATGTCACCAACAGCATTCCTGGTGATGCATATGTAAAATTATATACTGTAAACAAACACAATAAACTGTCAGTTTAGTCTCCTCTTTATTTGATTGCTCCGTTTATTTTTGTGGTGTTTCTCTCAGCATGCACTAAGAGGGTTTGTTTAAACAGTCTTGACATATTCAAGAGCTCCAAATTGGGAATATTGTTTATGTATCATACTAATTAGTTGTAAACTTTATGCAAATCAGATGAATGACAGTGCCATACTGCATTGTGAAGTTACAAAAGGATTCTTTGATTCTGTTTTCACAATTCACTGGAGGCAACCAAGGAAAGAGAACTATAATCTCACAGTTTTTCACTCTGAAGTATACCTATATGATAGGCTTTAAACCAATTTTCTTATCATTCCCTTTTCCCAGAGAATCCTGATAACAGTAGTGCTCTGAGGATAGATTAGAGAATTCTCAACACCTCATCAAACAACAAATCCCAGTGTTCTTTAGGGGGAGCCATGATTTATAACCACTGAAGCATTGCCGTACTTTCCCCACAAAAATACTGGGAACTGAAACCAAGCTGATAAAAGGTTGGAGCAGAGCTTGGCAGATATTACATGTAACAGTGTTAACTATATCCTGTTATTTTTTAAGAAAATGGGGATACAATATTGTTCTTTTTCTAAGGGAAAGCAATGACTGTGAAGTTCGTTCATGCTTTGTGTAATTAACGTGGTTTTCTTGTTACTTTTTCTCGTGATTGGTATTTATGAAGAGAGCCTTCCTTGAAGCATCCACACAAGATTTAGTCCATTTTATACTTATTTTTTAAATAATTAAAAATATTCACGAAATTTGAGTAATAACAATGGGTCATTTAAAAAGTAATTGTCTTAATTCTGGCTTGGAGTTTAGTAAGTTCTCACTAGATTTCTCAGATTTTAGTCAGAAAACATATAGTCCCTGCAATGACTGAGCCTCTAGTCAATTGGAAGACTTCTGTCAGGCAATAAAAGGTTAAGCTGGGAGGGAGGTAACATGCAAATGAGTAATTACATCAAAGCTGATGGAAGACCCACTTGGCCAATGAGTGAGCAGGAGCGAGAGTTTCTTCCGGAAGCTTCTAACAGAGGGATATAAAAGGCCTCTGAGTTCAGTTGGAGGAATATCTCCCTTGATGTGGGTCTTGCCAGTTGGGAAAAACTGCAGTGTTAATAATAATAATAATAATAATAATAATAATAATAATAATAATAATATATTTATTTATTTATAGCCCACCCAATCACTAGGAATCAGGGCGGGTTACAACAGTTAAAATGCATTAAAAATACAATAAAATACAAATTGATCCCTTCCCACTCCCCTCCTCAATATTAAAACTACAATTAAACAATCAGAGCTTTAAAAAAGTGTTGAGCCTGTGTCAAGAAAGCATACTTCAGGAAGGTAATTTGTGCTGGGCCAAAGGCCTACTACATCTCAAACCCATTAATGTGTGGACGCCGTGCATGCTTACATAACAATGGTGGTGCCGTGTACACAGGGGGCCACAATTATTACACTGCCCATACATTCTAGGGTTAGGGATTGTGCTGTTACTGTGCTGTCCCTAACCCTAGAATTGGCACTGGTATGCTGCTTTATGGGGGTATGTACCATGCCTATAAATCCTTAACAAGTCCCAGTGTGTGTTAAGGAAAGGTTATTGTAAATTCACTGGGTGATGGCAGCATGATTCAAAGTTTTCCAAGAGTCTCATTCAACTTTGCAGGGAGAACAGGGGATTCGGGGAGAAGTAAAGGATCTGCCAGGTCTAAGTGCCAAGACAGGGCTGCTGTTTGGGTTGCTTCGACCACAGGGATCATCACAGCCCCTCTATCCAGAATTTTCAAATGTTATTGTTTTGGACTACAACTCCCAAAATTTCCCTTCCTGTGAAGCTGGTAGCTATATCTACCCACTAAAACTGATAAAAATGGATTGGAAAAGTGTGGATCATAGATTCCCCCTGTGTTTGGATGGAGATCACTGATAGGCCAAGTACAATTGGGTTATAAGTACAGTATAAGAAAAATAGAAATTAAAACAACAGTAGCAATCCAGAACTTCCTTTAAACTCCTCAAGAGTTTAACATACTATAATGTTACAGCCAAGGAATACAGTGAAGCAGTAAGCACAACCAGAGTTTGGAAAAGCTACTTTTTCTCATTGTAACCAAGAATTCTATGGGGTAACTGGTTGGCTGTTTCTGACAGCTGCAGTCTAAAAGAGTAACTTTTCCAAGCTCTGATGCCAATCCTTAGATTATGCAGGAAAACCAGTTCAGTGCCAGTTTCCTATACAATGTAGTTACTAAAGACCGAAGCAGGGGAATTCATTTCAGAGATAATCATCTGATTTAGGATAAAATGAATATAAACTTACCAGGATGCTAAGAAAAACTCATCAAAGCAGCTTTCAGGTGGCTGAGAGGAAGAGGAGGCAACCTTCAGGTCCCCCAGCACAGCATCATTTGTATTTACTTCTTTGCTTTACTCAGAAGAAGGCAAAAGACAATCCTGAAGTCCAAAAGTATTTCTATGGGGCCTGAGCACCTCCTAGGGAGGAAAAGCCAAAGTGACCAACCAATAATCTTAGGAGGAGTGTAGGCATGTCCTCCAGATGATTCCTCAGATATATAGTTAATATAATGTCAGAGACATCACTGTATTAGTCTGGAATATCCATATGCAAAGGGATTTTGTCCTTTGAGACCAACTGAGCAAAACATGTTGTAACATAAACTTTCGTAGTACTTCCTCAGATGCATGGAGTGCAGTCCAAAAAAATAACCTTTCCCAAGCTCTCTGTGCATCTGAGAAGTAGAGCAAGTATACAGAAGCTTATGATACAATGACTTTGGCTCAAGTCAGTCTCAAAAGTGCTACAGGGTCTCTTTGCATGGTGATAAGGTGAATCACTTGGGAGTGGGAGAGAAAGGGAAGTGAAAGGTAAGATGTTCAGATATGTACATTCAAGTCGGAAGCAACCTTACTTCAGAGACATTTATTATAAAGGAGAAGGGGAAGTACTGGTTTGCCACACTTAACATTAATGCGTAGGCTGCATGCAACCAGAGGACAGCTCATTGTAGGTTGTTGGTGTGCTGGGACTGGATTCAAATTCTGACGTGGCTACAGACTCTGTGGACAAGAGTGGCACTGGGTCACTCCTTGGGTGCGGTCCTATGCAACTTTGTGGCCCTTAACCACTTACACACTTTGGGATTTGTTGGGAAACAGGATGCACACAGGAGGCTTTGGAGTTGGTTAATGAGGACTGATCCTATCCTGCTCCTGCCTCTTGCTCTGAGCTGGGTAACAGTCAGAATGTATGCCTACAGGAGCAGTGCCAGCCATTATACACACCCCCACAGGAATGATACCGTTTGATCTTTATTCTTCCTTCATTCTGTCTGTAATTATCAGAGCATCATCTCTCATAAATGGAATAAAACAAGATTTATTGCCAAGCAAAAGCAAAGCTGGATTTCTTCTTGAGTAAGAGTAGGAGGAATGTTGGCATTTGCAAGGTTCCCATCATCGTTTGTTTGGCTGCCTTCCCATCGAAGCAGGAAGAAATGCTGAATTTCATTTTCTGCTCACAGTACTTCTTTGGGTGTCCTTTGGCATTTAATTGTTTGCAATATACAATGGCTTCCCCCCCACCTCCCTGAGTTCAATTTGTGCAGTGAGCTATTCACTTGGCCATACCTACATTGGAATAGTGCTTGTTCTTGATGCCTATGTTAGGGAAGCAGATAGTAGTTATCCAGTGTTATTGTTACCAGTTAGAGTATTGGACTAGGACACTGGGAAGCCAGGGTTCAAATCCTGGCTCAGTCATGTAAATCCACTGGGTGACCTTAGGCAAGTCACACTTTCTCGGCCTCAGAGGAAGGCAATGACAATCCCCCTCTGAAGAAAGTTGCCAAGAAACCCCCATGATAAGGTTGCCTTAGGTTCGTTGTAAGTCAGAAACAATTTGAAGGCACACACGAACAACAACAATGGAAAAATTACATTTTGGACTACACCTCTCAGACTCCCTCAGCCAACATGATAGATTAACTGGTAAAAGAAAAGAAGTAGGAAGCCTTCCTTAGCTCTTCCTTCTTGGAACAAAGCCAAAAGGCCTTCTTCTCTTCTGAGAATCAAAACAAAATGTGATAAGTGTCAGAAAAGACAACATCAGCCACCCTGAGAGTAGCAGTTGTAGTTCAGAAGGGAGGTCGACAGGTTGAACTCACAAAGGGCAATCTGGAGAGACCCGAGGATGTCAAATTTTTTATCTACACTTTACCCATATCGACCATGTGCATCTGGAGTGTAAGCTGAGTTGTATCTCTATCTCCTCCAACACAGGGTGACCAGTCATCCTTCTTTCTCAGCACATGTCCTACATTTCAACCTTCTGTCCTGGAGGAATTCCAAAATTTCTTCCATTTTAAGAATGACTAAGAAGTCCACTGAGTAACACCACGTTTGCTGTTCCTTTTTGAGAAATTTGTCTACTTGGCAGCCTGTCCTTGCTGCAAATAGTTAGATTGGTTGGAGCTTTTTTTTCCTGGGGAGTTTATCACACTGGGGCTAATTTCAGTATTAAAGAGACATTAAAGCAAAGTTAAACCATTCCACAAATAAAGGGGAAATGACATGCAGTTTCACAAATGAGGATCACACACTTGCATTCCACACATAATAATGTGAAAATGGGGGGGGAAACCAAAATTGCATTTCATATTCAGCTATGTTTACAGCGGAGATAAAGTAGAAATAAAGGAGAATTGGATGTACTGCGCATGTCCACAAACACAGAGGGAGTTGTCCTGTAGCCAAAAATCATAGAGCCCCACAGCTTCTACCTCCTTTTGTGACAGCTAGGAGGTGGGAGCTCTGGACTGCCCTTGAGCTTCAGTACTTCATGGGGCTTTTGGGAAGGAGCAGGCAGCTAGAGATCATTATGGGGTCCTCCTCCCACCCCAACAAGGCAATCTGTCCCACAGAGTCCGATTTTCAAGAACTGTTCTGAACAGTTCTTGAAAATTGCCTATTGTGGGACAGTTGGGGAATGGAACGGGGACTTCTGACGGCATCAGTGACATTCTCCCATGCGGTAAAATGGGTGATATCCCCATTCCGTTCCCTTCCTGCCCCTTTCCGTTCTGTGCCGGGCCCGTTTTCCAAGGCCCATGCGATAAGCTCCAATATATGGAGAAGTGCTATGGGCTGTGTAGATACTAACAATGCAAAGAACTTGGAAAGTTGCCTTTTAAAAGGTAACTCATCCCCATTACTTGTTACAGTGTTTGAAAAGTAAACTAAATGCCTTTATTTACTACAATGTTCAAAGAGTAATTTTTTTGCTGGTATTGGGTTCAGAAAGTAATTCATTGTAGTTACTCATTACAGGGAATTAGGACATAACTTGCTGCATTACATTGCTTGCTTGCGTGCGCACATGTGTAAAGAATTTGAGAATAACAACAAAATGGCACAAAGCTTGACAAAATCCTGTCAAAATTCATTTGAAAAACACCTAAAACACACTTTAAAGGTAACTTTGAAAATAAGTGGAGTCCATTATTACACCAATAAAGTAATGCGTTCTCGTTGATAATGCTACTTTTGCAATATAATTTTGTTACATAAAAGGGTAACTAATTGCAAATAACAATTACTTGTAGGTAGAGCCAGGGTGTGTAATGGTCTTAACTTGCCATGACTGGAAATGACTTGAAGGTCACAAGACCCCGCCAGCAACAAATTCCAAGCCATCAATGCAAAATTCCAAGCCAACAATGCAATCCTATACATATTTCCTTAGAAAAAAAGTCTTGTGATATTCCATATACTTTACTCTCAGGCAAGTGTTTTTAGGTATGCCATCTTAGGCTCCAGTTCTGTACCTGCTTACCTGAGCGTAAACCCAACTCAACAGGACTTACATCTGAGTCAACATGTGTAGGATTCCAGTACTTGAAGCACTTCAGATAGAGAGACCAAGAGATAGGCGATTTCCCTAATCCATATAAATACCTTTTCAATCAGGCTGGTATTAGTCAGAAACATAATCTGGTATTCGTATTCTCATATTGCCAATTACAGAGGAGAAGGGAGGCAGAGAGGGAATGTGTGTGTGTGTGTGTGTTTGTGTGTGTGTGTGTAAGAGAGAGGGAGTTTGCTGAAGTCCACCCACTAAGATCATGACTGAAGTACAGTGTGAACCAGGTACTTTCCAATTTACAGCTTGTTTGCTTAACCACAACCTCGCAGTGGCTGTACTTTCATCTTCTTCAAGAAAACACAATGTGGAGTGTCCACCCCTGCTTCCACCCACTCTCTATTATATATCAGTTTCGTGACAATGAAATCACGTTCAGAAAACACACCATCTTTGTGATTTGTGCAGCAAGACTCCTACTGGCTTCAGTATGGAAATCAGAACAAATACCTGATTTGGACTCCTGGGTATTAAAAGTTTATGACTATATGAAAATGGACAAACTGACTCGTTACATAAATAAAAACAATAAAGAAATTTGAACAGGATTGGAAACCATGGATAAACTATTTCAATGAAGAAAAAGGAGCATATCCTGGTGTTATTTCTAATGATTCTTTAAGCTAAATTGCAATTCACTTAAAGATGTTTTAAAAAATATGGAATTGAAAATATTCAATATGGTTATATAAAGATGGAAAAGAAGGTAAAAAGGGTTTTTAATTTACCAATAATATACATGTGAAGAACATTAAAATTTTTAATATAGAAAAAGAAAGTAAAATTGATTTGATGTGTATTATACGAAATGGATAAAGACAAAGGAAGTGACATTGATGTAAATACTGTATGTACAAAAACAGTTGTGTAGTTATATGCATTTTAGTATGTAGAATTTTTTTTAATAAAAATATTTTTTTAAAAAGAAAGAAAGAAAATGCACCATTTTCTTGGGCCAGTGTTTTAGAATCCTTTTTTAAAATGTATTTTAATTTTTATTGAATACCTTGTGTCAAACTCCAAAGAGTGGTGCTATGATCTACAAGTGCTCTTCAGTACTTAGAAGCCATGGCAGCTTGTACTGGGTTGTTCTCAGCTTTACAATGTATTTGTACTGGGATTTGCAGAATCCAAAGTTTCAGGTCTGCTGCTATGTAAAGGTTAGTGGGACTTTTGGACACACCATAGAAAGAAGTCTACTTTACCATGGTTTGTTCCTTTCTAGTATTGGATGGGAAAGGGAAGAAGAAAAACTGCACACCTCTGGACTCTGGGGAAGAGGGAGGCTTTGAGTTTTCATTGTGTGTAATCATTGAAGAAGAGAAATGTCCACCGCCAGAGTAAAATTATTATGGATAGGAAATATTGTGAATGGTCCATGGCCAGCTCACATTTTCCCACTGTCAAAGAGGCTTGTTCCATTGGCTATATTTACAGCTTACAAACAATATGATATGGACTGTAGTGCCACCACTTATGGATATAACTGTCTTTATGATACTATATCTGGGCATGACGAGACACTCAGGACAAGGGGAGGAATTACCGTAAGAACAAAACACCCATCCTGACGAGAGACAGTGGGGAATGGTTTGTCCATATGGGAAGGTGCTGTTCTAAACAGGTGGAACTCCCTATGAAATATCAGGTTTGTAGGTAGGGGGTTCTGATTATTCTGTTTGGGTCCCTGGAGGTTTAACTGGCCCCTTTTTCACTGGAAAACTGCCAATGCTGCATGGGTGAGAAAACTGACTACATTAAAGGAGCTATTCGATGTGTGGTGTGTTTGTGTTATTTGCCTTTAAATCATTTCTGACTTATGGTGACTCTAAGGCAACCCTATCAAAGGGTGGGTTTTTTTGGAGGGGGGGCATATTTCTTCAGAATTGTTTGCCATTGCCATCCTCCAAGGCTGAGAGACTATAACTTGTCCAAGGGCAGCTAGTAGGTTTTCATGGCCGAACGGGGATTTGAACCCAGGTCTCCATATTCATAGTCCAACACTCATACCACTACATCATACTGAGTCTTGTACTGAACCCAAAATAGGTTCAACATAATGGATACCTCTGTCTGGACTTAAACTTGGAGCAGATTAATCAACCAACAAAGGAGCCACTACAGCTCAGGCTGTTGTACTATAACACCACCGCACTTTCATGGAGAGAGCTTGCCTATCCATGTGTGGTAACCATCAGGTTAGATTAATGTACTCCATCGTTCATTTAGCTGCCTTTAAAATTATCCATAAATGACAGTTAAATTTCAAAATACAGGTGCTATGTCACTTGGGCCATGGTACTGCAACCATATTGTTGTTGTTGTTGTTGTGTGCCTTCAAGTCATTTTTTAATGATGGCGAGCCTAAGGAATCCTATCCTGGGGTTTTCTTGGTAAGATTTGTTCAAGGAGCACTGCCTTCCTTTTTTGGGCTGAGAAAGTGTGATTTCCCCAAGGTCATACGGTAGGTTTCTATGGCTAACAGGGATTCAAATCCTGGTCTCCAGAGTCATAGTTCAATGCTCCAAGCACTACACCACATTGGATCACAGAAATATCATGTCTTGCCAGTGGTTAAATACAGTAGCTGCACCATTTTCTAGTCCTTTTACACTATACAGATATGATTCAGAGTGCTGGTGTTTGCCTTCAAAATCCTACAGGGCTTGTCTGAGGAAGCCTTCATGTTGTGAAGGAAAATGCTTAAATTATCTATGTGCTTGTGTTTCATGAACACAGGTATCAAAGGATTAAGCAACCAAGGGGAGTGGGGAGTATCACTTTTACTCGCTTTACTCTGAAAATGTTTTGTTTTGTTGTTAAATGCATAATGCATGTGAGAACAAGTCATAAAAGCAGGTTAATAGAGAGAGTCCAAATTGCCCAGGTGTGATTGGTACATTTCTTGAATATGCCTTGGGAAATGATTGGTGTGAAATGGTCAGGTAAATGACCTAATGGCAAGTTTGGGCCTTTAAAAGCAATTGGCTGGTCATCTATCTGACAAGGGTGTCTGTCTGGAAAAATAAAGAAAGGGAAGAGCTAAGGAGAGTTAACAGCAGTTAGAGTCAGGACAGAAGATTTACAAGAGGGAAAGTTAAAGACTGGAGAAAAAAGCTGAAGGAGAAAAAGAGGACCAAGACGTTGAGAAGAAAATTCCTTTCACAGCCTTTGGGGCCAGCAGAAGCTTGAACAAGAGTCATTGGCTTGCTGGAGGAAAAGAAGACTTCAGGCAGAAGTCAAGATCTTAAGAAGATCCAAAGCTCCGTAAACTCAGCCACTGAGCATGCTGACTATCAGTCTTTATAGTTGACTAGGGTGAAGCTAGATAAGGAAACTGGTCTAAGTAGAAAATAGGACTCGACACTTTTAACTATTTTTGGAAGCAGGTAGAATAGTATTTATTATTACTGTAGAACTCTGGTGCAACAAGATACAAATCCCAAGATTCCATAGGATAGAGCCATTACGGTTAAAACGGTGTCAGTCTGCATTAATTTTGCAATGTGGCAGCACTGGCGTATGTGTGAAATGCTGGATCTACCAAAAACTGAGGAGGGATGGTAAACACCCCTCTGTCATTAGTCTTTCCCCTCCAGAATGATGTGATTCAGTTTTGTTATTCCCACTTGTTGAATACGGTTCACAATCAATTCTTTTCAAAAGAATCACTAGGAAACTAATGTCTGGAAAAAACGTTTTTGGGTTTGTTTGTTTTTTTAGTTTGCCTTGCTTTATCACAACAGAAATCAATCAAAGTATGACAGGAACCTGTTTCAAATAGGAAAGTCGGTCATTTAAACCAATCGCAATTAGCTTTATTTCATAGTGGGAACAAGCCCGATGTTTACAGCAATAAGACCACCTTAGTCAAACCAACTTAACCAAAGGGAAAGGAGTTGCTAACTCCATGCTTGCACCAGAGGTAGTGAGACCGCCAATGGGGAGTAGTCTGGCAGCTATTTTCTGAAACTCCTCCATAGTTCACCCTGCATCTGTTGTATTGGCTGCATCTGCTGTCATGTTCAAGTTATCTTTGAGACACTGCTGAAACTGGGAGATATTAATGGCTTAGATGTGGTGCTGAGGAGCCTCCCCATCCTTCCCTCTGTTGGCTTCCTGTGAATATGAAGTACCAGCCATACATATGTTCCCACTTCCTGTGTGTATGAGACAGGTGGGGTTCCCCACCACAGAACTCCTGCTGTTCATTCCTGGGTTCAGCCTCACTCCTAAGAGAGGAAGAAGTTTAATCATGGAGGCTTTTTTCCAGAGACTCTCCAACAACTTCATCTTTCCCTAGAGCAGGGGTAGGCAAAGTGGAGCCCATGGGCTACATGCAACCTCAAGGATGTTTTTGTGGCCTCAAGACCCCCCCAGTGGGTCCAATGCCCCCCAATTGCACCTATGAGGGGTATTTCTATCATGTTTTTGTCCCCTGGTTAGGACTAGGAAATGCCTTTTTCTAAGGCAGTGAACTGAAAGTCATTGCCTGTTGCTAAGAAAATGCCTTTCCTGGGTTTAAAATGGCCTAGGTGGGCCCCAAATGTGCCAGAATTGTCCCCAAAGGGCTTTGGGGGGGGCAAAAAAAGAGTTGTTCTTTTTAAAGGAGTTTGGCCTTCTAAATTCTCCTTAATTGCCCAACTCTAAAGACCTTGTCTGGGATCTTGCTCCTTGGCCTTTGCTTTCAAATAGAAAGCCTTTGCTTTCAGATAGAAAGCCAAGGCATGATTGGAGCCTCACTCCTGCACCTGATGAGATCTCTGGGCTTTTTGGTCGAAAAGGCAGCCTTGTCACCTGGGTGATACAGCCCTGCTTTTTAATTCTCCATTCTCCTTTGTTGCAATGCAGTGGGAACAATCTTGGGCCCGTTGACTGTGGAGATGGTTTCTCAAAATAAGTCTGGAGACTCATTGGCTCAACTGGTATGTTGGAAGGTAACTTGGCAGATCCCCATCATTTCTTATTTCCCATTTCCAAGGTGGAAACCACTGTAGTTGTTATGACTACATTTACAAAAATATGTCCTACTGTATTCAACAAGAGTAAGAGACTTGGCAGACTGCCCCAAAGGGGTGGCCTGCAGCTGCCCCTTTTCTAGCTGGATCGGAGACGCAACAACCTCACAACACAGCCCTGATCCAACCTTTCCAGGGTGCAAAAAAGAGCTGCCCAAAGCCCTCAAAAAGGTGCCCTCAAAAGGGTGCCATAGCCACGGTGGCACAGCTATATGGTGTTCCTTTGGCACTGCGTCGTATGGACGCAGCGCTGAAGGTGCGTCATGATGCCGCATGCCATGTAGAGCAGCATGCACTGTCAGAGCGCCCTGGAGGGCCGAGTTGGCTATGTGTCATGAGGACACTACGCTCCGACTCTGCCCCCAAGCCGACCTTTCTGGTCGGTCTGTACAGGGCCTTACTGTAGGATAAGTTTGTGTAGATTTTTGCTGTTACAGTTGGCCCTCCTTATAGGTGGGCTTGCCTTCCATGGCTTTGAACTCACATGGAAGGCAAGCCCAGGCAGAAATAATGGGGCACATACCCACGCCACTCACCCTGTGTGCCACCATGAGCACTTGCTCCATTATTTCCTATGGGGCTTGAGCATACGTTCTTTTCCCCATACATGGGGGGGGTGGGGGTCCGGAACAGATCCCCTACGTATGGGGAAGGCAGACAGAAATATAGTGTTTGCCAGGTTGAAAACTAGAGATGGCTCTTTCCCCTTTAGTGTTTGGAAAGAAGAGGTCATTTCAGCAGGTGTTCATTGTCCCACAATCAAATAAAAAGCAACATCTGCTGAATTTCCCTCTTCTCTCTGTGTTGTGTTCCTTCAAGTCATTTCAGATTTATGACAACCCTAAGGTGACTCTATCATGGGGGTTTCTTGGCAAGATTTGTTCAGAGGAGGTTTGCCATTTCCTTCCCCTGAAGCTGAGAGCATGTGACTTGCCCAAGGTCACCAAGTGGGTTTTATGGCTGAATTGGGAATCAAACCCTGGTCTCCAGAATCCTAGTAAAATACCCAAATCACTACACCACACTTCTACAAAACCATTAAAGGTGTATGAGCCCTCTCCAGTTTTCATCTGATGACCCCAGTTGCCAATACTTTAACCACACACAGACCTGGTAAAACCACACAGAGACCTGCAAAAATTGTACTCAGGAAATTATTGGGGGCCAGATTATTGGGTGAGAGAAACCAGTAAGCAATTTGATAGGAGTTCTAATACTGGATATCTAACAAGTTTTCAAGTATGGCTGATTGTATAACATGCAGTCTGAATCATCTGGAATCTATCTACACCTAGATGAAGAGATAAGGACTGTCTTCTGTACAGGAAAGCCAGGGTTTTGCAAGCGGACCAATCTGTTTGGTATAATAGGCAAGCACAAATTCTTTTATGAGCTATTTACATGCACTGTCGCATTCAGTAGTCTGATGTTTCTGGAATGAAGCCTGTATGAAGTGTAGTTCTTCTTTATTATATTTTTAAAAGTGATCCTTAAGAACATTTTCCAATGGGCATTCTGTGGGTGGGGGATGTGAAGATCATACACAGAGAAAAAGCTGTTGAATCCTTGGGCTGACTGAGCCATGTGACAAACAACTCATTTCTGTCACAAAAGAGCGAATCGTGATCAACTAGAGTTAGAACACAGAATTTTAATGTGTGTTTTGTAGTCTCTTTTACATAAAGCCTGTGCTTTACTAATTTTTAAGCAATGCATCAGTATTACAGAAGTGACCTTCAGCTGTCAAAGCAGCTGGGAGATTGAACTTTGCCTGTTCTCCTGTAAGGGGACTGGAGGAAACCTTTCAAATGCTTAACTCAACTTCCCATCTAGGCTTGTCAGGTCTCAGGGCTAGGATCTGAGTCTTTTTTTATTTACATTATCCAAAACGTTAACACTCAACAGGAAAATAAATTATTGAAATTAATTTTTGTGGAAAACAGAACTTTACCTTGGCCCCAAAATTTACTTAATTCACACAAGTGACTTTTTTAAAGTCTAGAAAAGTATGTCCACTGATCCACAACGCAGTGCTTTGGTAAAATGTAATGCATTTTATCATAGCTAAGACTGGAGATTACCACACTAGGGTAAAAGCGTTCCCCAATGTGTTCTCACGGCGCGAGCCTGGAACGTGATGAGGGCCAGAACGTAGTTTACCGCACAGCGGAATGCCGCCGTCGCCACCAGGCGTTCCAAATGTGTTCCCAATGTGTTCCAGGGAGGCAACCGTTCCCAGAAATGGCCTCCCTGGAATACATTGGGAACACATTTGGAACGCCCAGCGGCGAAGGCGGCGTTCCGCTGTGCGGTAAACTAGCGTTCTGGCCCTCATCACGTTCCAGGCTCGCGCCCGTGAGAACACATTGGGGAAACGCTTTTACCCTAGTGCGGTAATCTCCACTGTTTCATAAGACCTGTTTAAGAAAAATTATCCTTAGTAAGCAAGCAGAAATACGTTATTTTTAGTGTTAACTAAAGTTTCCTTGCCTATTAAACAATTACCCCCTTTTTATTACTCCTTGTCGATTATGGTTGTGGGGATTGCTTTAGTTGGCCTGTGAAATTCTCTCTGAATTGTTCCAGTATAACTTTCTGTTCCTATAAGGAAAAGGAATCTTCAGTAGCTGATTTTCTCTTCTCATCTTTCTTTTTAAATTTTTACATTAAAATATGTAAGTCATATAGATCAGTTCTTCAGATTAATCTTTTCCCCTACATCCTTCTATCTTTATATATATTAATCACCATAAAACATAAGCTATCATATTACAGCCGTATGCTCCATAAGTCTGTAAGTCATTTGTTGTTGTTAACTTCTCTCGAGTCAATCTCAACCCATGGCAACCCTGTGGATGAGACATCTCCAACACTCCCTTTTCTCCACTGTTCTGCTTAGTTCCTGAAAACTCATACTTGTGACCTCCCTAATAGAGTACATCCACCTAGCATGCAGCCTTCCTCTCTTTCTACTTCTCTCTACCTTTCCTAGCATTCTTCTCTTTTCCAATGAGTTGTGCCTTCTTATGCTGTGTCCAAAGTACAACAGCTTCAGTTTGGTCATCTTTGCTTCCAGGGAGATTTCTGGCTTGATCTTCTCCAAGACTCATTTGTTTGCCTTGTTGGCTGTCCACAAAATCCTCAGTACTCTTCTCTAGCACCACATTGCAATGAATTGATTTTGTTTCTGTCTTGTTTCTTAATTTCAAGCTCTCACATCCATACATGATAACAGTGAGGCTTTAACTCTGTTGTATCCTTAACCTAATGACAAACCCATTCCTGCTAAAAATACTCCCAGAAATAAAAAGGGCAGATGCTGCAAAAAGGACACATTTCATTAAAGAGAGCATCACAATGACACTTTTCCTGGACCAGCCATCCTGTTCTTTTGGGTCCCACATGGGAAGCGGAAGCAATCAGTGTCTCTTTCAAGTAAGACTCTGCTGAATAGAATCAGGATGATCTCCAATGCAACAGTCAGAAGCAGAATCTCTGTCAAAATTCCTCCTCACAGCAGAGATTGATCACAAGAGGGGATTGGAAACATCAGTCTGTTTCGTCCAACTCAACAGGAGAACAAACCCTTGTCACTTACAGCAGTTGCTGCCTGAAAAGTCAGGACTGGGGAAATTTCGTGATCCCTATATGACTGAAAATGTGGGGAATGTAAATATGAACCAGTCATGTATGCATAACTCTAGGTTACTTGTTCATAACTGTGATCGTCCATTCCAGCCATCTAAACAATCTATACAGTTTAAAACATTTAAAATTCAATAACAGCCTGAATGTAAGATATAAATACAATGGGCCTTTGGTTTCCAGTGCAATCTGGTTCCAGTGGATATCAGAGTTTGCGGATGCTAAAGTCCTATTCTGGCATTGCATAAATGGTGTCCCTTGTGTAAAATGGCAAAATTAAGGAGTTTTTGTTTTGTTTGTTTTTGCAATTTATATTTTTTAATGTTTTAAAGCCATGGATAGTTGAAACCATGGAAAAATATATTTGTGACATGGAGGGATGACTGTATAATGAAATAATAAATACAGTAATGAATATAAAAAGTCGACAAACAGAGAACCATTAATAGCCCCTCATAGGAGATTTTCACACAAGGGCCATTTATACTTTAATAGTGATATTCTAACATTATATAGCAATGGCGATATTGAAACGCTTACTTTCACACATGTCGCAATAACGGGGCATTAATGATTCAAGAGCAGTAAAATAGCGCTTTTACATTCTGCACGTTGGCAGAAGGGGTTGTGATCAGAGAGAGAGAAAATGGGTCATCTCGCACCACTAAGGAACTCTCCTGTGACTGACAAGCATGCCACAGGAAATGATTCAGCCAAACAGAACACTGGGAGAGCGGGGGATTCAATTTGATTCAAAAAGGTTTAATGGCAGATTCTCAATAGCACTATTGAAACATTATTGCCTTTAACATGTTCACAATTGTGCTAATGAAGCACTATTGGCAAGCCATTAACGCTTTTTTGTCATTAGTGAGAAGCTGCACTAGCATGACACTTCCATGATACGACAAGTACAGTATGTGCACGACGCCGTGTGAAAATTTTTCTGTGATTGCGTAAACATGACGGGGGCATAGCTCTTCTCTTGTGTTTCTTACCCCTGTGTGATAATCTCCAGTCAATTCATATATTCATAAAATTCAACACAAGAAATTAGACAGATTATTTCTTCACATTACATTTCCTACATACTTTTCTTTTTATATTATTAATAACTATAAAGCATAAGATACCATATAAAAGCTGCATGCTTTAGAATATGTTGTTATATGGCATAACAGTAGGACCAAACCAAGGCTTTATTATCTGGCACCTGTAACTTAATGGTTAATCCAGTCCTGCTAAAATAATTTGCCTTATAGGAATGAAGCCCACATCTATGTACGATGAGATGGTTTTTACTTGTTACTGAGGCACTAGTGTGATATTTTTGTCATGACATTTTAACAGTGGCCATTTGGGCCTTCTCTTCCTCTACAGTACTCAATGTAAATCTAACAATTAACTGTTGATAAAAATAGATGTGTGACACATTGTGTTCTCTTCAACACCTCCTCAGGGGTTAGACTGCAGTGTCTTGGCATAAGCTCAAGCTATTAGTAGAGAAGTAGTGACAAAGTATTGGAGAGTGTGGCATAATGGTCTGAGCATCAGACTATGACTCTGGAAACCAGGGTTCAATTCCCGCTTGGACATGAAACCCAGTGGCTGAAGTTGAGCAAATCACATGCTCTCAGCCTCAGGGAATGCCAGTGGCAAACCTCTGAACAAATCTTGCCAAGAAATCCTTTAGGGTTTTAGGCCTTAGGGTCATCATAATTCAGAAATGACTTGAAGGCACACAACACACACACACACACACACACACACACACACACACACACACAGAGAGTTCCCAATCAGGGAATATACTGAATGGATGTTGTTGGTATGTTTTGTCAAATAGATCTACAAACTGAGTATTGGCACATCAGATCAAGTAGAGTAACTACAACATCTAGCTAAAACAGGTGTGTACAAAAATAGATAGGGTTTGTTGTCATACTTAGATAACCTTTTAATTAGAGAAAGTAAGACAGTAATACTGATTATGATGATAAATTATATCTATTTGTAGACTGTAATTTGTGATAAGAGATGGACTTCAATTGGAATTTAGGCAACCATATTCAGAACAATTCCAGACTGCAATTTTTCTTAGCTCTTTACAAACCTGTAAGATGCCTTCTGTCTAGCGCTTGGAAAAGTTCATTTCAGTCACTGGCCATTTTGGCTGTGAGAATTTGCAAGTTTTAGTGGAAAAAGTAATTTTTTAATCTCTGTCTATTTTAACCTTTGCCATGGGAAGGCCTTGCTCCAGGCTCAGAGACAGTATGGTAAAGCATTCCTCCAGAAACAGACAGCATTGTGAGTATTTTTCCTCGCAATTGTGCCACGATGTTGTTGCAGCTCTCAATATACTCCACTAAAAATCTGGGACAAATGACATACAACATGTGCAAAATTAATCAATAAAATATTTCCATAGATCATGGCTGGGGAATTCTAGTACTTATTAAAGCACCACACTTTAATAGCAAGTATGAACCTTACCCTTTTTTCCCAAGTTAAAAACAACAACAAAACCAACATTCTGCCTGTCTATTACCTGACCTTTATGTCTACAATATTTCTGTTGTTTCAGAGCCAGTGGAAAGTTCTTGTCATTCAGTTTTATTCTTATGACATATCCTTGGCTGTTAAAATAATAGTCCAGCTCCTTTGCAGGTTACTTAACATAACAAATATATGTCAATGAGCATAACATTAAGTTTTACAAACCTATTAAAATTTGAAAAAGAGAAAAACAAATAAAAGACTTCTGAGACTTTTGTTAAGCTATAAAGCCAGTCAATAGGACATGCTGTAATATTTTCTTCTTATTGTATCTTAAAGAATGCAATATGAATAAATCCATACATTCTAGAATGCATACCAGATTTCAATTGGTTTTATTTGTTTTGCTGATTCTATGGCACAAGCTGGCCTGCTATCAAAATCCAGGTAACTATTGAAAGAAGAAACAAAATTGTTATGGATTCAAATTCCAATTTTACACAAATTCAGATTAGTCACCCATATAATTACAGTTGCCATTCAAAGTCTTCTTCACAATTCAGTAGGAAAGACATTAGTGTACAGTAAAAATAGATGGGTGACTAGAAAAGTACAAATTCAAACAAAACCCCTGCTTGAAATATTTGACTAGTAGTTGTTTCCATTGTCTTAAAAAATAAAAGAAGAAACACTCAAGACACACAGAACACACACACACCCAATGATACTTTGTAAGATGGAGTAGAGAGTTTAGTCCACCCAGTACAACCTCACAGCTGTCTCTTGGGTAACCTTTGCTCTTTTTGCCATGAGTTTGCTGAATTGGGTTACTCCAAGCCTTTGCTAGTATGTGTTGGAGACGACAGAGGAGGATTTACATTACATTCCTGTTATCCTCTCATTATTGGTGTATGAATATTCAATGCATAACTTTTCAACCCTCAGTTTCAATTTCTTTAAATAATCTGTTAATAGGAAGAAACAGTTAATTTCACAGATTTGGAGAATTTTTTTTATTTTGCATAATAAGAGTTATGTGTTGTTGAATGTAACATTGACAAGCAAAAGGATGAACTACCAAACTACAGTATACATTTGTCACTAAACAGGAACCCACACCCACCCAAATTATGTTACATTTTACCCTGTCCTGGATTTGAAGTGGAATATTTAAGTCCAGTTCGTATTTGTTTGTTGTGATCAAAAGAAGGACTTCAGCCGAAAATAATTTCACTATATTTTAATCCTTCGGTAAGTACAATTGCTTAGTTTATAAAGTGCAATTGCTCTAATATCCACTACTTTATCAACGGTTTCCTTTTATATTACAGTTAACCTTCCTACTTTCATTAAGAGCTTTTAGAGGGTTATTTAGATAGGGACCATTCCAAGTAATTGCAGAACTGAAAATGGAGAGTGGAGGGATACGTATTTTATGAATAATTATGAACCCCTAATTAATTAAATGTTCTTTTAAAAAATGATTCCCCAGACTCATTTGGTTTGCTCACTATTCATCCTGTTGACCCATTTCCAACTTAACATAAAAAGAGTATTTTCTGATAGGACTTGTCCTATCATTAAACAACTGACACAATCTATTTAAGTGACAGATGCTGGAGACATTAATGGTAGCTTGTCTCTGTTGGAGGACACAGATATCTGTGCTACTAGCCTGCTGTCCTAAGATGCAGTGGACAGCACTATCTGTCACCATTGTTGAAATAAAATTCAACCAAACTTTGGGGTTCTCCCCTTTTTTTTGTCAGCTATGTTTTCTAGAATCTCCACACAGCTGTTTGACCAATTGTGGTATTCTGGAAGCTGTAGTCTGTAAAAGTACAGTCACCCCTCCTTTTTCGTGGGGGATCAGTTCTGGTCTCCCTTGCGAAAATGGAGTTTCGCATATATTGAAGCATAGGCATGGGTGTGTGGGGGTGTGCAGGTGAATGCCACGGCCACACACTACATTCATTCTGCCTCCGTTCTTCCCTCATGCAATTGCGAAGACCACAAAAGGACTGGTTTATTTCCAGTTCAGAGGAAGGACTGTAATTTTTTTCCATGCTCCAAATGAAACAGCTATTTTCCATACAAAAACAAATAATGGATCAATAACTTCACATCAAAAGATTTGATCAGGTAAGATAACAAAAACCTGTGCATAAAATATTTACATGTATATACAGTAGCTGCTTCAGCTACAACAAGGCTAGAATGAATCACTAGAAAGAAAGGAATAAATACTTGAGACTCCATTAATAACAACGCTGGTTGTTTCAACTCCACCTGAATGGTGATTTGGTTCCAAGTTTTGTTTATGTTTTCTAGATTTATACACAGGAGAATAACGACAATATCTAATATATAAAAAGAAAATAGAATATAACAAGAAAGAAGAAAAATAGAAATACAAAAAAAGAAAGAAAGAAAGAAAGAAAAAGAACAGAAAGAACTTGAAATGATAAAAGTAACTTCCAAAGTCTTCAGAGTTGTAGTTCAACACCCAAAACACTACACCACTCTGGTTCTCACCCAGTCTTACATATGTCTATTCAAAAGCAAGTCCCTTAGAGTTGAATGGAGCTTACTCCCAGGTAAGGCTGTGTGGCATTGCAGCCTAAGTCCATTTTCTTTTGACTTGGACTCTTCATTGCATTGTTGGCTGTTTTTCATCAGTGGGTTTGCTGGGCTGGCTCTTTTGGCTGGAATCGGAGAGGCACAGGTGGTGCTGCCGGCTGTAAGCTGGAGGAGGCACTTCCTGATAATGACCAATGCCCACGCTGAAAATGTTGCAAAGGGGGAAGAGGCTGGAATGTGAGATGTTTTCTCCTTGCTGGAGAGAAGGCCCTAGAGTATATTAAATAATCATGCGACTGCACTAGCAGCTCCTTTAAGAGGTTGAGGTACATGAGGCACATTACCCGTAAGATTTGCAACTTCCTAGAAAACAGGGAGGTACCATATTTGTCACATGAGCACACTGAGGCAAAGACACACTTAAAGAAAGTACAGTATTTAAATGTATGAGCTGTACCTTCACCTTTTTACATGCATTTGAAGAAGTAGGCTTAAATCTACGAAGGCTCATGCTACCATCTTTCTTTCATTTTAGTCTCAAAGGTACTACAAGATCCCTTTGCACATTGATTTTCCAAACTAACACAACTATGTCTTTGAATACAACTTATACTACAATTTAAATAATACAGGTGTGGGCAATGGTGGAGAAGGGCAGGGACTATTTGTTCTCCTTGCATCTCTCCAGCCGGCATCCATATAGGAGGGTTAAGGGATTGCGGAAGCAAAACCTTAGGGTTTTTATCGCTGTTGTTGCTGTGTGCCATCAAGTCATTTTTGGCTTATGGATTTTACAATGGTTTCTAGACACATTTGGGGATAGGGATGAGTCAAACAAACTAATCACAATTAAAAACACTTGGAGCCCCAGGGATTTGGTGAGGGGCCTCAGGGCCTAAAAGTTAGGACTCCACCAGCTCCATGTGGCCCAACCCAATATAATATTTATAATAAGCAGTACCTTAATAAATCAATGACTGGTGTTTATTAGTCAGGAAATACTTGCCTGAGAAGAAAAAAATTTAAGAGGGCCTGAAAAATGGAAAAATGTCAGAGGTCATTCACACTTACCTTTTTGAACGAAGAGATTCATATCTCTGCGCTGATTCCCACTTCCCACTTCATTTACTGCAATCAAATTTCTCTGTGTCATTTTAACCCTGTTGCCATCCACATTTGCCACCATATTGATTTAAAATGGAGGTGCCTCCATTTCCGGGAACAATGCAGCGCTATCCAAATCAGCTCAGCAGCATGGTCACACTACCAGAGATGTGGATCATTGCAACACTTAAAAAAAGAACCAATAAAGCGTTTGATGCCAAATGCATTCATTTGAGTGGGCTTTTCAGCCCCCCCCCCCCAAAAAAAACCCTCCACCATGTGTAATCGGGGCAAATATGAACTTCCAGAAATAAACCAGTTCCACACTAGTTTATTTCCATAGTGTGAATGGGGCCTCAGCTTATGACTTAAAAACTGAGTTCAAAAAGGAATCCACACGATGGGAGACAATACATAGCAGGCCATATTTTGGGTGGACTCCATCAAGTGCACCTCAGATCCCTGTGAAATCACCTCTAGAGCCTCCCCAGAAAGCCTCATTAGTCATGGAAGAAGATATGGGGGTGTAGCTATGTCAAAATGACGGTACTGTTCTCCAAGTAAGAATTGCACCCTTCATGATATTTTCCTTCACTCTCTAAATTTCTATCATTGCAGAGAGAGAAACATAGAAAATCTAGAACTCTTCTATTTGCTGAGTTCACTTTCTGAACCTTTTCTTTGGATGCCTAAGCTGTATTTCTGACTGGTGAGCTAAAGTTAGAAGCTTATCGCCCCTATTTTTCTCCCCGTTATGGGAACAGGAAGGGGACACTCGGGGCTGCGTGTCACTGAGAAAAGAATGGATTTTACCGCAAATGTCCTCAAAACGGCCTCATTCCGTTCCCCGGCCCCAAGCTGCTGAGGCACGCCATTTTGCTCGGCCCGAAGACTTCCAACCCAAACATTTAAAGTTCCTCAGCACTGAATGGGGTTGGCTTAGTGCCAGGAAATGGAATGAGGCCATTTTGAGGACACTTTGGTGTACAGTAAAATCCATTTTTTCTCAGTGACACATGGCCCCAAGTGTCACCTTCCCGTTCCCATAATGGGGGGAAAACCTACTAGGTGACCTTGGGCAAGTGACACTGTCTCAGCCTCAGAGGAAGGCAATGGCAAACCCCCTCTGAAGAAACTTGCCAAGAAAACCCTGTTTGCCTTAGGGTTGCCACAAGTCGGAAACAATCTGAAGGCACACAACAACAACAACAACAACAACAATTCTTATAAAGGGCAATGTCCTTTTAAAAACTTCCCTGTAGGTTCATCCTGAGTAACCTGATTCAAAGTTGTTTACAATTTAGAGTAGGAAATTTCCTTCAGCAGATTTAGATGTCATAACCTGCAGTGCTAGAAATTATGAAACGGAAGATAAGTTGTCGTTCTAGCCCTAAAAATGTTAACTGGAAGTAAACTGGTGGGATCTACTTCCAAGCTAATCAATGCATATAGCAACAGTTGCAGATGAAAATGCCCACAGTATACCCTTGGATGTCCTTACTAGGCATGGCCAACTTGGTCTGAGTGATTTCTCCAAGTGGCACAGCCCTTATGTAAAAATCCTGGCGCATTTGGTTTTCTTTTGGGGATGCAGCAAACTTGCATTGGTGGTGATACTGTATATAATCATTAAACCCAATTTGGTGGCTTCAGGAGTACAGAATTGTTTACAGATGAAGAATGTTAAATGCTGGATTTGCCTGTGGAACCTTTGACACTGCACAATCACAGCATTTTGGTACCACTTTCATTGTTGTGGTTTCATCCTATGGATGCTGGGATTTGTAGTTTGCTGAGTTATTTAAAGTGTTCTTCCAGAGAGCTCTACTGCCTCACCAAAACTACACATCCCAGGATTCTGCAGGATGCAGCCACAGGAGTTAAAGTGGTGTCAAATTGCTATACCTGTGCAGTGTGTAAGAGACATGCAAATTGGTTAAGAAGCAGCGCATTGCCAACAAGGAGACTTGAAAGTTGCCTTGTGTTAAAGCATTTAAGGACATCTCTGACTTCTTGTCTCAGCATTTTGCACAAAAAGATGTCGCTTCCTTTGTACTAGCCATAATTGCGCTTATATGCAAGGAGTCTCTTAAGTGGTTAAGAAGCACTATGTGCTCTGCAGTCATACACAATAGAGAGACAGGTAGGCAGGCAAGGGCTGCAGAACTTTCATGCTGTAGTGTGCACTAATCTCCCACACACAAGAGGAGAGGAAAAGAATCATTAGATTAAAGTTACAAAATAAAAATCTCCTCAGGGTACTGATAAGATCTAAGTAACTGGATGCCAAGCCAAACACCCACTTCCACGGTTCAGCCACACTTGCTGTCAGTCAAACCAGTTTCTCTCTCCTCCTCTGTTACCGCCTCCAGTATTTTTACAGATCAAGGAATACGAAAAATATAAATATTTTTAGCACCAAGAGGGACACCAACCAATACATGAATTAGATGCACGTCTTTATTTAGAAAGCCAGCGTGATGTAGTGGTTTGAGTGTTGGATTACGATTCTGAGGAATAGGGTTCAAATCCCCACTTAGCCATGTAAACCCACTGGGTGACCTTGGACAAGTCGCACTCTCTCAGCCTTCGAGGATCACAATGGCAAACCCAGTAGTGTCACTAGGGGTGTGTGGAGGGTGTGGACCACACCAGGTAACACCCTAAGGGGGGTAATACCATTGCTCCTCAAACACTTACTTTTGGGCAGAAATAGGCTGTGGAATTCATCTGTTTCCCTTTAAATTGCTTTAAAAGATGGTGGGAGTGGGATGAAGCTCATTGTAAATGCATTTAGGTTGTGCATATGATATTGTAATTTGAAGTTATAATTTTAATTTTGCTAGTTGTTTATGTCACAAATATTAGCATTACACTCAGTGGTATACGATTTACGACTTATGAATAACATTAGTGCAAAAAAGCATTGCTAAAGATTCTCTATGGTGTGAAACAGGAGGAGTTCAATGGGTGTGTGTGTGACACCATGAGTTACCGCACTGGGTGACACCAACCCTAGGGATGCCACTGGGCAAACCCCCTCTGAAGAAACTTGCCAAAAAAAACCCCTTAAGGTTGCCGTAAGTGAGAAAAAACTTGAAGGTCACCAACCATAAGTTGGAAATGACTTGGAGGTACACACCAACAACAAACAACATGTATTTGTTTAATCTATGTCCCCAGCTTTCTTCTTGCATAGGACCCAGTGCAGGTTATATCCAATTTAAAACAAGGCACAACAAAATAAATAAATAAATAAATAAATAAATAACCTCAGGGTAAAAAACAATTCAACAAACAGTTTTCATGAAAACAATGTTAAAACAATTCAAGACACATTTAAAACATGATTTAAAAAAGTCAAAAGGACAGAAGGCTCTCTCTCCTATGTCCTCACCAAATATGTATGTGATGGTGGTGGAACTTAAAGAAAGCCTTCCCCTTAAAGCATGTGTGAAAGTGTATGTGTGTGCAGGTAGGTATTTACACACAGACGTGTGCGCGCACACATACACACACACGCATATGTATATGTATCTTTGAATAATTGAGATTTTTTCCAACGTAGGTCTAGCTGTGTGTGTCTGTGCATGTATATTTCTGTGTGCTAGTATGTCCACCAACATAACAATAGTAACTTCCCCAGCAAACATCTCACAACACTGAAGAGGAACACTTTTCTTCCAGCAACTCATTGCTCCCATAAACTACTTTCTTGCACTATTCTGAAGCATACAATGAAGGCAGAAGGAAGGAGGCTGCTTCAGGAGTGAGGCTGTACTTTGCCATGCTCCATGCACTTCTCTGGTCACTCATTTGTCCATTTGTCCACAAGGGTGGGATTTGACTGCCTTTTCACTTTCATTCAGTCTGGTCTTTCAAAAACCATTGTGATTTCTTCCAACGTATTCGTGTGCCTGTTTGTGTGCATGTACAAACACAACACACATACATTTCTACAAAGCCAGTACGTCTGCACTTGTGCCAATATGTCTACACTTGTGGAATTTCCATGAGTTTTCATTTTTGTTCAATCTGGTCTTTGAAAAAAATACAGAGATTTTATTCCAAAGTGTGTGTATATGTGTGTGTGTGTGTGTGTGTGTGTGTGTGTGTGTGTGTTTCTGTGAAGCCAGTATATGTCCACTAACAGAGCCATGGCCACTTTCCCCATCAAATATCTCCCAATGGACAGCAATGGACTTTTCTTTCCATTGGCCCAAGGATTCCAGGGACTACTTTTCTGCGCCATTGATGCGTATGATGAAGGCGGAAGGATCCAGGCTGCCTCTGGCCAACTGCCAGCCTCCATGGACTTCTCTGGTCAGAAGTGGAGGGAGAGTCAGGCTGAATGGTTAGAGGAAATGAGGGCCAAAGGAGGCTTAAGACCGCCTCTCAAAGAGGAAAATAGAAACAGCTAGAATGCTTCTGAAAGCTGGAGCTAAGTATTTCCTCAAGTTAACTGAGGGATTCTATACTGATCAGTTTATAACTCTGAATATTGGCTTTTACACATTGGCTGTTATTAAGGGTTAGGAGGGCAATGAACAGAAAGGACAGAAAATCGAACAACGGAGGGGAATTTGGGCTGAATTCACTGCCTTATCCTAAGCAGAATGATTCAATGGGATTTGGACAGGTGCTTTGGTTTCCCAAGCATCTGTTGATTTCTACTGAGGTTAGTATTATTAGTAAGACAACCGTTTTCAGAAACTCCAGCTGCATGATCAGGTAAGTCCTCTTTTCTGTTTTTCAATAGCAATAAATACCAACAACAGTGTTTTAGGGAGAGATCCCTCAAAAGAGAAAGCTCCATGATGTATTTTCAAGGCACTAAGGATGCCTTGATTTCTGCTCTAGTTAGTATTAGCTAATACAGTTAGGATTAACAAGTGGTTTAAGGCTTTAATTACAGGAGGAAGGAAGAAAGGAAGAAAGGAAGGAAGGAAAAAGGTAAATGTCCGACAGATGATACTTTGGTTTTTTCAAAAGAAATTTGGATTTCAGCTTTGGTTTGTTTTACCAAGTGTCTGTTTCTTTCTGCTGTGGTTAATATTATCTGCTACAGTTAGGATGAGCAAGAGGCTTAAGACTAATTACAGAAGGAAAGAAGAAAAGAAGAAAGGAAGGTAAATGTATGACAGACAATAATTTGCTTAATATTGATATTTCTGCTATTACTGGAAAGAGGGGAAGGCCCCTTATCTAGTAGAGCTTGGTGGCTTGCCCTTAAGTAATGGAGAAGGTTGTAGTATTTGAGGAGGGCTTAGATCGCCTTAAACCTCTGGCAGAAGAACATTATGTAGTTCCTGGTCCAAGTGTGTCACAAAGAAAGCTATATCTCTTGGCTGCTCCTCCTCTCATCCTTCACATCTGGGCTCAAATCTTGCTCCTAGTTTTGTGATATTAAGGCCAATGGAGATAGCTTTGTGCGAACTGCGCTTGCGTTCTTCTGTCTCGTATTCCCTCTGTATTAATTTGATTTGATATGATTTCATTTCATTTCTATACCGCCATTCAGACCGGAGGGACAAAAGGTGGCTCACAGCTAAAACGTTTAAAATGGTTATAACATTCAATCAATTACAAAGTCTATATAAATCATCACATAAAATATGCAGGACTTAAAAATAGACTAAAAGCCCACCTGCCCCACCTTTGATGAGGGCACAGCTGGCGCACAAGTTTAAGCTGTGCAAATGCACTCCTGACCACTGCTGAGACCTGGGCATCCAGGCTCAGAGAGCAGTCCAGGCAGATGTGACATCTGAATGAATGGGCTCAGATGGCACATAAGTTTGCGAGGTGCAAATGCACTCCTGGCAACTGCTGAGAGAACTCTGCCAGAGCAAACTACACAACCCAGGCTTTCTTGTGATCGTAATCCTGCAGAGTTGCAACCCCCCAAGAGTGAAAGTCCTGTGATTCCTTGGCAGCGCCAGAGTTATGGGTATCCTTTGTTGGCCTTGCAGGATCCTCTCTGCGGAGCAACTGCTGCCTCTTTGCGATGGATGCCAATTCCTGTGCCAAGCTCTGGGTGCCCCTCTGGATTTTCATGGGCGAAGGCAACTGGACAGTGAGTGACCCTCCGAGACTTTGCCGCGATTGGGCTTTGAATGCATTTGGGGACTTTGTTCTAGTGGCAATAGTGTGGGGGGGGGGCACTGAAACCTTTTGCCTCTTGGGATCACATATTTACAAGAAAGCAAACTTTCAAGGAAAATAACCAACATTCGATCACTCTTTGACCTTCTTTAGTGCATTGCTTTTGTATTAGAGTTTTTGTGGCGGTGGCCACAAGATCAATGAATGGAAGTCATTCCCATAAGACCATTGAGAACCCCTTTCCACTCACTTCCTTTGGGGTTACTTGGAGAGACTGGGGAGCCCCGAGATCTTAAGTTTGCTTTTCACAGATCAGGAGAAGGAGGCAGTGTCTCAGAGGCAAAAAGTTCACACATAATGGATCAAGGAACAGGTCAGGTGTCTATTCTTCCTTTCCACATCATGAATAGAAAGAGAATGCCTCTCTGTGGGTGTTTGTATGCGGGGTTTCTCTCCTTTTCAGGGGTTCTAGCAGTTCCTATGAAGAATCCACACAACCATTTGCCCGAAATCATTCCACACCCCTTCGCATTGTAGATGGAAGATCTGGTAGGTTTAGACACTGTTGTTGGTATTTGTTGAGACACTGTAGTTGGTAGTTGTTGAGACAATGTTGTTGGCATTTGCTGAGACTTGCTCTTGAAATACAAAAGTGTGTTAGGAACAGATCCCTAACAAATCCAATCTCAAGGATGCATCTTAAAGGCAGTCCTTCTAATTCTGTCAGGTTTTCTTTTTCCTGAGAGAACACTCCTCTCTGTGTTCTCTCGGGTTTTGCTTTTCTCCTTGTTGCATTGCCAGAAAAAAGCAAAAGGCGCTGGTGGTTGGCACTCCTGGTTTCCAGGAATGGGGTTCAAGTCCCTGCGGTGCCCACGCTTTCCTCCCAATGCAGCTCTCCTCTCCTCTTTCTGCCTTTTCCTATTTCACCTACAACCAGATTCCCTGGGCTTAGGGGCACAGGACCTTTGAGATCGTGGGGAAAAGGCAAATCAAAGCACACTGGTTTTATTTTATCTGAAATAACAGCAGTCTAGGAATTTCTAGGTCCTCCAGCACAACTCTTATGTTCAACACCTGCTGGAGATTAACCATAGTATCATACCGTAGGACAGTGGTTCCCAACCTTTCTAATGCCGCGACCCTTTAATACAGTTCCTCATGTTGTGGGGACCCCCGACCATACAATTATTTTCATTGCTACATGCAAATAGGTGTTTTCCGATGGTCTCAGGCGACCCCCGTGAAAGGGTCCTTCGACCCCCAAAGGGGTCCCGACCCACAGGTTGGGAACTACTGCCGTAGGGCATACAAATGCCTAGAGGAGTGTTCTCTCTAGGAATCTCTAGGTCCTCTCATGCACTACCTTGTGCTGCCACTACCTTCCTTCCTTCCTTCCTTCCTTCCTTCCTTCCTTCCTTCCTTCCTTCCTTTCTCTCAGTTTCTGTCTCTGCATCTTCGCTGAGGAAAGAAAACCACTTTAACTGCCATGGCTCCATCCTACAGACTCCTGGGATTTGTAGTTTTGTGAGGCAGAAGCATTCCTTGGTAAAGGGAGCCAAAGACTATGTAAAACTACAAATTCCATTGGATTCCATAGGATGTGATGTCAAATAGCATTGTTACTCTAGTGTAGATGTACCCTTAGTCTCAAAGACACTACAAAAATACATTCTACAATACTCTTTTGAATACTAAGCCTTCTATGTGCTCTTCAAATACATTTTGTAAATTTCGTATTCCTTGAAATATTAAGTATTGTGAAGTCAAGGTAGGTTCCTAATATCTAGATTGAACATCATCACATATTCTAGACTAGTAAGATTTATATTTTATAAAGAAGGCAAGCAAAGATATACCAATTGATTCATTTTGGAAGCTGTTCAAATAAGGCTGATTTGGGGATGTTGTGAAGCTAGTGACACCTGTTTATTAAGGCTCTTATTAAATTATAGAATGTGGGAAATCTATCATGTTTTCAGATCAGTCATTAATAAGAAGAACGGTTTAAAATGAAAAGCTTGCTTCCAAAGAAGATCAGAACAATACAATGTGGTAAGAATTTGATGTTGTTTACGTCTCTTCATATTCTTCTTTCTATTGCAATGGGTGGTCTGAAGGGAAAGATGACACTCCTAATTCTAAAATGTAATGTAAATATATTGATGATATTTTATATGCTCAATAGGTTGGAAGAAAGAGCATGGGCAGGAGAAATTTGGAGTACTGTACTTGGGAATCTTAGCCTGGGAACCGAGGAACACGGAGACACTAAACCAAGAATATAGACCTGAGGGGCTTCTATTCATTGTGACTTTCCTTCTCTCTGTTTGTAGTATGATCCAACAAGCATAAAAGGGCTAATGAAAAGCATGATTTAAACCAGTCAGAAGTAAAGAAAGTGTGGATTTTATATATTGATTTTTCCCATTGCTCCCTCCAGAGGCTTTTTTTTTTAAACAAGCCGTCAATTGAGCGCATAGGCTCCTGACATCACAGTGTTGTCACCTAATTTGAAGCACTTTGACACGGTTCATTTTGCTCCCCATTCCCATTTGTGTCCTTTGTCTTTTTTATTTTTTAGAGAGGGGGCTGCTCTCCCTCTGGGGAAAAGAGAAGGAGCATCCATGCCCCCAAGTCCCTTTGCCTCCCAGGCTGTCCTATGTCTTCCAAGAGGCCCTCTGGGGAAAGGAAAGGAAGCCTCCATCCCCCCAAGTCCTTTTGCCTCCCCCATTGCTCCCTCGGCTGTCTGGGGGGCCAATCGAGCAGGCATGGAAAATGAAAGACAATAGAATAGTTAAAAACGGTGTTCAATGGCTCTCCTCACCCTTGTCATTCCCATTCGTTTGCCCCGAATGCGCCCTCAAATGGGAACGATGCACCATAATCCCAGTCTTGATCCGCTTCATAAGCCAGTGGGAATGGGGCCAGGGAGTCACGGTGCTTGCAACAAGTATATTGTGCATTTCGCTTGGCCAATAAAGGTCTCATTGATGGATTTTAGTGGTATAGTAGTTTGAGTGTTGGATTCTGGAAAACCAGGATTCAAATCTCCACTCAAACATGGCAACCTATTGGGTGATCTTGTGCAAGTCACGCTCGCAACTGCAGAGGAAGGCAAAGGGAAAACCCTCTCTGAAACAGTCTTGCCAAGAAAACCTTGGGATACATTCACCTTTGGATCGCCATAAATTGGGTATGACTTGAAAGCATGCAAGAACATGTGATGGCATGAGACGCACAACTCTGCTGGCCTCTGACCTTAGGCAAGTCCCAATCTCTCAGGCCCAGGGGAGAGCAAAGGCAAAGCCCTTCTGAAGAAATCTTGTCAAGAAAACCCTAAGGGAGGGTCACCATAAGCCTAAGAGCCACTGTGGTGTAGTGGTTTGAGCATTGGGAGATCAGGCTTTGAATCCCTGCTCTGTCTTGGAAACTGACTGGGTAACCTTGAGCAAGTCACACACTCTCAGCCTCTGAGGAAGATGGAGGCATTAGCCCAGTTTGGATGGATGCACATTCCTCCTTTCCTTGCCGAATGAGAATCAGATGCAGCTCTCTTGCGGGATGAGATCCGTCAAATAACCGATCTAGAGAGCTTTAAAAAAATCATTAAGACGGATCTCTTCCGGCAGGCCTTCCCGGAAAAAAAACGCTCGGCCACGAATAAGACTTCCCATGATGATGATTATTTGGATTACTTGGGATCTTATACTGTTTAATCTTGTTTTAAGAGGGGGGGGCACTATGTATATATGAATAGAAATAAAACAATATCTTTTTTATTTATTTTATTTCTCTTGCTTTCAACCTCTACAGGAACTTTATTGAACTTTGTAGACCTTTATGGAACGCCACGTGGAGGTTTATGGAGCTGAGATGCCTTCTCCAAGAAGGAACCTGGGCCCTCGCCAAATGGAAATCATCTTGGGGAGCTGGTCCTCATTTTCCAAAACAATTTGGATCCTTCTCTCCGAACGGCACCCAGTTTGGCTGGAATTATGGTTGCCAGGTCAAGAGTATCTCAGGGCCAAAACTGAAGACCTCTGTATGGCGGGGACGATAGATGCAAATCAATCAACACAATCCCATGGATTCAGATGACAAGAAAAGAGATTGTACTGAAATATTAGGAAGAACCTTTTGTAAAAATTACTGTAAAAGTGGTGCAACTGCAGAAGAGATTTGGAGCTCTTTAAACAGAGGGTGGTTGGTCATCTTTTGGTAATTGTGGATTCCTGTATATGGAATATATGGCTCTTATGGCCCTCTCAATCCCAGGATTTATGATTCGATGATGATGATGATATTCTATCTGTTTCCCAGTTCAAGACAATGGTTACAACTGTCCATTGGTCTCTGTCCTAGTCTCTGGAGCAACAGAAAAAAAGCTCACTCCATCACCTCCATGACAGTCCTTCCCATATTTCAGATCAACTCTTGTGTTTCCTGGTGCCATGCTCTATTACTTGCAGAAAGAGGGTTGTGTCAAATTTTGTGATGCAAAATTGCAAAACTGACACAGAGTTGTAACTAACTGACACATCTCTTCCTGAATAGTATCCTATCCCTGTTTTGTGCTAATCCAAACTCCAGATTCAGCTCCTTGGTCAAAGCAAATTGGGCAGCTTCAACAGGAAATGATTCAATGCCTAAGGCTTTTGTTTTTGAATAAATATCTGCATTATATGTAAAAGGTAAATATAATTTCTATGATACAGATGAATGTAGAGGTGATATGATAATATAATTCACTATAATATGATAAGGGGAAGAAGAATTGATGAAATTATAATCTGGATAGAAGCATAAAGATTCAAAAGCGAAAGAGAGAGTTACAAATTAGAATGAAGAAACCTATCCTGGGCTCAATAAATTTAACTGTTATCTTCTAAAGTGTTTATTTGTTTTAATTAATCTTTTTAGTATGATTTTTAAATATAACAGTGATTCAATTGTTATTTTAAAGGAGGGGTAGAATTTAGGATTATTGTATATTGTGATTTTACCATGTTTTGACTCTTTTACTGTAAACTGCCTCGATCCTAATCAGAGTAGGCAGGATATAAATAAAAGATGATGATGATGATTGTGTTTTGTATATGTGTATATATTTATGTTTTTTAATGTTCAGATTAAAAATAAATAAATAGAATAAAGACAGATGGATTAGGTGGATTTATGGTGGACTGAATCCATTTTATGGCCCCCAAAAAGTGTGGGCAGAAAAAGGGTTTTTTGCACAGCAAATGTGATTTTCTGTAAGAGAAAATGACATTTTTGCACAGAAAATAATGCAAAGACATATATGCCTGCTCCCATAAGCTTCATACTACAAATACATCCTTGAAAATTGCATAGATTTGAGGACTTTCCCAGAACAGGGAGAAGAATGATAAAATTATTAATTATTTGCTAGGGCAACATAATTTAGAAAGATATCCGCCCCTGGCAAAGAGGAGATATTTTGACCAACTATATGATGCTCAATTAATTCAGAGCTTCAGGGGTACAGTTTGCGTCTCCCTTACCTGGAATTCCAAAATTTGAAATATTCTAACATCCAAAATCATCCACACGGGTGGCTGAGATAGTGACACCTTTGCTTTCTGATGGTTCAGCGTACACAAACTTTGTTTCATTCACAACATTGTTAAAAAATTTATGTATAAATTTACCTTCAGGCTACGTGTATAAAGCGTACATTGTCGTTTTTGCTGTTGCTGTGTGCCTTCAAGCTGTTTCCAACTTATGGTGTCCTTTTAAGGTGTTAAAATTCATGCAGGCTTATATAGGGAGACTACTGGCCTTTTACGTGGGGCTGCCCTTGAAATCAGTCCAGAAAGGAGCTGTGGTCTGGTGGAAACTGCCCATGCAGATCATGCTACTCTGACCCTTTATCAACTTTGCTGGTTACCAGTTTGCTCCCAGAGTCAAAGTACATCTACACTGTAGAAATAATGCCATTTGACACCATTTTAATTGCCATGGCTCCATCCTTCAGAAACCTGGGATTTGTAGTTTTGTGAGGCACTGGTAGTCTTTTGCAGAAAAGACCAACAGTCTTGTAAAACTACAAATCCCAGGGTTCCATAGGGGTGGGACAGCACTGAAAATGGTATCAAATTGCATTATTTCTGCAGTGTAGATGCACCCTCAGTTCAAGGTGCTGGCTTTGACAGGACTAGCGCTTGCAAAAGGGTGAGTGACAAAGTTGCCTCAGGAAGCAGATCCTGGGGGACACAGGAGTAACGGGCTGTTAGAGAAAGCTGCCACATGATCTGCCCTAGTACTGTCACATGAAAAAGAGGACAGGACTCCAGCAGCTATCACAGCTGAACTGGAAGCAAGTAAAGCTTATTTTATCTGCTGAAATTCTCTCTTCCATAGAGCTAATACAGGCACAAAAGCTCTGTCGAAATTTCCACGTGATCCAATAATTTGCTCTCTGGTACCGCTTTTTCAGAAAACATGCGCTGAGGGGGATTTGCTCTGGATCTGGTGTGCAAATCCCCAATCTGAGTGTGCAAAACTTGGCACCAGTGGGAACTTCCCACTTTTAAACTGGGTTGCAATTCAGTGCAAAAGGCAGTCTGAATGGACCCTTAGCTAGGCTGCTTCTTAGGAATGCTATCCTGTGAGTGGCATTGAAGTCAGTCAGTCACAATTGCCAGTTCAGATAACTATTGTAAGACAGAATGCAAGTGGCAGGTATCACTTTTTCATTTACTTCTTGATCCCATACAGCTTCAAAGCTGTACAGAAAAACACAGCCTGGGAACTGAATATTTTATGAACCTCATGCTGCCCTTTTCATCTGCAGCCTCTTCAGCAGAAACCTGGTTTTGAGACTCACATTTGGAATTTTACCATCCTCTGATGGACAGGTGGGTACCTGGAACAAGATGTTTTCAGCTATGGAGATCAGGATTTGAAATGGCCTCTTGGCAGATATAGGCCAGGCCCCAGTCAATGCCTGCTTTCTAGATGAAGGTAAAGGTATTCTCTATTGACAAGGTTGTCAAGCCGTGTCTGCCCATAGGGGACAGTGCTCATCTCCGTTACCAAGCTGAAGAGCCAGCGTTGTCAGAGACTACTATGTGATCATGTAGCCAGCATGGTTGCACAGAAAGTTGTTTATCTTCCCACCAGAGTGGTACCTATTTATCTACTTGCATTTGCATGCTTTTGAACTGCTAGGTTGGCAGAAGCTAGGACTAGTGATGGGAGCTCATCCCATCATGCAGCACCTGGGCCTCGAACTGCCAACCTGCTGATCTTGCCATCAGCGGAGTGTCTTAACCACTTGAGCCACTGCATCCCTTTCTAAATAGGCAGTGAAAATATAATATTCAGGCACACTTCTCCAAAATTATTTTTAGAACTGTATTGCTGTTTTTTAAAAACCGTAGTGCCAGTTTGCTCTTTTTGCTTTGCTTATTGTTTGACATAGGGTTTAATTTATTGTATGTTTTAGAATGCTGAAAGCACCTTGTATGCCCCAGTAGAAAAGTAGAACAGAAAGGAATAACATATAGTTGTTCTTATTAACTGCCCTTGAGTCAACCTCGACTCATGGTGAGCCTCTGGATGAGGCATCTCCAAGACCCTCTGCCTTCCACTGCTTTAATTAGTTCCTTCAAATCCTACCCATGACCTCTCCGATTGAGTCTATCCATCTGATTTGAAGCTTTTCTCACTTTCAGCTACCTTCTCCTAGCATTATTGTCTTCTCCAGTTATTCATGCCTTCATATGATGTGGCCAAAGTATGACAGCCTCAGTTTAATCATCTTGGCTTCCAAGTAGAGTTCAGGCTTGATCTGTTCAGGGACCCCCCCTCCCCCCCCTTTTTTTTTGTCTTTTTGGTCATCCATGATATTCTCAGCACTCTTCTCCAGCACCACATATCAAATGATTTGATTTTCCTTTTAACCCCCTTTCTTCACTGTTCAGCTCTCACATCTGTACCTGGTGATAACTTATTTAAAAGTAAAGGTATTCAGCTTTTGGCACCTGGAAATGTTGAATTCCATTTCTGATTTTGCTAAGAACATAGTATTACAATTGCAGACCTCTGTATCTACTTGTTATTTTCACCATCTCATTGAACGACTGCCTCTTTTTCCAAGAGAGGGTAGCTCAGGAGAGCTGTGAAAAAGGTCACAGTGGATAAAAGAGCTGTAAGGTGTTCATGGTTGTGGCCGTGGGAAAGTTTGCACCATTTTTCCTCAGTTCAGATTGGTCCTGTTCACCCATCATAGTATAAACATTAAATTAGCAATTTTGCTCTTTAATATCTTCCTTTTGTATCTTTCTTTGGAGGGCACTACAGGTTCTTTTCACCTCCTCTGATAATGGTCAGTGCACAAACCTGTCAGCTGAATGCAATACATGAAACAAAAAACCTCTTGAGGCCACTGCAGTTACATTTTGAATGCTAAGTTTGCAATCTTCAGGAGCTGCCCCAATTAAAAGTCCATTACAGCTAATTTTTAAAGTTGCTCAGTATCCCTCTTGGTGTCAATAGATGCATTATTGGCAGTGGTGCAGGTCATTCTGCCAACAAGAGAAAAGAGTCACCTGATAAAATTTCCTCTTTAAAGTTGCATTAACATTGTCCTGCATTTGAAAAGTGTAACAAGAAGTGTGGAAATCCAGGTTACTTGTCTAAAAGAATCAGTCCAGTCACTGTGCTGTAAATATGGAAATCAGAGCAAAAGTCCAAGATCTCTCGACCAAACAATTTCGTATTCATTAGAAACAGTCCTCTCCAAATTCTGCAACACAAACAGATTGTGTCAAATGCATGCATTTGAACTTTCAGAAAAGTTAGCCTTAGGAGAACTGCAATTTGTAGAACACCCCAACAAGTAATTTCATATGGCAATTGATCATGAAGGGAAGCAACTGCAGTACTGAGCAACTGCCTTCATGACTTGCCTGTGGGGTTCCCAGCAACATCTGACTGACCACTGTGGGAAGGAAGCTCTTGGGTGTGGGTGGATCTCCTTTCTGATCCAGCATGATCTTTTTTCTGAATTGACATGAGAAATCCCAAGAACAGTAAAATGGCATTTAGAAAAGTATCCTTCCCTGACTGCCTGCTTTGTCATGATTAGGGATGTATTGTATATGATTTTATTGTAAATACTGTACTTTGATATTTTACTATATTAAGTGGTATATAAATCCCCATCATCCAACAGCAGCCTCTATATTTTAGGGACTGTGTCGCTCTCCAGACGTTTTTGGACTCCATCTCTTATCCATCCTGAATAGCATAGCACATGGCAAGGAATGATGGAATTTATAGTCCAGCAGTCTGAATAATGCCAAAACATTACAGACTTTATTTATTTATTTATTAAAAAGAGAAAGCAGGGTGCCAGTTCTAATTAGCCCATGCATCGCTTGATGTTTCCCCTATCATACCAAGTGCTGACACTGGATCTGCAAGCTGCACCCAACTATCCCCATGTTTGTTGTTGTTGTGTGCCTTCAAATTGTTTCCAACTTATGGCAACCTATTATAGGGTTTTCTTGATCAGATTTGTTCAGCAGAGGTTTGCCATTCCCTTTCCTGAGGCTGAGAGCAGGTGACTTGCCCAAGGCCAGCTAGTGGGTTCCATGGCCTAGCTGGTAATTGAACCCTGGTCTCAAGAGTTGTAATCCAACACTCAAACCACTATGTCTCACTGGCTCTACATCCCAGGTTTGATTTAGTAGTCCTAGAAAGGAAGGAGGTCCTCTCTGAGAGGAATTGCAGATTTCATCTCTAGATTCTTTATTACAGATTCCCATCTGTATCAGCTTCAAAATATCCTGGCACTATTATTAAAAATGCTGCACTGAGAACCTAATGTGCATATGTGAAGAATCATCAGCCTTCTGTATTCAAAAACAAACAGTTTGGAGTGTTTTCTTCACAGGCCTCAGTAGCATCTTTGGGAAATATGGTTAAGCATACATTTTAAAAATGATCGTTCTGTTTGTGTTGTGACCTTATCTAGCAGCGGTAAGCTTGCAGAATTAAACAGGCTGTACTGAGGGAGTGAGGCACTTCTTGAGTGCCATATTCTCCTCCGCCGCCTCTTCTTCTTACTCCTCTTCCTCTGGTGCCTCTCAGAAACATTAAGGAGCAAGTCATGGGGGGAACAGGCTTCAAGACTCTCCATGGTATGGGGAGCTATACCAGCTGTTACCTTGGCAGCCTTGCAACTGGTTTTGAATCTTCCCTTGCCTTTCTAAATGCTACTTGTTGACAACTTTCCTTTAATTTTGCAGTGAATCACTTCAATCCTATTTATCTGTCCTTCCCCTTTTGACTATTTTTGTCTCAGGGTAACAGTGACTTCAAACAGATGCCATTAGGGCCAGTCCTACCACTGAGGAAAGTGTGGCGGCTGCCTCAGATGGCACAAGTGAGGTGGCAACAACAGAAAGATTACATACTTGAAGCTAGTGTTATATATTGGTATCCACTGTGGGTTGGTTCCAGGACCTCATGGACACCAAAAATCAAGAATGCTCAAGTGCCATTATGTACAATGGCATAGTAAAATGGTGTCTCTTATATAAAATAGCAAAATCAAAGTTTGCTATTTAGAAATTTGTTTTTTGGAATATTTTCAAGTTGTGGATGGCTGAATTGAATCCATGGATGCAGAATCTGTGGATATGGAGGAATCCTGGGATTTTTAATTTGTTGTGGAACCAGAGATCTCTTGACAGAGAAGGCTAACTATTTCACAAAACTACAAATCCCCAAATTCCATAGCACTGAGCCATGGCAGTTAAAGTGGTGTCAAACTGCATTAATTCTGCAGTGCAGATGCAGTGTTAGTTAACCTGCTGCCCCCATGTAAAGTGAAGGAAGCTGATTTGTTTACTCTCCAATATTTCACAGATGAATACTGGGGCATATATATGGAGTCTAGACATGCTTTATCAGTTAGAAGAAAGAACACATAATAGCAACAAAGTTTAAATGCAGTCCAATATCAAAGAAGAAACTATTTAGAATGATTATATTCCCATTCTCAACCTTTTGATTAGAATTACAATTTATTTGTGTGTGTGTTTTTTATTTTTATCCCGCCTTCCTCCCCAATATAGGGATGCAAGGCAGCTTACTGCAAATTTAAAACCATACAAATTACAAACAATTTGAAAACATTAAGAAGTATAAATATTTTTTAAAAAATATGAAACAATTTATAAAGTTATAGTTGATGATTCATTCACACTCACAAAAGCCAGGGCCCCTATCGAGACTGATAAAAATACCCTTTAAACGCACCTTGATTTCTCTATTTTAGCAATTTATATATTGCCATACCAATTTGAGTCAATGGGCCCACTCTACTTCAGACTTTAACAACTGGATGTAAGACACTGGTAGCAGTTTGTTCAACTACATTGGCATGGTACCCTGGACAAATCAAATCAAATCTGATCTTTCCACTACAAATCCAATCTATCATTTGGGCTGATCCCATCTCAAACCTTCCTCAAATGAACCCACAAATACATGAACCTCTCAGAGACTACTGAAATTTAGAGAATGTTTGGGTGTCATTGTTTCGATCCCCCCAAATTCACATATAATTTTTCTTTATGATCAGATGGCCTTAACAAGCCCCTTCTGCTTTGTATGACTCCTTTTGTACTTATTTGTGGACACATTTACTAACTGAATTTGGAAACAAGATGTAGAAAAACCAGAAGAAATAAGGGATGGGGCCAATATTTTCAGGTTGTGTCTATGCAGCAATCCTGAAAGCCTGAATATTAAAAATCAGACTATAACTCCCAGTGGTTATCCTGACTGGGATTCTGGGAGGTGAAGTTCAAAACAGGAACTTTCTCAAGCTCTCTTAAGAACTACATAGTCCTGGTGGCAAGGGAATCAAGCTTTCCAGTCCATGGAAGATTACAGTCCTCGTTTCCTATAATAGCAAACTCTAATAGCAGATTGAAGGCCAACTGTGTTGGAGCCAAACAGGAACCTTGGAATGTGAGAAAAGAAATAAATATTCTCGTCCCATTATATACAGAGGCATAATAAAATGGTGTCCCTTATATAAAATGGCAAAATCAAGGTTTATACAGAAATTCAAATCATTCTTAAAACACCCCAAAGGAGACAACCAATCCCAATTCAACCAATTGATCTCTATTTCAGACTAACAACTGGATGTGGGACACTGTTTGTAGTTTGTTCAACTACATTGGCATGATGCCCCAGACAAATTAAATGCAGTCTACCCAGCTCATATTAAATCTATCCAATGGGCTGATCCCACCTCAAACCTTCCCCAAATGAACCCACAAAACCCCATCCAATGGAAATTAAGCATGCTCAGTGGTTCCAGGAGACATGGGATACTGAGTGCCCATTTTGATAGAGACTCCAGTCGCACTCCATTTATAAGCTCTCTACTTCACATATATATTTCCTTTAGTGTGATATTGCATGTCTCATTTATCTTGGAAGTACCAGGCAGATACGTATAGGACTGCACTGTCTGTGTCTCCACTTCTGTCTTCCTTGCTGGATGCCCCTTTGATTCCAGGATAATGCATGTCGTATTTGCAAGTGTTGAGGATGAAAGTTCCATGGATTATAATGATATTTTACAGCTTTAATTATCATTAGTGTATTGCCTGAGGGTATGTGGAGGAAAAAATAATTGAATGGGAAAAAGAGAAGACAGTCCTGCAAACATTCTTGTGGCTTTCCAGGGCAGCCTATTACCGCATTTTCTCACGGGAACAAAGCAGTGTTAAGGGCGAACACCAGTTACGACTTTATGGTTATTTGGTGTCCTAGAGCCAAGAGAGCTGGCATGGTGTAGTTGTTCAAGTCTTATTATCAGACTGGGTGAAGGGGGTAAGGAAAAGGCATAATCCCAGCTAAATTATGCGATTGCGCAGAATATTTTCAGATGCCGTCATGCTCATCCAGTACTTATCCTGGGAAAAGCCAGGACTGCTCCAGCAACAAACCATGCATGGGGAAATCCTGTCAATGGCTTCTCAATAGTGCAAATGAAGCACAATTGCAAGAGTGCAAAAGTTAATTGTGCTTCATTTGTGCTATTGTGGAAGCAACCAGGGATACCCCGAATGCACTGCAGTGGAGGCAATCTGTTCTCTTTGCAAGGTTCGGTTTTGCAGTGGATTTCAGTCTTCTTTTGAGCTATGGGGCACAATTGTGTTTACACTGGAATAACACAATGTAGTGAAGAAATAAATTTTATTTTTTTTTTGTCTTTTATTCTGTGTGGGAAGGAAACATGATTTGAAGACATGCGCTGTAGCACTGAAACAGCACATGCACGAAACAATCAATTCCAATATACTAATGGTTTATTCATGGATGTGTGTGAAATGCGATCGCAATATTATATGGTAATGTTACCATAATAATTGCGTGATTGCATGACTGTGCAAAAATATTGAGCGTTATAGTGCTAGTGTTCTGTTTGCTTTCATTACTGCAGTTCTTGCTGAAGTGGCCCTGGTGTGATAATCCCGTGTTTGAGTCCAGGATTTGGAAGATCTGGGTTCAAATCCACAGTGAGTCATGAAACTCAGTGGGTGACCCTGGACCAGTCTCTCTCTGATCTACCTCAACAGATTGCTGTGAAGGCAAAGTGGATAAATGAAAAAATATGATCCTGCCTTAAATTCATTGAAGGAAAAGCAGGATATAATGTAACTAATCAATAAATAAAATATATACTCTTCCTCTTATGACCAAACAATAAGGTAGCACTTTTATGGGGCCCACTATGGTTAATGAAGAGGGATGTGTGCATGTGTTTAAGTAAGTTTGACAGAAACCGATACAGAACATGTGTACATGTGTGGAGCTACAATTTGCTTTCTTCCCAGAACCAATGTTTATATTTTGGGTGCTCAATCTCAGCAGTTCGTGGTGGTTTTACCCTAGCTTTATCACCCCAGTATAAGAGTCACATTCCAGGACCCATAAAACAGTCCAAGCTTTACATCTGAAGAACTCCAGCGAAGAAGAGCCAGTTAAAGAGCAAGAGTTAGGATAAATCCCAATACTGTGTGTTACAGAGAGAAAAATAATGTGCTTAAACATGAAGGGAATACATCCTGATCATACCTGATCCTTTGACCTTCCACACTACATAATTATAGTGCTATAATTCCACTTCATCTGGCACAGTTCTATCCTGAGGATTCCTCAGATTGGCTGTTGAGAGCAAGGCCTTTGGACTCTCAACCAGAGACTCTCTGGTGTCTCTAACCAAACTACATTTCCCATAATTCCACAAGAGGCAGCCATGTCAGTTAAAGTGGAATCATGGTACTATGATGGTGTGGTGTGAAAGGGCCTCTTGTCTGATTTAGAAAGCTAACTAGGGTCAGGTCTCATTAACAGAGGGCCATCGCAGTGTACAGTATTAGGAATCTCCTGGCAGGGCCAGGGAAATCCTGGCAACTGATATCACTCAGAAATTATTGATTGATAATATTGGGCCTGATCAACTAACTCAGTTTGATTCTGTATAAGGAAGGTCCCTGTGTTCCTATGTATAAGAAATCTTCTGCATTCAAGAGTGTATAGGGAAGCACTGGATCCCTAGAATATACAGTTGTTTTCCTCTCAGTCATAATGATGGGCAGTGTCCAGATTTTAAAACCTGTTTGCTATAGGAGATCATATACCAATTCTGAGAAAGTCCTTAAAATCCAATACAGGTTGGATGGTTGGTTGCTCTGCCTATCAAAAAATCACTAAGATATACATGTGAAAATGAACACCACGCAGAAATGTCAGTGCAAAAATAATAAAAACATTAATGCAACTCATCCATCCAAAGAGCACTAATTCCTAAGTTTGGGCCAACTTTGGATCAATGTAAACAGAGAGCAGAATAGAAGACCATGTTATGTAATCTCTCATTCCATATGACAATAAAGGGCCTTTAATTTTATTTTTGAGGAGGGGGAACAATGCAATTATCATTCTCTATTACGCTCTCTTACTGTTATATAAAAATAATAATAATTAATAATAAATAAATAAATAATGTGTGTCTTCAAATCCTTTCTGACTTATGGTGACCCTAAGGTGACTTTATCATGGGACTGTCTTGGCAGAATGTCTTCAGAGGGGGCTTGCCATTGCCATCCTCTGAGGCTGAGAGAGTGTGACTTCCCCAAGGTCCCCCGGTGGCAGGGTCCTCACGGTCAAGAAGCCACCTTGATGTCCCTTCTGGGAGAAAGGCGGCATAGAAATGAAATAAATATGTTTACAAAGGAGGATAAGGCACCACAAAATGTAGCCCCTTCCAGAAAAACGTGGAGGATGTGACCAAACAAAAAGCTCAAAACACTGCTATAAAGATAAGCCATGCTCCTTAGCCATGCTCATCACGGAGCATATTTTGGAATCTGGTTGAAATGGAGGCCATGTCCTGGAATAGGAGGAGGACCCCTGGCCCCTGCCCAGGGCTCCTTCAGAGGGGGTTTGGGGTTTGTATTTTTCAGCCATGGCCTTCCTCTGGGGCTGAGAGAGTGGGGTCAGCCAGTGGGCTTCCATGTCTGAGCCTGGATTAAAACCCTGGTCTCCAGATTATTGTTGTTGTTGTTTTCATTATTGTTTCTGAGGAAAAAATAAACACTTGACAGAAGGGGCTTGGACTGCCTCAAGAGGAAGGCAAGAAAGTGAGGGCTGGAGCTCTTCCTCCTCCTCCTTCTCTTCTTCCTCCTCTTCCTCCTCCTCCTCCTATTCTTTTTCTATTTCCTCCTCCTTTTCTTCCTCCGCCCCTTGTTCCTCTTCCTTCTTCTCCTCCTCTTGTTCCTCTTCTTCTAATTCCTTCTCCTGTTCTTCCTCCTCTTTTTCTCCCTCTTCCTCTCCTCTTCTTTTCTTCTTCTTCTTCTTCCTCCTCCTCCCTCCAGGCCCACCCCTCTCTCTCTGGCTTGGCTTCCTGCCCCCTCTGCCTGCCTGCTTTCAGGCTCTCCTTCCTTCCCTCCCTTCCTGGGGAGTTCCTCCTCCTCCTCAGTCCCGGGGCTGCCCACTCCAGGCCCTGCGTCAGGAGGCTGCGCGGGCGGAGGAGGAGGAGGAGGCTGTTCCCTCCCTGCAGCCTTGCAAGAGCAGCAGCAGCATCAGCATTAGCATTGCCCTGGTCCTCCTCCTCCTCCTCCTCGGATGGGAAGCAGGGAGAAGGGGGCCGGCTGCGGGCCCTGACTCCGGTGAAGCAGCAGCAGCCAGAAGAGCAGCTGAAGCTCCCATCTGAAGTGAGTCTGGGGCGGAGTGGGGGGGGGTTGCTTTGGGAAGCCCAGGGGGAGAGGATGGGGCTTCCCCCCAAGGGTCCTCTGCAGGGGGAGTGACTTACAGGGCGACCCTAAGGAGAGCCTAGCCATGGGGTCTCCTCTCCTTAACAGGGTTTCCCCAGAGGAGCTTTGCCATTACTTTCTTCTTGCCTAAGGTCATGGCCGAGGGGGGATTCGAACCCTGCTCCCCAGAGTCTCAGCCCAAGGCTCACCCGCTACGCCCCGATGGCTTTCATCCTGCTACACACTGCTACACAGTACATACTCTAAGAGATACATAGTACATAGCTACTTATAGTGCATGGTGCTCTTGGCATACATTGACATCCCTAATCCACACAAAAACAGGGGTACCTTTATTTGGTCCACTTTGGGGTTTTGGATATTTTATCCATTTTTGGGGTGGCTGAATAAAAGTATACCCTCTTTTATTGTTCTGTGTTACATTGCCAACACAGCTGGTTGTTGTTGTTGTTGTTGTTGTTGTTGTGTGCCATCCAGTTTTTTCTGACTTGTGGTGACCCTCAGACAAACTGGATTTGTTCAGAAGGGTTTTTGCCCTTGCCATCCTCTGACACTGAGAGTGTGACTCACCCAGGGTCACTCCAGTAGATTTCCATGGCTGGGCAGGGATTCAAACCCAGGTCTCCTGAGACCTACTCAAACCACTCCGCCACTTGGCTCTGGGCCCAATACTGTATATGTTTCCTTCCCAGAAAAAGCAGGTCTGAGAGGATTACCTCTGTTTCCAGAAAGAAAGACAGCTTCCCGGCACCCTTTAACAGAATTCCTTCTCTCCCATGGGATTAACAGGCCATGCATTCCCTGTTGAATTCAATGGGGCTTGCTCCTTCCCAAGTGAATTGCAGCCTGAGGGCCCCAGTATGGAAGAGGTCCTGTGGGATGAGTGAATCCGGTTTTAAACGGAATAATTCTTCTCTCTCTTTCTCTACACATGCTCACACCAACATATGCATAAGTCTGTGTTTAGATGAGAGCCAGCATAGTGTGGTGGTTTGAGCATTGGACTATGACTCTAGAGACTAGCATTCGAATCCCAGCTCAGCCATGTCACACACTCTCAGCCCCAGAAAAGCATGGCGTGGTAGTTTGAGTGTTGGACTAGGACACTGGGAGACCAGCGTTCAAACCCTGGCTCATCCGTGTAAACCCACTGGGTGACCCTGGGCAAGTCACACTCTCTCAGCCTCAGCGGATGGCCAGGACAAACCCCTCTGAAGAAACTTGCCAGGAAAACCCCATGATATGCTTTAGGATTGCAATAAATCAGAAACAGTTTGACAGCACACAACAACAACAGCAACAGAGGGTCTCCATAGGATCACCGTAAGTTGGAAAGGACTTCAAGACACACAACAGCAACAGTTAATTCAGTGTACGTTTATATATTATGTTTACATCCACAGATACACACTTTCTCAAACACACATGTACACACCTGCATATACATAAGTATATGTGTGTATGGATATATTTACAGCCACAGATAAACTTGCACAGTCATCTCTCTTAGCTGCTTTACTTACGCATTTGTACTTTGAACTGATAATTCTGACACAATGAGGATTGACCTGGTGTTTCAAAAATGCACATATGAATAGGGAAAGGGGGGTATTGTGGCTGTGGAGGAATAGTATTCTTCAGGGAGGGACACACATGTGCACACTCTGCTCTGGTTCAAGTGTACGCTCCCTTGGAAGTTTTCCCTCAGCTGCCTTTGCAGTGTTCAGGCATTGTGAATGAGACTGATGATAAGGGGACATAAAGAAGCGGACCAAGCTGAGGCTGCAATTGCAAAATCTATGGGACTTAAATCTGAGTAGCCATGTGATATCCCCAAGGCTTAGGAGATAAGAGGATGGAGGAGAGTCTGGAGTTAACAAGCGGTGCCCCTTCCTTGCCCCCTTTGGGTGTTTTCATAGCTGCTGCTGTGCAATATGTTCCTGATTCGGTAGATTGCCGGAAGGAGAGGGCGGATTCATGTGTGTGGGTGGATTGTGTGGGGTTGATTCCCAGAGAAATCCAGTGCAAAAAAAAGACGAGGGCGTAGGAGGAAAAGTATTGAAACATCCTTGCATTTTCCTCACTAAAAGTTTGGGAGGTGGGGGCAATGGAACACCACCCAAATACTACAAACTTAAGATATTTTCATCCAGAATTGTTTACCAGCTGGGTTTGTAGCTTAATTCTGTTTTAAGATTTTGAGCTTTTTAACTGTTGGGAAGCTTAATTTGGGTATCCATTGATATTTTGTACTATAGTTTGTTTTTTTAGAGTGGCATAAATGACACTGTGCTGCTCTCAGATGCTCACCTTTATATCCCGCTACCTTTTTGGCAACCATCTTTTCCATTTCTTTTTCTATGGAAGAACTTAACTTCAGTTGGCTGTCTATAGCTTAGACCTGCAAGCATGTGCTCCCATCTATGTGGCAACACACCAGTGAGTTCTTGCACAGACACACCCTGCAGCTGAAAACCAAAGCCAACTTAATATTTTTGAATGGAAGCATTCTTTATGATTCGCCCCTCTGCCTGCCTGCCATGCCAGGTAAACTCACAGCACATATGCACACACAGTCTCTCTCTACAAAACTAAATTGATATGCACTCTGAAGGATTCAGAAAGTGTGTTGTGGTGGTGGTGGTGGTTGTGTGCCTTCAAGTCATTTCTGACTTATGACAACCCTAAGGCAAATCTTTCACAGGGTTTTCTTGGCAAGTTTTTTCAGAAAGGGCTTATAGGCAATCTTACTTATTTCATTGTTATCTTTAAAAGCAGAATAATAATAATATACGGCTTGTATTTGTTCACAACCTAAAGCTGTTGCAGCTAATGCTTGCAGAGACTGATGAGAGGCTAATTTTCTTTGTAACCTAATTGATCATTCAGCTGCCCTCAAATAATATTGAGAAAGGGTATAAGACATATTCTGCTGCTAAAATAGGATATGGAAAGGTTGGTGGATTGTAATAACAGAGTGATAAATTAAAGATGGAGCATCTTTAATAAATCATCAGTAGATTTTAAATGCAGTTTCCTCCCCTAATTAAATGCCCTTTCCACCTCCTATAGTTTGAAAGAACTTTGTATTCTTTTGCTCATTTTAGAAAAAAAGCAACAACCTTCTGAATAGATGGCTATTTGGGGGGGGGGGCAGCAAACTGAATTATTTTTTCTAATAGGGCATGAGTAAAATGTTGTTGTTTAGTACCATGGCTCTCCATTTGCAAATATCCCCTTGATTTCAGTGTTTCTTGCTCCAGAGGAAGCAAAGCTGTTGTTTGTTTAGATGCAATTTCTGCAATTGAACTGGTTGCAGAACGATATCTCAGCAAATGATGATCACTGAGATGCCAGTGTTAGATTCATTTCCTTAAGGTGAAATCAAGTATAGTTCTTAGAAGTGTGTGAACTAAACAAATAGCCATCTAAGAATAATCTTCTACACTGGAATGCTAGGCTGAAGGAAGATGCAAAACTTTTGAAAAGATGCAGTTACGTGCAGAGAAAAATACTGTATAGCAGACATATTAACTGTCTGAATATTTAGCAATACAGTACTGACATTTTCAGTGACATTTTTAGCAGAGTTGTCAAAAGTTACTTTTTTTGGATTGCAGCTCCCAGAACCTGCTGCCGCCATCATGGCCAGTGGTCATGCTGTGTGTGTGTGTGTGGGGGTGTAACTCTAGGAGTTTAGTCCGAGAAGTAACTTTTCTGAGCTCTGGTTCAGGGAGTGCTTCTTATTTTCTAGATCTGCTGTTTGTTTAAATTCATATAAGAAGTTTACACTTGAGCCAAGATCAGAGCAAATGGCAATGGGGATAATATTAGACATTATCATGCTTTTTATAGACTCTTATCTCAGAGTCTAAAATCTCACCGATACTGGATTGTGAGGGCTCCCATTGCATCTTTCCAGATTAAAGCTTTAGATTTGCTTTCTATCTTTTGTGGTGGTTCAGGAAGCAATTACTGAGACTTGAAACCTAAAGATGCCCCTGATGGTTTCTCATATGGACTCTAAGTGAACCTTCTGTCAGAGGAATCTGCTTAATTTATTTGAAGATTTCCACAGATTTGTGCTCCTGCTGCTAGATCCGTGTTTGTCTGCTCTCATTCAACCTGCAACACAATTTTCACCTAATTTGTGTGCTGAATACTTAGCTGCCTGGAATGGGGGGAAATGTGCAAAACTAGCCAAATGCAACTGGAGGAATATTATGTGAATGGACATCTGTGCAAACATGAGAGAGAAAACTATAAAACGGTCTTCAAGCCTTGACTCTCAGCCCTCCACCCCATCCCCTTCTCTTGTCATTCATTTTCAAGGAAAAACTGATTGAAGTCTCCTATGGACAAAACTCCAAACATGCATAGGTTTTGTGGTGATAATACTGTAAAGGCTGGCATTTAATTTCACCCTAAAATTAGGGTGTTGGGGGTGCACACTGCGTATACCTTTAAAAATGACCGGCTTGGATCTTGAAGATCTTCTTTCTGCTCAGCATGCCCATAGATGGATTGCAAAATTCTGATTGCTCAGAATTTCATACAGTACCTCTTTAGGCAAACAGTCCCCCCCCCCCATAGTTGCATTTGCCACCATGGCAGCCTTGGGAATAACTGATTAATGCGTATTCATCCACCCTTGCAGCCCACGCCAAGAGTTCTCCTTCTCTGTATTATTTCGCCCACATGAAAAAAACATCACAGCAGAAACACCTCCACCCTGTAACCTTCACATAAACCCCCCAGAAGCCTTCAATTCCCAACTACAGGACAGAAATGGATGCTTTTATAATTTTTTATTGAAATGGTTGATTTGGAGAACAAGGTTAGGAAAATCTGTGTCATGACTTTCATTTGAACATCAGTCTACACCGCGTATTGCAATCCTGTAAGACTTACCTCTGAGTAGATACTTGTAAGGTTGCACTGCTAAAGTGTGTTATCAAAGTGCATCGTGCATATGTCATTACAAGAACCTGGAAAGGTAGGTAAAAACAGGTGGCTTTATTGTCAGCTGAATAATTCTGTGCAGTTTTTGTGAAGTATGCAAGCTTAGATGGTGCTGTGGATTTTGATTTAGTGTGCTCCCTGCATCCCATTTAGATAATACTTTTTTAGCCTTCTGCCTCAATATTTATTTGCCATTTATTTAGGAGATTTATACACTGCTCAGATTTATTTGTCTTTTATTAAGGAGCTTTAAAAAACAAAACTGGAATTAAAAGTTATGTCTGGTACCATGTATGTCGAGTATATGGATTGGTTTTGCTGTCAGTACCTCTAAAAAAGATTTTAAAACTTGTAAGGGAGTTATAAAAAGGAGGGTGTATTTGTATATGTGGCAATTGAAAGGGGATCTCAGATGTACGTTACTTGCATGAAAAATCAAAGTGTTCAAAGGAGCAGTGGGGGTGGGGGGTTGGTAGAATTGTGATGGTTCATTTTGTAGTCCTCTGGGTCCTGCCTCTTTCATCCCCATGCTCCCAACCATGCATTGGGTGGGGAAGCTTTCACTATAGGCCTCTGCACATGAAGGCCTCCTCAGATTCTAGAAATTTATGTAAATTGATTTTCTGGATTCAGGAAAACTTTTACATGTAGGGATCTTCAACCTATGGATTTCCTGCCAGAGAGGAGAGTGGGAAGACTGTGTGGTGTCAGAGGGCATGGCTGAAACTACAGTCTTGGTGTGTGTGTGTGTGTGTGTGTGTGTGTGTGTGAGAGAGAGAGAGAGAGAGAGAGAGAGTTGTTTCCAACTTACAGTGACCCAAGGCAACCCTACTATAGGGTTTTCTTGCCAAGATTTGTTCAGATGATGTTTGCCATTATCTTTCCCTGAGGCTGAGAGAATGTGACTTGCCCAAGGCCACTTAGTGGGTATCATGGCCAAGCTGGGAATTGAACCCTGCTCTTTAGAGTCACAGTCTGACATTCAAACTACTACGCCATGCTGGCTCTCAAAATTTTGATATACCTTATATCATTTTTTGTCCCTCCATGCAAATCAAGCACATGTGTACCTGCAACTTGAATTATGCAGCACTGGATAACCCCTAGCAAAATAGATCAATAACTCCAATTGACAGGTACTGCATTTTGTTGTTGTGTGCCTTCAAGTTGTTTCCAGCTTATGGCAACCCTAAGATGATCTATCAAAGGGTTTTCTTGACAAGATTTGTTCAGAGGGGGTTTGCCTTTGCCTAGCAAGTATAATAAAAATCCTATCAATGGTGTCTGTCTTGTGGTTTTGCAAGCACTGACTGGAAAATCATCCCTTAGAAAGGGATGAGCAATCTTTGAACTGTTACATTTTCATGAACTACTTTTTCCAGTGTGCTTCACACACAGGCGAGACTGGTGAGAGCTGCTGCGATTTGGAGCTTGACTACCTGTGGAAGGCCACAGGTCTCCCTGCCCTTAAGACATGCCTGATTCATACAGCCTTAGTGTTGTGCTGTGTGTACAGGGAACTGCTTACTTGATGGCATTCTCTCACACAGCATTCAGTTCCCTTTAACCTTGTAAATATTTCATGGCAAGTTGAAAATCTGATGTTCCACCTGGTGAGTTGCTGAACATGAGTGGTAACCATGTGTATTTTGGGATTTAGAGCAATCAGTGCTTGAGTGCTTAGTCATATGAATCCAGCCTCTTCTAAGGATGTAGGTGATGTGTAGAATGGGGCAGGGCAAAATGAAAGAGTATTAAGAGAGCTGCTGGAATAGAGCAAATGCTCATCTAATCTGTCATCCTGTTTTCACAGTGATTTTGAAAGTCATGGGAAGAGGCATTTAAACAGGTTCAACTGTATTCTAATACTGTATTCTGTATTCTAAAGTACTGTATTCTGTATACTGTATTCTAATACTGTATGCTGTGTTCTAATTGAATGTGCATGTGGAGAACCATATTCCTGGATTATAGCAAGGAGAAAAAAGTCAGAGAGAGAGAGATACTGCAAGCATTGTGTACTGCTTGACTTGGATAGAAATACTGTCATTTGGGCATCTCTGGGCTTTCTATGCAGTGGTTCTCTCTATACTTCCTCTCTTTCAGAGGGAACCCTGTTATGTTTCCATGGCGTTCCACAGCATGACCTGGCTGCCAGCCGAATTTCCTTCTCACACTCTTTTTGCACTTCAGGTGTCCTTTGTCTCCTCCATCTTTAGCGCTCTTATGTTTTCCTCCCATCTTTCATGAGTGGTGTTTGTTATGAGTGGAAATTCAGTAGGAGCGGGGTCAGGCTGGCATGAAATAAAACCAGAACAAAAATCTAGACTTGTTAAAGTTACTCAGAGTCACATTGGTTAGCCCATGCCTGAATATTAACATCCTGTTTGTGTCATAGGAAAATCTTATTGATTGTAGCTGAACTTCTTTCTAAATAAATAATCTCAAAATGTAGGATTTAACACTGCATCTGAATGTGTGCTTAGCCATAAGTAAATCCCACTGAGTTCATTGAGACTCCAAAAGTCAGTGTGCATAGAATTGCCATTTTAAGATGAAAGCTGGAATAGGAAGGGGACTATGATGTGTTTGAGGTATTCAGTCCTAAGTCCACAGAAGTATGAAGTACTATACATTAAATGCAGAGATACCTCTTCAAATACAGTACTATAGTTTTTAAAGTAGGTGTGGCTCTATCTTACTGAATCTTCTTTCATTTACCCAAGACACAGAACAGGTTAGTATTGGCAGAAGAATATAGATTGTCTTCAGATCTGGAAATGAGTAACCCATATAGGGCCTTCACTGACTTTTAATTTGACTTTCTGATAAATGAGACAACTGACATTATCAGTACAGACTGGTATAGTATAGGTATCAGTACAGATCATTATAGTACAGATATCAGCTGTGGTGAAAGGAATGCTGGCTAGAGGTAGAAGTTTTGAATCTTTAAAAAAAACCACTCTAAATATTTTTTGTAGGAAAAAAATCAGAAACTTTTGGAAAAATTGAAGTAGTGCAATATTTCTAAGGATTCTATGTTCTTAACCTAAACTTGCTGCACTGCCTTAACAATATAAAATGCATAATTTGTATTATAACCTAATACATAAAGTTGTACTATGTGGCATAATTATGAATTTTCCAGAGCAACATTATTTATTTATTTATTCAAATATATTTGGGCTACCTTTAAGTGGGGGGAAAAAACAACAAAACCCAAGGGAACCTATTTAAAAGACTCCTGTACATGTTTACTCAGAAGAAATAACCACAATATTCAGTGTAGGTCACTCACAGGCAAAACACATGGATTGCAATTGTGTGTGATCAGCTGTACATGAAATCAAGAATACATGCCTTCATTTTGAATAAGCAGCATTGTGAATGTGTTGTGAATCTGCCCGGTCCCAGAGAGAGCTGCAACCTTGTGGGTTGTATTCTAGCTTCCTGAGCACATATCTGTATATACTCGATTATAAGTCAACCATGTATAAGTCAAGGGCAGGTTTGGAGGCCAAAATTAGGGATTTTGATATGACCCATGGATACGTTGAGGGTAAAATTCAGGGGCATGTAACAAAGGATCTAAAGGATAAAGCAAAGTAAAATGGTACCAAAGAACTTAGAAATTCCAGCAGGAACAATTGTTTGTGTTCACATTAATGGTTGAGTGGATGAGAGAGTAGAAGTGGATCAGTGCTTCCTGAACAGATTACACTCTTGCCTTCCACCAGGAGATGGTTCCTTTTTAAAAATAAGAGTTAAAGTACAGCACTTATTGACCCATGGATAAATTGACTTTTTCGTTGTGGGGGGGGGGTCAATGTTTAGAGTAAAATTTCTAGACTTATACATGAGTATATACAGTATATCTTAGTGACTGCCTTCCAAGAAATAGGAGAAAAATAAGAGATTGGTTTAAAAACAAAAGAACTCCATGTATTTTGTTGTTAAAAAAAGTATAACTTAGCAGAGTCTTATTGTGCTTGCAGTATTTAGAACTACAGTATCAGGATATTTGGAAATCAAGATGAGCTATATAACAACACTGAAAACATTGAACTCTGCAGTATGCACAGGAATTATCTAATGCTGACAGTTGTTTTGCTTAAACATTTTCCTGCTACAGGCTTTGAGCAAGTAAAACCTTGTCTTAACAAAGCGTTCCATTCTATTCCAAAAGAACAAACCTTTCATGGGAGTGTCTTATAATGTTACTCCAAATTTTCAATTTTTTTCATTGAGCCTCAGGTTAAAATGGAATGGAAAACTGCTGTACACCAGGTTGTTTTTTTAACACCTCCCCTTCCCAGGCCTTCCCAGTTGTCATTTTGGCATTTCTCCTTCCTTGGTATATTGGGAGTTGGAACTGGTCTAAGAGAGACCCTGACAAGAATTTGGTTCCTCCAATGACTTCTGCCCCCACATGGCACCACTTGGTGTCCCTAAAGTTTCCGCTAGATGATCACTGATCATATAGCTTAATACTGGGCCTTGCTGCAGAGCGTAGAGCCTTTTATTTTTTAATCAAGTGGAGCTGGTGAATCACAGAGACAGGCTGGCAGCATCAGAAAATGGAAGTAAATGGTGGTTGAAGCTTGTTTTGAAGAAGAGAAATCTTCAGAAAGCAGGCATTTATAATTTGGGCTTTTTAGCAACTCTTTGTATATTGCAGGCAGATTTAAATTTGGAGAAAATGATGTTTGCAAAGTTCCCTTCACCAAAAACAGAAACTTTCAGAGGTTGGAAGATCCATTTTTAGACTATCACTCCCCAAATCCCATGCTATTTATACTCATAGGGGCATTTTGTGAAATGCAGTCCTAAAAGTAACTTCATGGGGAGAGAGAGGCCCTCTGTGAATTAACCAGAATTTAAAGACTCTTAAATTTTGCTGGATTGTGTCCTCCTGTCTTGATTCATGTTTGGGAGCAAATCCCATCATTTGAAATATAATCTCACAGCCCAGTGCTATTTTCTCAGCAGGACTTCCCATGAAATCACGCAGGTAGTTCTTTCAACTTGTTTACGTGAATGTCTCTGCACAGCTACACTTGCACTTACTAGAAAGTGATCCATGGTGCCCCTTAAAATGGCCCAATGTTGTTTCTTGGCTGCTTTCCTACCATACAGGCAGTAATAGGATTGCAGAAGCCATGTAATCTTCTTCCTTGCAGTGTGTAGTTTGATTGCCTTTGACTTCTTTTCTATATAAAAATCCTTGTACGCCTCAGTCCCCTGCATGTGGGATATTTCAGTAACAGGTCATATTGAATTCAGCGAAACTTAGTCCCAGATAAGCATATATAGGATTGCAGCCCTGTTCACATTCTTGAACAATTAATTTCCCATTTTCAGGTTTCTTCTGCCAAATTGGGTCTAACGATCTAGAAATGTCTTATGAGAGAATATGTCTTTATTACCAAATGAATTTTGTTGCCATTAAAATTGGAAATATTAACAGACAAGTTCCACAGAATGTAGGATTTAAATTTACCAGCTATAGCAGTGTAGCTTTTACAATTGTACAGTGAACACATCAACTATGATCTGAAAATGAGCTTCATTTAATTTGTTCTTTTTTCTTAATTTAAATTATTCATTTTATTAGCATGAATAATTATGTGGGTTTTTGTCTGTTGTTGGATGGAGTTGGAGACTGCATCTCCATTGCAGAAATAATGTAGCTTGATACCATTTTAACTGCCATGGCTCAGTGGTATGAAATTCTGGGAATTGTGGTTTATGGTGGCACCAGAGCGCTCTGACAGAGAAGGTTACATTTCTCACAAAACTGCAGTTCCCAAAATCCCATAGTATTGAGCCATGGCAGTTAAAGTTACATCAGATTGGATTATTTCTGCATTGTGGAAGCAGTCTCAGTCTCTCTTTATTTCTCTTGCTCCACCATATATATTTAGATAAAACTTGTTCAAGTGGCTTACTAATACAGCCTTGAATTAAAATTTTCATTTTACAATTTAGCTTATATTGTATACTCCACTCCTTGAAATACCTCTTAGGACTTTATCAAGTAGGCAAAAAAGACAGGAGCATAGCAGGATGATCCTGTCAATATCACACAATATTGCGAACATTATAACACGACGTTGCATGATATTGCTATTATCCTGCAATATTCCCGTGAATAAAAAGTGGTGCTAGAATTCCTCTTTATTCATGTGATAACCACAGGATAATCTCAATACCATGCAACGTCGTGCAATAATCTTTGCATTATTGCATAATATTGATGGGAGTATCTTGTTATGCTCCTGTCTTTTTTGCCTGTGTGATAAAGTCCTTAATGTGTTTGGTGGGTATCTGCAACAGGACCTTCTTTGTTTTGGCACCCTGGTTGTGGAACACCTTCCTTTGGAAAGTCAGGCTAGCTGCATCTCTCTTGCATTTCCATAGAATCAAATGTCCAAAGCACCCTGCAGAAAGAATACAGTTTGAAACTGCTTTAAATGCCCTGGCTTAATGCTAGGGAATTTAGGAACTGTAGTTTTGTTAGACATTTTGCCTTCTGTATCAGAGAGCTCTGGTGCCACCACAAATTACAATTCCTAGGATTCCCTAGTACTGAGCCACAACACTTTTTTAAACAGTCAAACCAACAGCCCAGTGGTTTTCACTGATGCGGCACAGCTGTGGGCCTTTTGTGGCACACAAATGTGCCATGGCACAGCAGTTGAAAACTGCTGCCATATGATGTTAGGCTATTTCACTTCATAGATGGGAAACTGTGATAATGACTTTTCCTAATGCCACCTAGTGAATTGATAATTTAGTAACCAGTTTTTAGCTCAGGACTCCATTTGTTGTACCAGAGGAGATCAAAACCAGAAATTGTTCATAAAGAACAATGGGTGTTAGAACACACATCTGGACCTGGAGATATATTTCATTGCTTATATGCTTTATTTTTGCAGGCTGCTCCATCCACAATGGCAACAGCATTACCCAGAACCCTTGGAGAGCTGCAACTTTATCGAATACTGCAGAAAGCCAACCTCTTATTCTACTTCGATGCCTTCATTCAGCAGGGAGGAGATGATGTCCAGCAGTTGTGTGAGGCAGGTGAAGAGGAGTTTCTTGAGATCATGGCCCTTGTTGGCATGGCTAGCAAACCGCTTCATGTCCGAAGACTGCAGAAGGCCTTGAGAGACTGGGTCACAAATCCCAGCCTTTTTAACCAGCCTCTGACATCCTTACCGGTCAGTAGCATTCCAATATACAAATTACCGGAAGGATCGCCAACTTGGCTGGGAATATCATGCAATAGTTACGAAAGGAATAGTAGCACACGGGAGCCTCACTTGAAGATTCCAAAATGTGCTGCCACAACATGTGTTCAGAGTGTGGGGGCAGGCAAGTCTGATGGAATAGGACACTTGACACTGCAGAGCAGCAGTGACCAGAGGCTATGGCAAGGGCATCATACTACAGAGAGTGAGCACAGTCTTTCCCCAGCAGATGTTGGCTCTCCAGCCTCACCAAAGGAAAACTCAGAAACCTTGGATGCTGCAGCAGCTCTTTCGGTTACTGAGTGTGTTGAGCGTATGGTTCCAACGCTCCCCAAAAGTGACTTGAATGAAGTGAAAGAACTGCTGAAAATCAATAAAAAACTGGCCAAGATGGTTGGTCACATCTTTGAGATGAGTGATGAAGATCCACACAAAGAGGAGGAGATTAGGAAGTACAGTGCAATATATGGCAGATTTGACTCCAAAAGAAAGGATGGCAAACATCTCACCCTCCATGAGGTAAAATGATATGAATAAAAATTGTTTTTCTCTGTTCATTTTCCAATCTTCTGCTCAGTATTTCCCCTCAGATATCACATATATTAGGGGAAGATTGGTACTTCTTCATTATAATACCAGGACAGTATGAATTATTGATTCAGGTAGGCCTTTTAACAAATTATTTGTACATGTGCCTTTTGAAATAACACATCATCTAACATGTCAGTCATCAGATGTCTTCTGGAGAACATCTACCTAAATCGTATGGCAGTGGAAATCCAAGTTCTGTGTAGGTCTACAACTTGACATGTAAATAATTCTTATTTTGTAGACTGAACTTTTTTTGCATTCTTGTTTTCTTTCCATACCTTTTATGATACCCAGATATCTTATTTACTGCACTGCTGAACATTTGTTTCTCTTTAGCAAAGCATTAGTAATTTGGTAAAGACAAGACTTTCAGTTCTACTCTTCAAGGGGCCATTCCCACTTACCATTTAAATGGATTGATGGTTCGCTTTTGCTTCAAATCGTTGAATCGATTCACTTGAGGCATTGTCCCTACTATGAAAGTGGATCTTTTCATTAGCCCCATGTAATTGCTTCTTTTTTGGCATGGTAGTCATCCCCATTAGTTGCACCGCTTCAAAATGCATGCCAATCATCTTTGATTCATCTGTGACGTAAGCGGCAGCTAGGGCAGCCCAGCTTGGGAACTTTGGGGGGGAGGGCAAAATTTATCAGAGCTTTGCCCTTCTCTTCCTCTGAGGCTGAGAAAGTGTGACCTGCCCAAGCTCACCCAGTGGGTTTCTGCAGCCCAGCCGGGGATGTGGACCTTGGTCTCCCAGAGTGTCCTGGACTGGGTCCCCCAAGCTGCCCAAACCTCATCCCCTCGGGCATCCCCCAGCCTCAGCCTTCCTTTCCCCCAGCTGAACCAGAGGGACAGTGACACGCCTCCTTTTCTCCTCGGCAGAAGAAAGGACCAGCTGGGAAGGGACCTGGAGGAGGAGAAGGAAGGAAGGGACCCCAGGGAGAAAGAAGGAAGGACGAGTCCCGGGGGGAGGGAGGAAGGGACCCAGGAGGGTGGGGGGACACAGCATGTTTTTCTTTAAATAGAATTAATTGATGCATCGATACAATGCCTTGCAAGTAGTTGCTATACCATTCTATCAATGCATGGATTAATTCTTTTTTTAAAAAAAAGAACCCACAGGTCACAGGTAAAAAGGCAACACTGGGAGTGTGTGACATCTCCAAAGAACTGGGGAAGGATGGTAACCACCCGTCTGCCATTAGTCCCTCCCCCTCCAGAATGATGCTAATCCCATCTGTCATTCTCACTTTCTAAACACTCTGCGGAATCTATGTTTTTCAAAAGAATCACTTTGAAACTACTCTCTGAAAAAAACTTTTTTTCTTTTTTTGCATTTGCCTCGCTTCATTGCAGTTGCAGTTGATTACACCAGGATCAGAACTGGTTTCAAATGGGAATGACGGTCATATAATTTGATCAGCAATTTGCTGTATTTCGTAGTGGGGATGAGCTCAAGTGATCTGTCCCATTGGTATAGATCAGCCTTTCCCAATGTGACCATTGGGTGTGCTGCTTGGGAATGATGATAGTTGTAATCTACCATAATGGTACTAATTTGGGGGACACAGATGTACACACATGAATAAAGACCTATAAGTGTCTTAAAATTATTCTTGCTCTTTGATCTTTCTTCCTGAGGATTATTGCATCCCCAGAGAAAGAGTGAACTGTTAAGGGATTCTGGGGTGAACATTCAGCCTGTAAATCTTCCAGTCAATTAAATGTAATATTTCTTATTCTTTAAAGCGGCTGTTTATTTTAGGATCATCTCTCTATAAAAAGGCATATGTCAGGTTTTTTTTACTTTTCAGTGCTGGCTGTCAAATGGACATTTTGATGTGTATCCTTTTACAGCCTGATGCTATAGCTGAATTTTAAAAGGAGTACAAGCAAATATTGCACCAACATATCTTCTTATCACAATTGCTACCAAATTTCTATTTCCTAACTCTGTTGAAATCCAGTGAACCCGGCTGTGTTTTGGTCTGTTGGATTGTGGTCCAGATTCTGAGCTGCAAATCCCAGCTGATACTCTTTCTTCCTGAGGAATACCTTTTCAGGCTGTTTTAAAACAGCTTGAAAAATGCATTTTGAGAGAACTTTGTAACACATAAATGTTTTTACTTTTTTTCAATGGAAAAAAAATACCACCATTGAATGATAGAGGTTCTTGGCTGGCTTCTGTTTTATCTTAAGATTGCTTCCTGTATGTGTTACTTATAACATTTGAGTTCACAAACCTGTTGTGCTGTGGATGTTTGATCAAGAAGAGTCTTGTTTTTGTAGTATCTTTTAAGATTAAACTTGTTTAGGAATATGAGTTTTCATATATTGCAGTCTTGTAAACTCTCAGATGATGAAATTGAAGAGAAGCAGTTGCATACATTGTCTTGGAAGAATCTGATGATATACCTTTAACATGGGAGTGGAGTCTGTTGAATCTGTTGGAATCTTAGTTCATGCTTTTAGATTTGGTATTCTCTTCCTTTCTTGCACCTGTCATTATCAACATACAGTGATTTGTTCAGCGCACTCATTTTGAGGTCATTGTTAGAATGGCCAGGAAGGTTAAAGTATTCATTTATAAAGTAGTTGGGATTCCAGTTATCTCTGGGCCCAAACAGACGGGCCAAAATAAAGCTCCTTTGGGTCACTTTGGAGGTATGCTGTTTAAATGACACACACATCTTAAGAGGCCAAAAGCTGCACCAAAGCTGCACTCTAGTCCTTAGGACTGGAGCATGGCTTTGGTGCGGCCTCCAGCCTCTTAGGACTCATGCATCATTTAAACAGCATATCTCCAAAGTGGCCTGAAGCAGTTTTATTTTGGCCTGTTTGTTCAGGCCCTCTGTTAACCTCTTTGGAGCAGTGGCAAATGAAGAAATCTTTATAAAGTTGCATGGGGAACAATGTCCTTAGCCATCAACAAAGGACATAAAAAGAAACTTTTTGTTTTTCCTAAGGTCTTTGTGGCTCTAGATGTCCCATAGTGGTTTGATTACTAGTAAGTCTTTTCAAGGTGGTTGGCTATCTAAAGACTATAATGGGTTTCCACCCACACTTTATTTCAAGAGGTTATAATCACTTAGTGATGGGCTATAGATCAGTTATGGCTTTCTGCAGTAGAATGATAATGTAATATCAAAACCTCATACAGTTGCCCCTCTTAACATGTGGATCTGGATCTGCAGTCCTGAATACTCACAGAGCGGCAACTTCTGTTGTTTCCAATGGAGCACACCCTTGTGGCGCGCACGTGCGTGCTCTCACTGTCACACACCCTATTAAAGCCTACTGGGCTTGGATATATGAGTGAGCCTCTGGTTTTTGGGGGGTGGGTCTAGAACAGATCCCCACGAAAATGGGGGGGGGGCATCTGTATTCTTATATTGTGCACTATTTTGGGAGACTGTTGAATAATTTAGTCTCACTTGCTACATGTATTTGTTCTGTCCATCTGAAAATAAAATCTAGCTGTTTCTTCCCATTTCTTTCCTATTTATATAAAATGGTTTATAGTTGCCCATTTACACCTAAGCACCTATTGATATCTTTAATAACCTTAAGCTCCCTTAAATATCTGGCAGAAGTATGAACACTAGTGTATGTACATTAAACTAATTTGTTGAGAGCTTTATATCTTGAATTTCAAGTGACCACATTTCCCCCAAATAAACTTAATTTTTTCAAGAGTACTCCTGGCTGCTTCTGCATTTGAATTTTCTGCACCTGCATATGCATTTTAATCACTGCCCATGTGCTATAGTGGTTTGAGTGTTGAACTACAAATCTGGAGAGCAGTGTTTGAATGCCTGCTCAGATACGGAAACCCACTGAGTGACCTTGGGCAAGTCACATGCTCTCAGCCTCAGAGGAAAGCAATGGCAAACTCCCTTTGAACAAATATTGCCAAGAAAACCCCATGATAGGGTCACCATTTGTCAGAAACAACTTGATGACACACAGCAACAGTTGAGAAGCTTCAAATAGTACCAAGCCTTTTACACTTGGAGGCAGGGGGATCCATTTGTCATGCTTAGTAAAATTCATTGGGTTTGTGCAGAGGAGGGCCTTCTTTCTCCATGGTGCCCTCTATAATGTAGCTCGGTCTCTCTGCTGAGATTAGACAAGCGTCTAATGCTGAGTATTTCTATTATGAATTAAAGACTGCTTTGTTTGCTCAGGCATTTCCTTGATTATCTTCTTGATTCCTTAAAATTGTTAGTCCCTAGATTTCAAGGATTTTTAAAAAATTATCTTTAGCAGTTGGTTTTATTTTATCAGTATTGTTTATACTGTGAACGACTGTGACATATACACATATTTAGCTGAAAAGCTGTATAAAAAGTTGTTAAATAGATAGTTAAAATGTTTAGAGGTCTCCCTCCCTGACTATTTAAAAACCTCTTTGGAGTGGTGACCAGAGTGACCAAATGTCCTCCTTTTTGAGGACATGTCCTACATTTGAGCCTTATCTCCAGGAGGAATTCCAAAATGTCCACCATGTTGATCATTACTGAAAAGCATGCATTTATATTTATAGGAGTATTTTTAGTTTTTATTTGGTTATGTCTTACATTTGTCTTGAATGCCCTATGTTTTTTGTGGTGCCCTATGCTCCTTTGCAGTTGGTACATCTGGTCACCCTGGTGGTGACTAACAGGCCATTCCCCCCATTTGTGCATGTGACAGTATTTGCAAATCTTAACCAAGAGCACCTAATGGTACAAAGCTGAGAAAAAAGTCCTGCTTAGCTCCAGAATACCCCCAGATGAATAGATCAGTGCCTTATGAATCAATTGTGCATGCTTTAAGATAGATAACAGCAGGTGAGTTCAAAATACAATAAATATAGAAGGCAGAATTAATATAGAATTCTTTTTTCTGTTATCTTTAAAAGGTTGTGGGAAACTGGGGTGGGGGGAGAACTTTGTGGCAGGAAATTCAGTCCATTAAGTAAACTGTGTAAGTTATTAGGTGTGACTCTTTGTTTTGCTTTCATAATGAAAACTTATATGATGTTTTATGGATTCTCTCCAAAATTGTGGACAAAGCTCAAACATGCTTCTGCTTTTGAATAATGTGTTGCCTGATGCAGGCCCTTTGTTCATTTTGGACTGTCTCAGTTCATTTTTTACATGACCATCCCCATACCTTTACAAAACCAATGTGAAACAGATGAGATATTTCCATCTGAAGATTTCCAGTGCTGGCCACATATAATTCAGCTGCTGTCAACAAAGGTCTACATTTTCATTGGGCAAAAAGACAATGCCCCCTAACCTCCACCAGCTGCAGGTTAGTAGAACTGTAGCACAGCACTAGGTAATATTAGGGGTAAGGGGTGACTTGTAATTTTCTACACCTAAGACATGTTCTGGAAGCCAGTGTATAGCATATCCTTCAGTGATCATCAGACATGAAAACGGCTTCTAGTCTTCCTTTCATTTTCCAGCTCTAACATCTTTCTTGTATACACATATGCTTATCTTACGCTATGGTTAACAACCATGTGCTCAAAACAGTAAATGTGGTTTCTGGGACCACATTTGGTAAACATATATTGTTGAGTTGGTAGCCTAAATGTCTGCCCATTTGACTGCTTAGAAAAATCTGTCTCGTTCTAAAAGTAGTTACGTGGGGGGAAATATGGAGTGGTTTTGAAAGAGTTGGCTGCCACGAGCCCTGTCAATTATTATAAAAATATATTCAGAGAACAATATGACACATACATACACACAAAATGTTCTGTATTTCAAATTAATAAGCCATTCAGTGTTTAGTGGCAAAAATATCATGCTAATCATGAGAGAGACAGACAGTGAAGTGGGGGTGATGTCTGCATGAACTAGTGCTATATAATGGACCTTACTAATCCATTCCCTTAGGGCAAATAACATATGAAAATAAGTAAATGGAAAGAGATCAGTCTTCTTTCATGGAGTTGTGCTTTGTTGCTTACAGTAGCAATTCATGAGCAAAAGAAATCATGCTTTTAATTTTCATCTTCATGACAATCACAACATCCATTTTAATATACTGGAGCATGGAGTGACGGTTGGATGAGAATCTGGTCAGCTGACAATTTCAACAGGTTGGAGGGTACAGGTGGTTAATGGGGGGGTATGAGTTTGCTAGTTCATCCCAAGTTTCACCATTTCCTTTGTATTTGTTTTCATTATTCCTCAAATACACAATCTGTTGTTAGGGAAAACCATGCTAAAGATTTGAATGTTTTCTCCCCATATTTATAGCTGCACATTTCTATCAAGTACAATAAGACTGAGGTGATTATTCCAAAATAACTGAGTGAGGGTTGAGACTTGGCCCTCTGGACAGTTTGGGCAATAGCTCATGGAATCCTCTACCATTGACCACACTAGCTGAGGCCTTTAAAGTCCAAAGATCAAATGTTCCCTATCAATTGAAAGTTTCCAGTGTTCAGATTAGTATTTCGCTTAAAGTTCAGTGACTGACCCAATCATTTATTGTTTTAATCTTTTTTACTGCTGCTCTATATGGTTAGGTCACTGGAACATCTGACCTAGAGTTTGCAAAAGTTGTTTCCTTGGACTACAGCTCACAGAATCCTTGCTGGTACCCATGCTGATGGCAAGATTTTTATTGTTGTCGTCCAGAAAAGTAGATTTCTATGCTCTGAATCTGTTCCAGGACTGTCACTGCTGGTGAAGTATACAGATGTTTCTTTGGGTTAGGTTTGGAGACCCTCCATAATGTTAAGTTGAAGGCTTTCACAGCCAGCATACATAGTTTTTTGTAGGTTTTTCAGGCTATGTGGCCATGTTCTAGAAGAGTTTTTCCTAATGTTTCTCTGAAGATGCCAGCCACATACGCTGGTAAAACGTCAGTAAAAAAACCTCTTCTAGAACACAGCCACAAAGCCCGAATTCCCCCCCCCCAAAAAAAACCCCTATCCTCCATAATGCTTTGGATTTCAAGGGTGATTTTCCATTTCTGTTTTCCAAGAATTTCCAAGAGTTCAGATAATGATTTGAAGCTGGTACTTAAAAACCATTCTTCCTTCAGGAAATGCCTTAATTGTATTTGTACTTGTGTGAAATGGGGTTGTATGTTTACAATGGACACCCTGTGAGAATGTCCACAACACCACACTTACAAGAAGTATGTTCTTTCTCTGCATGCACTTTTCAACATTTACACACACACACACACACACACACAGAACAACTGGGTGTGTTATATTGTTAGATCATTCCTGTAGCCATCTAAATGTACGGACATTTAGCCATGCTGCCAAAAAATAAAAGCAAAGACATTTGCAGGATATGTATTTTATGCATTGGTTTTCTTTGGTGTGCCTCTGTGTAGAATCAGCTTGACCATCAGTAACACACAAATGTATTTCTTATCCCAGCTTATCTGAAAATCCTTGTAAAGATACAAGGGGTCAATTTCTGTGTTTCACAGAGGCTTATTTAGAATTGAGCTGCAGATACCATCTCCTTATTACTTGGTAGCAGGAAATACTCTCTTGCCCTAATGTGGAACTCATTTTTTCTTTGATCCACATTCTTTTATAAGCTATTGTTGTTAACATTTTCAGATTTTAAAAAAAATATTTCTTCACCAGCACAGCCATGAGATGCATGTTTTCATTGTTGAAAAATCAGTGAAATCTACTTAGCTATGAAAGTTAATCTAATTTGTTTGTTACATGATTAGATTATCTGTGTGCCCATGCCATTGTATGTCTGCATACTGGGTGCCATCTGATCTCCATCCCAACTCTGTTTTTTTAGAGGCACAAATTAACCAACAGAAGTTACATGTTTTTAAAAATCCAGTCAGTGGCTCTTCCTGGAATAATCAGGAAAATTAGCTGCATACATTTCTCTGGTCTTAAGATCTAATGTAAATTAGGGTTAGCATATTTTAAAAAACAAAAAAGAGGGACACATTTACTGACTGATAGTTGTGATGACACTCACTTGAAACACCTCTACTATACATACTCTCAGATGCAGAAAAGCCCATGATAGCTTCCTCTTAGAGTCGCTATAAATCAGAAATGACTTGAAGGTACACAACAACAATAAACTACATCAAATGTGATCATTGGTACTAGAAATATTCCCAGGCTTCACTATACAGTGGGCTCTTGGTATGGGGTTTGGTTCCAGGCCTCCCCATGAATACCAAAATCTGTGGGTACTCAAGTCCCATTAAATACAATGGCATAGTAAATTGGTGTCCCTGATATAAAATGCTAAGATCAAGAGTTTTTTTGAATTTTTAAAAATATTTTCAAGGCATGGATAAAGAATCTGTGGATATGAAAAGCTAGCTGTATTTAAATGAGAACCATTTTACTTTCCTTTCCACTATCACTGCTTCTTCTGACAGCTATATCAACTGCTCCACAAAGACATCCTAGGTCACCCCATTCAGCTGATTCATCTGCTTAAGTCTTTTTCTTTTCTGCCCCACCCCTGAATACCTCTCTCTCTCTCTCTCTCTCTCATTTTCTTTTTCTTTTTCTGTTTCTTTCTCTGAGCACTAGGCTGACTTCCATCTCTTCTAGCAGAGAGCTCAATGGAGCTGACATGAGGTGTCACTGCTGGAGACAAAGCAATAACAGACATTTTAAAATTCCCAGACCTTTAAAAAATCCACATGGATAGAAATTTTAGAGGGCAAGTCCAGGAAAGGAAATTGAATGGTAACCCTGATGTAAATCATACTTTAAATAGTCCAGATTGCATTTTAGACATATATTTGAATATAGTGGCTCATAAGAGATTGTCACATCTGTGGTCTGGGTGCATTTTCATTTTATTGTAGTGTTAATTTTTTTGATATGCACTGTTTAAAATGTATGTCATGGATAACTGTGAGATATAAAGCACAACAAATGGAAGTACATATCAAAATCTCCCAGACTTTATTTATTTGGTTTTTTTGGCTTTTTATATAGATTGGTATTCTGTTAAGAGGTGGTGTCTGAAAATGGAACGTGTACCTGTGCATGCCAGAATAACATTATGTAAAACCAACAGTAATTCTGTCTGAATTTGTACAAAAGCTGACTAGATATTATTAATATTCAGGATTATGAGTACCCAGATGGAAAGGGGATGTGTGATTGGCTCAAGCAAGGAATGAAAAGAATATAAAAGCATTTAGAGACCATTCCATTTCTATTATTACATGTTAACTTTGACAGCTCATTATGGTGGGGGCCATGCATTCTTTGTACATAAAAATAAATTAATCTTGTACCAAGAAAGCCTGAATTCTGTGGGGTGCATAAATTATACATCTTAAGAAGATGGATTAATTGTTTACATAACCCTATACTGTTAACTGTGGGGGAACAGTGGGAAACTATAGACTGCAGAAGGACTCACACTTAATTTAGCTTTCCTTCTCATTTCTAAGACTAAGGGTGTCTAGTGTGAGAGCTTACATGATTCAGTGGATAAAGTGTGATATGGCCAAGATGCATAGTGAATGGCTTTGAGCAAGTAACATTCTCAAATTGAATCTCACAGAATAGGCGCAAGGATTGAGTGGAGTAATTTGGTATGCTTTCCTGAGTTCTTTGGAGGGAGGATGGGACACAGGTGTGATAGATATCACTCTCTGTACTTGCACACTGCTATCATTTGTTATTGTTGTGTGCCTTCACATAGGTTTTGATTTAGGGCAACCTTAAGGCAAACCTATAATGGGATATTCTTGGCAAAATTTATTCAGAGGAGGTTTGCTATTGCCTGAACATACCAGATAACTGGTAACCATTTGCTGTAACTTGAAGCATGCCCATTTGGAAGTAAACTCCATTTATTGAAATACCAAGTAAGTTTGTATAGGATTACAGCCAGTAAAGCATATGCTAAAATGTGATCAAATTAGGTGGGCAAGAGTTTTACTGTGTTCTTTTTATATGAAATCCATTCATTTGGAAGATCTTGGCCCTTAAGCAATTTAAAGGGGCATTTGAATTTCCCAGCTTTTTTAATACTTACTAAATTCCCCCAGATCCATCTGTCCTATTTTAGAATGACTAACTAATGTAAAATGAATGTGAACAAATTCCAGCGTAAGCCAATGCAACAACCTCTTTTAGTTCATTTTGCAATGTGAAGATCCATTCTGATTAGAACTCATTAGTTGATATCTTTGTAGTTACCGAGATCAGTCCAAAGCTATTAATCTGTAGTTCCCTGGTGCAGCTTGTTGAAGCTTGTATATACAGGAAAGAGTATTGAGTTTGGCCTTGGCCAAGGTAATTTTATGTCCCCTACCTTTGTTTTAAGCTGTTCTGAGATAGGTGAGTGACACTGCTGGGCTTAGGAGGTTGTAAGGACTCTGGCTCCACATTTCTACTGCAGTGCTAAAAGCCATGAATTGTAAAATGGGGTGAATATTTTTGTTGGACCATGGCAACACAGACACACACTCTAGGATTTTATGCATCTATCCTTCACATAGGCTGATGTGTCAATACTGTAACCCCAGAGTATGAAATGTGCATTGATTCAATAGTTTGTCCACTGATTCTAAGTCTGTTTCCCCAAAAAAGTCATTGTTAGGTTGTTTAAAGGAGTTACAGCTTTTGGCTTCCATGGTTTAATCTGCACCGCAGAAATAATGTAGTTTGACACTCTTTAACTGCCATGGCTCAATGCTATGGAATTCTGGGATTTGTAGTTTTGTGAGGTATTTAGCCTTCCCTGTCAGAAATCTCTGGTGCCACAACAAACTACAAAGCCCAGGATCCCATAAGATGGAGCCATGGCAGTTAAAGCAGTGTCAGACTGCATTAATTCTGCAGTGCAGATTAGACCCATGTTAGTAAAACAGTGAATGTGCTGCAAGATTTACTCTGGATGTAAAGGGGACTATCCAAGGTGCTGAAAAATATTCTTAAAATAGGCCCAACACCTTGGATAGTATCTTCAAGCTTATACTAAAATGCAGAATGGATTCTCCTCTGATGTGTAAGCCACTGATTTAAAAGTATTGTATTGTGAGCCTCCATTTGGAAAAGAGGAAAACCATATTACAGGTGAATAGGCTCTATCAGGGAAACCATGGTCCTAAGTTTGCAAGACGTGAGCAGGACTGTTCATAACTTCGACTTGGAAGTCTTTCATTCATATGCCTACTATTGAAGTCGACTAGATAGCAATTAACAACAACAAATCCTGTCCATCAACAATATTTTAATTGCCCATTCATTCTTATAAGTGACAGCTTATGACACTATTGTTTGCATGTCATGGTTAACAGTGGGAAATGAGAAATGTCTCTGCAAAACTGTGAGCAGTCTTATTGAAATTGCTTGGTTCTTTTGCCTGAGAAGGTACACCTGGCAAAATTTGGTGGGAAACTCAAGATGTGCCAAATTTCCCTGGGAAATTCAATCTCTGGCGCCTGTTATCAAGAGCCATATTGTCGCTGATACTGGAGTTAATATACAGCCATAATGCTTAATACCCTTATCCTCTGCAAATATGTCTACGTTAGAGGTCATCACAACATTTTACAGCAGCTGATTCTTCAGTTTGCAGTGAGAAGAACTTCTTTTTCTTTTTCCCGAATCTCCCACTGTTCAGCTGCATTGGATGATCCTGGGTTCTGGTATTATGAGAAAAAGAGAAAATACTCTTCCTATTCACTTTTTCCATACCATGTGTATATTTATATACATCAGTAATATCTCCTTTACTCATATTTTTTCTAAGAAAAACCGCCTCCTGAGATTTTTGATGAATAACCTTTACTGACCCATCTCTTTCTATGCATGGGGGTTGATAACATCTGACATATGTGTAGCAAGCATGTTGTGATTCAGAATTGGCATGTTAGGCATAGATCATAAACCACTGAAGGGAGAAAACAACTATTAGTTGGGCTGTCTTTCTTCCACAAGCAAGGTGATAGATTGGGAAAGTTTTTCTTTTCTTTTCTTTTAAAAAGAGATGTGTCTAAAATCTCCTGTGAACTGGAATGGCTTCAGTGTTGGACTCCTCTATGGATCATTCACTGGATGACACTGGAGAAGTCAGACACTTTTAGCCTCAGAGGAAGACCGTGGCAAACCCCCCTCTGAAGAAATCTTGCCAAAAAAACCCCATGATGGCCTTATGTTTGCCATAAGCTGGACATAACTTGAAGGCACACAACACACACAGACACACAGACACGTTCTTATTATGTATATTGGCACCAAAGAAAGACTATATTTGGCATTTATCACATTATATGCATGTTTATTCAAAGAACCATGAGAGGCAGGAGCAAACACAGTGGCATTATTTTATGAACTCTGTGTATTGTGTGAGAGCTGCTATGAATAAAACACACACATACATTACCGAGTTGACCCTAGTTTCTGGTCCCTGATTTGCTTTCTAAGTTTGTCTTTTGTGTCATGAGTTGTCTTTGAAGTATGAGAAAAAACAAGAATGCAGAAGACACAGGCCATAGTATAGAAAATAGAGGAAAGCATTTTCTGCATGAAAAATGTGTCTATGCAGAAATATTTTCTGTGCAGAAAAGGCTTCTGCACACGAGGTGTTGTGATTAGCGACTTGTTTGTGGAAAATTTGGATGGGCTGAATTGCAGAGAAACAAAGCATATTCTGCCCAGGAAATGGCATTTTTGCTACAGAAAATAGTATTTCCCACACAAAACAACCATGTGCATTTTTTTTTCCAGAAAAACTCATGAATTGTGTCTAGGTTTCAAAAACTCGGTGGTTTTCAAAGACAATCTCACAGCAGGAAGAAAAGTAGTAAAATTATCTGTTGTTTCCTTCAGGAAGAAGATTAATTTAAAAATTTACATTCGTATTAAACACTGTTGCCTGCTCACTCAGTATCTATTGTTCTGTCTTTCAGTGCAATATATGGATTTAACCCAACTCTTGCTCTTTAACTGACTTTTCTTTGGTGGAATTCTTCAAATGTTAATCTTGGGAATGCATTAGGGGTCTTGCACTGGAGTAACAGTACTAAAGTAAAAACATTATGAACTGCTGACACTGAGCACCCAAAATACAAAAGTAAAATAAAATAAAATATTTTGTTTCCTGGAGAAAAAGCAAGTTTTAATGTTGCCAAGTACAAAACCCCAGGAAACTCTTGTCTGTAATTTGAAAGGGTTAATCCACAAGATATATCATTTTCCCACATTTTTTGCAGATGTATAAAAAAACAAAATGTTATAGCCATTTTGGTTTCCCAGTTTATACCAATGGGAGGACTGGCTATACGTATTTCAAAATCTTGATTCACATTCAGGGTTCAGGTTGGACTGAATGAGGTCTAGAATAATTTGATGACAGGACTGGAATCTAAGGTCCAAAAACACTGCAGAAATAACCCACTTTATGACCACTTTAACTGTCAGCTCAGTGCTAGGGAATCCTAAGAATTCTAGTTTATTGTGGCACCAGAGCTCCCTGATGGAGAAGGCTAAATGCCTCGCAAAACTACAGTTCCCAGAATTCCCTGGCATTGAGCCAGGACAGTTAAAGTGATCTCAAACTGGATTATTTCTGCATTTTGGACCTCAGTCATTGATCTGGGCTCTGAACCAAATCTGGAGGCCTTTGCACAGATCATGCTAGTAGATAAATAAAGGATAATAATAATAATAATAATAATAATAATAATAATAATAATAATAATAGATGCCTTAGGTGGTACAGTAGGTAATGGGCTCCTCCCAGAGCATGGGTTATTCTTTCCTTCTTTTCTTTCTTTATTTTTAACTCACAGCATCCTCCACCTAACATGACCACTGGCTAGGGCTTTGGGAAGATGTAGTCCAAAAAGTAATTTTTTTCCAAATTCTGGTTCCTTCACCATCTCAGTCATGGTTTTGCTCCTTGGTTGGAGTTTTTTGAGACTCTTGTAAAAAGCAAAGTAGAACATGAGAACTGTGAACTCTTTCAGCACTTTGGTAACGTGCGTATTTATTCAGTTTAATGGCAAGCCAGTTAATAAAATAGTTTGCTTCTGCCTAAGAATTATTTTTGTGTGTGTGTGTGTGCTAACTTGATTTAAACGTGATTTAAATCTTGGTACATGTTCCAGAATTTCTCTAGAGAAAAATTAAGTGTGCATATCTAAGATTTTAAATTCTTATAGGTATTTAAAAATCTCAGATGGCTTTGGAATGAGGATCTTTACATAACTGTAATGTACTGTGGTAGGGGCAAACAGTTTGTCACCACCGCCAGATGTTGTTGGACTGCCACTCAAACATCACTTACTATTGGCTGTGTTGATTAGGGCTGATGGAATTTTTAGTCCAACAACTTCAGGAGGACCACATATTGGCCATGCCTGCATTATGGGATAGATATAATGGCAATTTGGAGAAATACTTGCAAATTTCTATATGCTAGGGATGGGCAACATGAGGCCCTCCAGATGCTGGGTTGCAGTTCCTATCAGCTATTACTCTTGACCAAAGTGATTGTGGCTGGTGGGAATTGTGTTCAACACCCAGAGGGCCATATAGAATAATAAATCATAGCGTTGGAAGAGACCTAAAGGGCCATCCAGTGGAAACCCCTGCCATGCTGGAATACACAATCAAAGCATCCTGGACAGATGGCCATCCAGCCTCTGTTTAAAAATGTCCAAAGATGGAGACTCCACCACTCTCTGAGGGAGTGTTCCACTGTTCAACAGCTCTTACTGTCAGGGCATTCCTCCTAATGTTGAGATAGAATCTCTTTTCCTCTAGTTTGAATCCATCACTCTGGGTCTGATTCACTGAGTTGCAGAAAAGAAACTTGCTCTATCTTTGTTATGCCACCCTTTCAAATAGTTAAACAAGGCTATTATATCAACTTTTAACCTCCTTTTCCCCAGGCTAAACATAGCCATCTCCCTCAGCCTCTCCTCATACAGCATGATTTCCAGACCTTTCACCACTTTTGTTGCCTCCTCTGAACACGCTCCAGCTTCTCACCATCCTTCTTGAATTGTAGTGTCTAGAACTGGGCACAGCATTCCAGGTGAGATTTGACCAAAGCAGAATAGAGTGGTAGAGTGCGCCCTCCCCTTATGCGGAGATCTCTCCGCATAAGGGGAATTCCGCGCATTCTGGAGCCCCATTGGAAGTAATGGGGCTCACGCCCGCGGTGATACAGCAGTACAGCAGCGGACGCATGCCATGGGCACACACCCCATTACTTCTTACAAGGCACACATCAGGCTCTTCCGCCGCAGCTTTCAGTGTATGTTGAAAGCCGCGTATGGCATGCCTGTGTAAACTGCAGGCATGCTGTACTATTACCTCTCTCAGTCTAGTCACTATAAATTATTGATGTAGCCTAGAATCACATTGGCTTTTTTAACTGATGCATTACACTGTTGACTCATATTTAGCTTGTGGTTTACAGGGAATCCTTGATCCCTTTCACATGTACTGTTGTCAAGCCAGGTGTCCCCCAACTTATATTTGTGCAGTTCATTTTTTTTTCTGCCCAAGTGCCCTGTTGAAATTCATTTTGTTAGTTTTGGTCTGGCTTTCTAATCTGTTAAGGTCATTTTGAATTCTGATCCTGTTCTCTGGGGCATTAGTAACCCCTCCTAATTTGGTGTCATCTGCAAATTTGATAAGTATGCCCTTTATTCCTTCATCCAAGTCATTGATAAAGATGACTATTCAGCAATGGGCCCAAGAAAGAACCCTGTGGTACCCCACTTCTCACTTCTCTCAAGGATGATTTGTTTTTGAGAAACCCATGTTGACGTTTTGTAATTATGGCATTCCTTTCTAAATGCTTTTAGAAGACCGTCTGTTTAATGATCTGCTTAGAATCTTTCCTGGTATTGATGTTATGCTAACTGGTGCTAATTGTTTGGGTCTTCTTTTTCCCCTTTCATTTTTGAAAATTGGGACATTTTCCCTTCACCATTCTGCTGGGATGTCTCCTGTTCTCCAGAAATTCTCAAAGATAATTGACAGTGTTCCCCAGCCCTGCAGTATGCATGCCTAAGGTTGTTATTTAGCGCAACATATTCTTACTGTGATGTATTCCTCATTGACATAGCTAAGCCACTGAAACTTTCCTTGTTCTGTTCTCTAGCTCACAGTTAATGAAGCAGCTGCACAGTTGTGTGTAAAGGATAATGCATTGTTGACTCGGAGGGATGAGCTCTTTGCACTGGCACGGCAAATCTCTCGAGAAGTTACATACAAGTACACTTACCGGACCACCAAGTAAGCTGCATATTTGTTTATGTTTTTTTAAGCGACCAATTTGTTTTAATGGGGCTTATTGTTAGAAATCTGTTCCATGCAGTTCAGGCTTGATTCATACACATGACTAACTGTAGGTGTGGTGGAAAAACATGAAAGTTTATGCCTTTCCCATGACACCTCTTGTTGTTATACCTGTGACACAGTCATGCATAGGCATGTGCCTCACAAACCAGCTGTGTGGTTTGTCTGTGCATACAGCTACATCGTATGTTATGTGGAAATGTGTTGGGAACATGGGAGTATTCATGTTCTCCCCCCCCTCCCCTTCCCTGGTATGTTTTCATATATAGCTTCCCTTCAAAAGACCAGTTCTAAGAGAAATTAATACTTTCTTCCGTGTGTATCATGCTCTGTACAGGGAGGTTTTTATATGGTGGAACAATCAAACATGCAAAAGGTTGTCACCTAACCTCAATCTCAAAATGATGAGATTGTAGCCCCATGCTTCTGCTGATCATGCAGTTCAGGTTCAAGAAAATCTTTTGGGAAACTATCCTAACATTTGGTTCAATGTGTCTATCTTTCATGGGAATGGATTTTTCCAAACAGATATGTTCCCCAACCCCTGAAGATAGTGTACACTATCTAGTGTAAAAATGTGTTTTCATTTCTTAGGTCTAAATGTGGAGAAAGAGATGAGCTGTCACCAAAGAGAATTAAGATAGAGGTACTGTACTTTAAATTGTTCTGTATGGTTATAATTGCCAAAATTGACATGCATAAACAAACGAAAATTATTAACACATTATTTGGAAAAGGGATATGTATTGCCCAGTTCCCTACCTTAAAACCCATTAAATTAGAATGAATTTTGAATTAAAAGTGATCAAACTTAGCTAAGGCTCTGTAGAAGGCAGTTAGATATGAGGAACCTTGAAAGAAGAAAAATGTGAGCCAAGTTGGATATTTACAAGAAAACAAGACCTAGAATCTGGATGAAACAGATAACATATGTTTACAGAACACACATGTTCACATACAAGCACACACACACACAGAGAGAGAGTCACAAACATCACAGACTATATAACAATTATCCATTTGTTTTATAATTTACCAATTTTTTCCCCATACTGTTCACGTACTGGCACATAGATATGGGTCTTCAGTTTTCATTTAGCAACAACAACAGTTACATTTATACAGCTCACATTTTTATTGTGATGAATGAAAAAAATGAGATTATGGGATTCCTTCTGCCCAAAAGGATTGCTAGACTGTAGTTACTATCAAGAAAAGGAAACATTTTTCCTAACTTTGTTTTATTACCAATATTATATCCAAAGAATATTTCAATGTGAGAAAGGCAGAATATAAATTAACTAAATAAATGAAATAATTTTGCTAGGAATAACATTGACTTGATCAGTGTTAAATCTGTTACTTTTATATCATAAAAATCCTATGCACCTTCTGTTTTGGTAATGGAAATTAGTGCCTTACTGCTTCAGCCTGATTCAACACAGTTTCCTGAGTTTTCATCCAGCTTTTGTAAGTTATTATCCTTGGTAGATTTGTTGGAGGAGTTAGACTGAGCTATAATATTCTACATGGCAATATTGGATGTGTTTGCACTAAACCAAATTGTGCATGAGTGGCATGTGGGTACACAGAGCCCATTTCTCATACATTGTTCCTTCCTTTGTGCCAGCAAAGAAGTTAACAAGGAAGCTACAATGATCTATAGCTTCCTATTACAGGCACATTGGGAATTATGCTGATTTCTTCTCAACAAGCCAGGAACTGTAAACCAATTTTAATGCATGGTTCATTAAGCCAGACATTTTTGTCTTGGCATTATGTATATGTGCAACATTAAGCTAAATTAAATTAATTAAATGATGGTTTGAATGGGGACTTGTTCTATAATCATGTGACCTAGACATATGTGGTTTTGGTTTGTTTATGTGGATGAAACAGTTTTGTTTTGTTTTGCTTTTTCTCAGAGCACTTGCTTTTCAGGTCTTTCTAATTGTAGAAAACAACTCATAAAAATATGTGTTGCCAGTTTTGGGGAGGGAGATACATGTCTGCCTAATGGACTTTGTTCCCAACAATGTCCTCATCCTCAGAACAAGGTCCTCATCTTCTCTATAAAAATAATGACTTAAGAAATTGCAAACTCAAGAAGATTCCTTCAGTTTTTTTCTCTCTGGGTATATTGTCTAAGTAGAAGTTTTAATTTAAGAATTTTAATTAGAAATATATGAGTTAAAGTATCCCTGCCAGATGTTTTAAATTTATTGATATTTTTGAAGGAAAGAGAGACCATGACCTCTCTGAGCAATTGATTCTGTTGTGGAGCTGCTTTTTCAGCTAGGGTTCATGTGGGTACATCTGATTTTTTATCTAGATAAAGTGAGACTTCTCAACTTCCCCAGCTCTTTGAATAGCAGAATTCATGCTATATAATCTGTCTTCAAAATCTCTCTCTCAGAAAGTGTTTGTAATGTTGTTGGAATGGCTGTTCTCCAAAACTGCACATCAAAGGTTCTGCTTGGGTTCATAGAATACATTGCTTATTATTTAGCATGCTGTCTATGACTGGGAAAGATTTCCTAATATTTTACCCAAATCTGTATCCCTAGAGTTGTCAGATCCTTCCCGTTTTATCCTTTCTTTAACATACTGGGAAAATGACTCATGGGCCTGAAGAGAAAATTTCCTCAGTCCATTATAAGCACTGAGCAAGGAACCCAAGTCAGTGGATTGTCGAGGGGCTTGAGTGTGAATTATCTTAGTTTCAAGGAATGCTTAAATTAATCCTCTTCCCCAGGGCTACAGAGAGGAACTAACTGTATTGTTAATCAGTTGCCTTTGAGAGAGGGAGTGGGAGGAAGGGAAAAAAGGAGTCAGCGACATGTACGAAACTTAGAATGAAACCATGTTTATTTTGTAATGGGATATTCAAAAATTTCAAATAAGATTTTAGGAAGTAGCTTTCTAGAAATAAGGAGGGGGACTAGTAAAATAGTATACAGGTAGACCTCTTGGGGTTGTCAGATTCCAGTCCCTCATATCTGAACATCTAATTTGCATATTATGCAAATATGCATATTATTAATTTGCATTCTGATTATATAAATTCATCCCATTAATCATTGCACTTTTTCTATATCTATTTCTATGTTTCAATCTCCGTATGAGTACCAAGCCAAAAACTAGATGGTGGGAAGAAAGAAAGGCTCCCAAAGCCCTGGAGAGTAAAAAAGCTGTTTGGAAGTGAGGTTTCACCGTTGGCAGCTCAGGCTGCCAACACAATTGCCATAGAACACAAGGCCATCTCTGTCTGCCTTCTTTACTTTCCCACTTTCTGGGCCAGTCATAGGAAGTGGGGAGGAAATGGAAAGATAAGTGGCAATGCCACACCTGTGCAAAAGTAACCGGAGTCTGCAGGGCAGGATGAGGTCCCTGCCAATGCCGGTCTTCTTGCATGGTTTCCTGCTTCATCGCCACTGCCCCTAACAGCAAAGCTTCTTTTAATGTTTTGTCAGTCCCTGCTTTTCCTTCCTGTCCTCTGTCTCACTTGATTATTTTGTTTTGTTTTTTAGCAACATAAACATTGGGAAGATGGCAAAGGAAGGAATGGAGAAACATATTTTTTGTGTCGTGTTGCAGCAGCATGTCTGCAGTAATCAATGCATAAAGCTTGACCTTGGAAAGAGCAGGATTCTGCCATAGCCATGTGTCCTGCCTACAATACCTGCCTCCAGAACCCTTTACTGAGCCTGCATGAACAACAAACTGGAGGGTGGGGGAGAGACAGCAGATCAGCTCCCCTCAGCTGCCTAGACTACACATAAGGCTTGCAGATTCTTGTAAGCTTTGGGAATTTCAACAAGGGATAAAAGGATGCATTTATTCCATAGTTCTGTTCCTTTCCTTGGTCAAAATCTTTGTGTGTAGAGGAGGGGCGAGAGAAAGAGAGAGAGAGAATATGAATGAATGAATGAATGTGCTTGGTTGTTTTACCTGATGGCATACAGAAGAAAAAAGATATATAGTTGTTTTTTGAAAAGACAAAGGGGTTTTATGGTTAGCCTCTATGGCATTTGGATGTTTCATGCTAGGAATACAACTTTTTTCCTTCTTTGCTTGATATCTAAAAATCTCACCTCTGCCCTGGATAAATGCAGAGAGAAGAGTAGAAAGAGTGGGGTATTTACAAAACACCCACTGCCACAGCAGCTCTCTACCCTTCCACCATGTCAGTGGGTGTAAAACACCCACTTTGTGATCTTTTGAGACTTTTAATACCTTTTTTCCCCTACAGGTAAAAATGATTGCTTTAGGCATAATGTGAAATAATTTTTCAGTATACTAGGAATCTCTTACTCCCTCTCTCATGTGTCAAGGCCAAGGTGCCTTGGCAAACCTCAAGACCACCTTTTTCAAGTTAGCCAGGGTTGTAAATCTTGCCTCTGCAGGATAAATGGGTTCTGCATAAGGGATACAAAGAGAGGGGTGGGGGAAATCACAAATTACATCCAATTACTATTGAAAGCCTTTTGCTTCCCCCACACAACCTCCTCCTTTTGTTGATGGAGTGGGTGGGTAAACTGGGGGAGGAAATCAGAGAGGGAAAGGAGGAGGCGGAAATCCAGTAACATGACAAGCCTTGGAAGTAGAGTGAGTGGGAGAAGGAATGCAGCGAACTCTTGTTAGACTTGGATTTGGAAGTAATTATTAATGAGCCAAACTGTGAGGACTTCAAATGCATTCCAATCCATTTTGTAAAAAGAGCATTTTATTATAGAGAGAAGTTGCCACCTTTCTCTTACACAGCTGCCTTGCTCCCCAGGGTGAGAAGGGCTGGGTTAACTGTGGACTTTGTGTGGGTGTCCCCCTGTTTTGTCATCTCTGAATCAGTGCCACCAGCACCGCATGAAGAAGTGAGCCAGCAAGGCACTGGCAGCAGTTTCCTTGAGGAGTCTGTTCACAAATATTAGCCTGTGTATCAGTGACATGTAAAAAGATTTCTTTTTCAAGTGTAGTGCCGACAGCCAATAGAAGTAAATGTGTGTGTATGTGTGGAGAATGGAGAACTTTGCAGCCTTGCCCTCCTATGGACTAGTGGTACAAAGGTATCATGAAAATGAATGGCAGCCCTTGCAGAGGTGAAAGGGAAACTGATGCAGATTGCCAAGCTTAAAAGGTTCAGTGGGAGTATTGAGACCTAAAGGGAGATCGAATGGGTGTGTGGGTGGGGGGAAAGAGGCTTAGAGTTAATGTCAGGACTGGGTAGGGTGGGAGAAAAGGAAAGCAAGGGTATGTGGCCGCCCACGCCACTACCAGGCAAGGTTGAGAAGAAGAATGTGGGATTTCTTTCTCACTCCCTGAAGATCAAAAGAACAGAAGCACTGCAATCTGGTGTTCATGTAGGAGCAGTGTTGGTGGTGGAGGAGAAGAAAGTGCCTGTGGGACTGGGAACATCTGCTGTAAGAAATTGCTTTAAGACCAGCCAAGTTGCAAGGAAGCAGTGTGAGTGAGTGTGTTTTTATAGAGCAGACCACAAGCAGCAACACAGCAAAAGGAATGTTTGGCTAGCGGAAACTCTGTATCCCCTGCTTACCCCTGTTCCAGTATCTTTCATGTATTTTTATTCCACTTACCATTACAGGAAAACAAAGTGGTTTGTATTCTCCCTCAGTCTCTTTTGGAGAAGGTGAAAGTGTGTTAGTTGTTACTCATAGTTCAGCCCTACAGCAATTGAATTTCTGGGAAATAAGCCAAGGCACCCTTGTGGCCTCCCTTGTGACCTGACCCCTCCACCCCTCCAATCTTGTTGGCCACCCCACCCATACAAATGTTCAGCTGAAAAATGTGTGATTTTCTTTAAGATATTGTTTTGCCACTTCCCCTTCTCAAAGAAGCAGAAAATGGTCCCATAAAATTACCTCCAGGTTAATAAAAATGTTGGCAACATTTTTGTGTGTAGGAAATGGGAAGACCCAGATTTGGGCCTCTGATAGTCACAGCATGGCTACCCCCGACTGAGGTGAAAGGGTGGCTTTTGCATGTTCCCCATTTGACAGGGATGCATAGATAAGTTTTTATATATATATATTGTTTTTAGTAAAGTATATATCTTACCCAAAACTTTTCTATAATATCAAATTATACATATATATTCCTTTTTAACAAAAGTTCTTGCCATATTTCATACCATGTTTTCATATATATTTTAACATTAAAAATTGAATTAATCTATAAATCCCTCCCCCCACCACGGTCTTCTGCTTATCATTTTGGATGAAATATTCTTTACAGCTGTCTTTGTTGTATTTTTCTCCTGTAGGTCTATATTCTCCTTCTATTACCTCCATCTTTTAAAAAAAACATTTTAAACTCTTATTGTTATTTATTCTCCATCCTGTACTTTTTCCTTTATTTCTCTCCGCTTTCTCCAGACCCACCCACCCCCGCATAAGGCAAAACGTGCGTATGTTCGAGCCCCATTTGATATAATGGGGCTCGTGCTTGCCGCATGGGTGCGCACACCATTCTCCAATCTCCCGGCAGCTTCTGTGCAAGCTGGAAGCCACCTATTACGAGCCCACGTATGGCGCAGACTCACTGTATATTATTTTTTGTTTTCTAAGACCTCTCTTTTTGTTGTTGTTGCTGTTGTTGTTGTTAATATTTATGACCATTTTTCTTTATAACAACTCATTAGTGGTTCCCAAATGTCCTCCTCCTCTCTAGTTGACGTATCCTTTAGATATCGAGTTGCCCCTCCAAACTCGCAGATTTGGGATCTGTGACCTCGAAAATCCACGAAAGGGCAACCTCCACTATTTTCAATGGGACACGTGCCCAGTGCATGCACACAGGCATGTGCTCCGTTCAGGCCTATGGGGCTTGAATATGCGCGAGCCTCCGTTTTTGAGAGGGGGGGTCCAGAACAGATCCCCTGTGAAAACAGAGGACCAACTATATAGTTAATCTGTCCATTTCCATTATGCCCAATGTTCTTAATAACCAGTCGTTTACAGTTGGTATCTCTGGATTTTTCCATTGTTTTGCAAACACCTTGCTGTGGTTACCATATACAAAATTATCTTTATATGATTTCTAGATTGTTTTTTTTTTCAATTAGCTTTAATAAAAATAATTCTGGTTCAAACTTTAAATCCAATTTAAATATGTCTTGAATTGTTTGATATATGTCTTTCCAATATTTCTTTCTTTTTTGGCATGTCTACTATATATGATAGAAAGAACTGCCTTTTTTTTCCACATTTCCAACATTTGTCTTCTCCGTTTTTGTGCATTTTACCTAATTTTGATAGTGTTATGTGCCATCTATACAGTATTTTGTAAAAATTTTCTTTTATGTCCATACAGGTTATAAAATGCAGGTCTCTGCCCCATGCTTTCCCCCATTTTTCCAATTGTATGTTGTGGCCTATATTTTGGGACCACTTTATGATTGATGATTTGATAGTTTCTTGTTCTAATTCTAGTTTCAAACAAAATTTATATAATTTTGATATTGTTTCTTTTTCATTTGACATCAGTATTTCATCTAATTCGGTTCTTTGTTTTGTAATTCCAGTTTCTTTAATGTCTTTCTTCATCCTTTCTTTTAGTAGTATATATGGGTAACAATGGCAAGTCCTTTCTTCACCTAATTCTTCTCTTTCCTTTATTTCACGATTCTGTCTTTCCCACTTCAAAATTTCTTTATATGTTAACCATCCTTTTTATCTAAGTTCTGTTCTTTTCAAGAATGATTCATGCGGTGATAATTATTTTGGCAGTTTCCTATATACGGTACTTTCATTTTATATTTTGTCCAAACCCTAATTAATGAGCGCCTTATGATCACTAAATTCTTCCATTCCAGTTTACTGTACCACAATATGCATGCCAGCCATATCTGATATTGAACCCTTTCAGATTTATCAATCTTTCATCTTCAGATTTCATCCAGGTTCTCAACCAGTCAAGGCAGCATGCTTGATAGTAAATTTTGAAGTCTGGTAGTCCGAATCCTCCTCTTTCTTTTACATCTTTTACAGATTTTTCCACTTTATTCTGGACCTTTTTCTTGCCCAGACAAATTTCGTTACACATTTTTTTCCCCATTGGATGAATGCCTTATCATTTAACATTACATGTATATTCTGAAACAAGAACATCAATTTTGGTAGCACATTCATTTTTTATTGCAGCAATTCTTCCCATTAATGTTAAATTCAATTTTGACAATTTTTCCAAATCTTTCTTGCTCTCTTGCCATGTTGCTTTATAATTATTATCAAAGAGCTCTGCATTCTTACTTGTTAAGTAGATTCCTAAATATTTTAATTTTTTCTGAATTGGGATTTTTATTGAATCTTGTAGAGTATTTTGTTCTTTTTTTTCCTTTTGTCATAGTAAATGCCAAAATTTCAGATTTTGTTTTGCTAACTTTCAGTCCTACACACTTTTCAAATTTATTCATAATCTCTTAACAATTTTGCAATATTTTCTTGAGGTTCTTCAATGAAAGTAACCGTATCGTCCACAAAAGATCTCATCTTATATTTTGATCCTCTCATAGATACACCTTTTATGTGGTTTTCTTCTCTCGTTTTATTATTTAATATTTCCAATAGAAGAATAGAATAGAAATGGGATAAGGGACAACCTTATCTTGTTCCTTTTTGGATTTCACACTTTGTTGTCTTTATCCCATTTATTAATATAAATGCTTTCTGCTATTTATAAATTTCCTTTATCCAATTAGTCATACTTTCACCTATTTCAAGCTTCTCCAACAAATTTACCATGAATTTCCACTTTATGTTGTTGAAAGCTTCTTCCGCATCTAGAAATAGCATTGCCACCTTCCTTCCAGGATTTTTGTCATGATATTCTATTATACCCATCATAACTCTCAGATATTGTTTAATCTGTCTGTTAGGTAAGAAGCTACATTGATCTTCCTTAATCCAATCCTTCAATATATTTTTAATCGCTTTGCTAAAACAGATGCAAAAATCTTATAGTCCACATTGAGGAGTGAAATCGGTCTATAATTTTGGGGTTTGTCTTCTTTTGGAATCAACACTGTACTATATTTGATGTTTTCCAAGTGTATGGAATTCTTTCTTGTCTAACTTCATTTAACATTTTCTGCGTTGGGTCGATCATATCTTCCTCAAATGTTTTGTAATGCAGTGTTGTATAGCCATCTGGGCCTGGCACTTTCCCCTTTTTAATTTATTTTATAGCATCTCTTATTTCTTTTTTCTTTTTTAATTTCTTGGTTTAGTGTTTTCCTTTGCTCCTCCAATAAATCCATTTTTCCTACATTTTTAGGTAATGATTTATTTCTTGTTGTTGTGTAGTCCCTTCATTTTTTTTCTTTTAAAAAATCACTATATTGTTTTTCAAAAATCTTAATGATTTTATCTTGCTCCGTATGTAATTTACCTGTATCTTTGATCTCTTGGATCATTCTGAAGGTGCCTTCCAATTCCCCCACCATTAAGGTTGCCAGAATGAAAAATAGAGATGGCATCTGTACTTTAATGGTAGTGCAGAAGGGGTTTCAGCTGGTGCTTCTTGTTAACTGGCACCATGACGAGCAACAGCTGCTGAAACTCCTTCTACACAGCCATTAAAGATGTTGGAGCCCTCTGGCAACCCTACCAACCATACTTAAGTCCATTTCCTTATTTATCACATTTCTGTGTCTCCTCTATTCCACCTTCATGCAATGTAATCCTTAGTTTATGTACTTGTGAGGGTTTTTTTTTTCCATTCTCAAGACTCTTTCTTCACTTGTTCTTCCCTTAGGTCAGTGATGGCGAACCTATGGCACACATGCCAGAGATGTCACTCAGAGCCCTCTCTGTGGGCACACATATTGTTCCCCTAGCACAGAGTTTGCCAGAGTTTCTTACTAGAAAGCCAGAGGGATGTGGCACTTTGCAATAAATAAGTGGGGTCTGGGTTGCAGTTTGGGCACCCAGTCTGTAAAAGGTTCACCATCACTGCCTTAGGTTGTGGTTTCTCACCAAACTGTTCCTTGCCCATTCTCACCCTTTTTGTAAACTACATTTAACCTCTCATTTGGCTCTCTGTCTCCTGTGATCTCTTTCTCAGGCTTTTCTCTGTTATTGTTCTGTATAGCTACTGCTTTGCCTAGAGGTTTTAATCCTATCCAAATATGTTTTATTTTCCCCATTCTCTTCCAAAAGATAGGAGTGCATATAGCCTGATAGCTTGGTTCCCAATTGGGAACATTTTGTGCCTTTACACCAGTTGATGTCAGAGGCTTTCCCACTGCAAACAAAATTGCCTGGATAATACTGTCAATGCCGATATACTTCAGATTTTAATTAGAAAAAGCTAATAGGGTTCAGTGGGCACACAGTGTATGTTTTCAGTTCTAGAAGTTTGGTACTATGAATTTTACTATATTGTTTCTAGCTTCTCTTGTGTTTTCTGTTCAGCCCATATTTTTCTCACTATAATTTTTCGTAATTTACCTGTATTGCCTTTGTATCTCGCCTCCCAGGAAATTTAAGGAAGCACACATAGCAGTTACCCTGGTCAGTCCTGTTATATTCAAAGACATAGCCATGTTAATCTGGAAAATCAGTATGCAAAGGGATCTTGCCGCACCTTTGAGACTCACTGAAAGATAGAAGGTGGTAGCAACTGCTACCAACTTTTATCTTTCAGTGAATCTCAAAGGTGCTGCAAAATCACTTTGCATACAGTGCTGTAACAGTGAGGCACAGAGGTGATACTGGTAGTCTAATAAGATTCACAGCTGAGTAGGTATTCGAACTATTACAGCACCATATTGGCTCTCACTTACAGTGGTGCCTCGGGTTACGAAATTAATTCGTAACGCGGCCGCTTTCGTAACCCGAAAAGCCTTCGTAAGCCGAATTGCCATAGGCGCTAATGGGGAAAAGCCGCGATTCCGTGCGAAAAAGCCGAAAAAAGCACCAAAAGTTTTTTCGTAACCCGAAAAAACATTCGTAACCCGAAACAATAATTCCCTATGGGATTTTTTCGTATCCCGAAAATTTCGTAACCTGGGTATTTCGTATCCCGAGGTACCACTGTACTGTACTTCGTATTTTGTGAAACTATTCTTGTATGCTCACTTGTATTTGCCAGTTGAAATGTAGGCTTCTGAAATGGAGATGATTGTGACTGGGATATTTCAATAAAAGCTTCTTGCCAATGTGGACCCTATAAGTCGTAGAAAGAGAAACTGCTCAATTGCAATTATTCTATTCAGCTTGCTTCCTATCACAGATTTAAGCTACAGTTTGGAATGCAACAATCCTCAAAATTCAAAGAACAACATTGTGATTTGTGAGCTTCATAGTGTTATGCACCACCACTTGTACTTTTGTTGTATTTTTAGTGTTTCTGACACAGAATAAAAGCATAATAGTAGTTTGGGGAAAACTGTTCAATGATATGGGAACATATTTATCTTCTTATTTTCAGTTGTAATATATTAACTTGTGGAAGACAACTCTTAGGAATTTCCAGAACATGAAATTATTTTTTCTTAAAAATAGCTTCTGTAGAACAATTTGCATTTCCAAATTGTTCTGGTCTTCAGAAATCCTTCTCTTGCTGTACAGCTGTTTAATGTTGCAAAGCTATTCCTCTAGCTTCCTCTACAATATGGGGTGGGCAATGTGTGCAAAGCAGGGCTCATGTGGCCCGCAGGACTGTTTTTGTGGTTCCCAGGGACCTTAGGGTGTCAAAAAAATGCAAGAAAGAAAGAAAGAGAACAAGGAAAAGGAAGGAAAAGGGGGGAAAGGAATAAAATAAAAATAAATTCAAAAACTTTTTTTGGCCTCAATTGCCATCTAGGGCATGTGAGGGGCACTTTCTGGAGCCCTCTGGGCTATCTTAGGTTAAAGAGGGACCTTTTTAAAAAGGAAGTAAATAGGATGTGATTTCACTACCTGTTGTTAAAAATGGCCTCTTCTGGGCCTAAAATGACCTAGGAAGACCTAAAAACATGGAGAAAATGCTCCCACACCCTCTAGAGGGGGTTTAAGGGCAGGGCCTTGTTTTGTTTTGTTTTCAGTAGGACATGATGAAAGAAGTTCAGTTCTCCAAAATCACCTGGGAGGCTAATTCCACTCTCCTAGCCTCTCACCATTAGCTGTGGTAGTGGTGATTTAAGAATATTCTCTTATAATTTTTAAAAATATATTTCAGCATATAGTAATGACCCCTTTTCTTCCCTTTGAACATTCACAGGATGGATTTCCTGATTTCCAGGATGCAGTCCAGAGTTTCTATCAGCAGGAATCAGTCAAAATTCAGCAGGCATTGTCAAAAGGGAAGTGTGAAGACTTGGCTGCACTTGGTTCACAGGTAAGTGAACTCCTTGTCCATGTCCATGTCTTCTTCTCATATGTGTTTGTTCCAGGATTCCTGTACTTCTCTCCTTATGGGACATTGTGTCCCAATCCTGCAGTTTTAAGAGGTTCCTATGACCTGGCTATGATGGTCTCACTTTAAATGTAGATGCCCTGATGTTGTTGATGATGATGATTTAAAATCAGCTTTCCTTTGATTCATAGTAGACAAAAGGAGGTTTTAATCTTGGTGTCAAATAGTGTCCAGTCTGAAGCAGGGGAAATGTTTCCGTGCCAGCTGTCTCTTGTTGCATTACATTTGGCAGAAGGGAAATAAAATGGCAGACTTTGGGGCTGCACATTCTAATAAAAAACAAATCAAAGTGTTCTTTTTCAAGTTGATAGTAAGAATAAGTGCTTCTTGATACTGGAGGACTATGCAGACCGATTTGAAGTGCCGGCATGGGGGTGGTGTGGGGAAATGCTGTTTTGACGACGCACAGGCATACATCACCCCATGCCAGCGTCATGCTGCCCGCCCATGTCACGGAGCTCCTTTGGTTCAGTGTTTATATGATGCATGCTGAAAGGCGTGCCGAAAAGTGCCGTCGCAGCAGCAACGGCTCATTTTTGCTGGCTCTAAAAGGAGTGGCATTTTGCCAATTCTTTTAGAGCTGGCAAAGCACCGGAATGGGGCCGCAGCGTGCAGTTGCCATGGCCCTGATCTGGTGCTGAAAGTGGCAGCAGGACGCCACTCTATCGGGGCAATCTGCTTAGCCCCTACGTAAATGATGGATGTTAAAACGGTTGGTAAAGGACATATTAATGTTATGGGCAAATGATGCTGTAGTTTGAATATCCTTCTCATTAAAATAGCTGGTGAAAAGGCGCACTTGGACTGGGTATGCTTTATTTTTGAAAAAATATATAGGCTGACAGGTTTCTTCTAAAAATAATGAAGGCAAGTATTCAAAAACCACCTGGCTGATATCTTGTCCCTCACTTATTTTTCCCTTTGCATATCACAAAATGAACAGCACTCCAGAATTCCACTGACAGTACTTACCATGGCAAATGTTCCATTGGCTCTTTGGTGAAAGTGATGAGTTGAACCCCACCTTTCCCTCCAGCCTACAACAGCCACTTGCCAGGTATTGAGCCTTGGGCTGACTTTAGGTATTTCAGCAGATACCCTTTTGCAGCAGCCAGTTACATGAACATAGGAAATTATGCTGTACTGAGTCAGACCAGTCCACGTACTGTAGTTCAGTATTGTCTATTTAGATTGGGAGTACATATCCGAAGTCTCCAGTGGAAAGCTTTCTTAACCTTTTACCTCTGATTTTTGTTATTTTTTACCCCAAAGGTGATAAACTCGCAGTTGATGAGCCAAGAGAAATCCCCAAGACTACTTTTATGGGATGGAAAGCACTGCTGAAATATCATGAGAAACAACACTGCTAGATTTCAGCAGCAACCAGAAGGAAAAATTAACTGAAAGCAAATGCTTTATATGTAGGGGGCAGGGTAGACTGCCCTGGTGCATCCTGGAGAAGATGAAATTGGCCCCCAGAACCACTAAAGTTGCCCACCCTTCATTTTCACTACTTTAAATATTGTGATGTGAGTCCAACTAACTTTCATAGACCAAGAAAAAGTGTCCTACTTCTGTTTCTTCCCTTTACTCTTGCACCAGGATCAAAGACTAGGGGTGAGTTAAAAATCATAGTTTTTGATTGAACCAGGAAACTGAAGTAGAAAGCAGGAATTCTAGTTCTGGCAAAAAAAGAGCTACTGGAAGAGTAATTGCATAGGCACAGCACTTTTTCTTCAGCTCATAAACAATATGTGACAGAAGGTGCTCTGTCTGAGCCAGCCCTTCCACTTAAGATGATCTCACATATTCAAAGCATGTGCTTCAGCTGCCACATCTGACACCTCTACCATCATCGGTGTAGTTTAAATGGTTAACACAGAATTGTGGCCAGGGAACAAGACTTCTTATAGAGTTACCCTTGCCTCCAGCTGTTAAGTAGGAGGGGAGAACTTAACTCTTAGAGATGTGCTTCAGTCGTCACCACCATCATCACCCTCCTTTTCCTTGGGATACCTTTAATGGGTATGCAGAATGGGGTGGCTATAGGGGTTTTCTCACATCCCTCCCTTCCCTTTTCCTCTGAAGAAATAAAGTAATGAGTAAAAGTGGAATGACCTAGTTCAGTCACAAGCCATTTCTTCCTTCTCCCTGGAGAAGTACAATCCTGTATGTTCAAATGGTCAAAGCACCAGTGAGGATTAACAAAGAGTTCTAAAAATGTATTTAAAAAAAAAAATTAAACCAAAAGATACACTGAAGCTAATAAAACCTTATACAGCTTGGAACACCTTGCCAGGTTCATCTTAAAATTACAAAGCAAGTTGTACATTCAGAACCAATAACCAGCCGAGGAAAGAAATATAAACTTCCCATATACATCTCCCTAGACACCCCCTGTATTCATAACAGATTGTGTCTTGAGTCCTGGCTGATCTGGCTTTTTTAGAGAAAAATAGGGGCCAGGGTCTCAGCAGCCACTGAGCTTCATAATTCCTTAAGGCATGACACCAGCTCCCTCTACCAGCTTACATACACATGCTCTCATAGGTTTCACTCTCTGAAAAGACTGGCCCTTATAGAGCAAAATCCTTTGGTGACTCAGTGCCATAATGTCCTCTTATTCTTTGCATTAACCCTTTGCTCCTTTGTAATTCAGTCACTTGTCTCTTTCCACGCTTGCTGTACATCTTAAAAGAACAGCCCAAGGTTAAGGATAAAGAGAAGGATGCCACCATCACAGAGCTGCCCTTTGGATCTTGATACAAATGCCATCATTATGTGCCCTCGATGGTGCTACTTTAGAAGGACAGCTGTGAAAGAACTGGACAAGATCATAAAGTGTAAAGACAACTCTGAACACTAAAGTGAGGCTAGTCCAGACCATTGTATTTCCCACCACCATGTATGAATGTAAGAGAATGAGAGAGAGAGAGAGACAGTGAAAAAAGCCAATGGGAAGAAAGTAAACTCATTTGAGATGTGGTGCTAGATAAAAAGTACTGAGAATAACATGGATGGCCAAGAAGACAAACAAAAGGGTTCTAGATCAAGTCAGAACTCTTATCTGGAAGCCAAGATGACTAAATTGAGGCTGTCATACTTTGGTCACATTATGAGGAAAAATGAATAGAAAAGACAGTGATGCTAGGAATGGCGGAAGGCAATATTAAGAAAGGAAGACCACATGCCAGATATTTAGACTGGATCAGGAAATGCACAGGCAAGGTCCTGCAGGTCCTGAGCAGAGGAGGACAGGGGAACTTGGAGATGTCTCATCCTCAGGGCTGCCATGAGTCAAAATCAGCTTGAGGGCAGTTAACAACAAACAACTGCAATGGTGATACTTAGGTCACAACTAAATATATTTAATCTCTTTGCTGTTCTGGAAGCCCCTTTAGGATCAAAGAATGGAATATAAACGTGAAATGAATAGGAAACTAAACTGTAAAAATATTATATAACTATTATACCTTCCCTAAAGGCACAGTTTTGAACTACATCTTTTGCAGATGCTAAAAAAAATTCCCATGACAAATGTTTCTCACTGCCTGCAGTAGAAGAGGTCGTGTTGACCTACTGTGGGTGTTCCTTCTCAGGCGATGTTGTTGCAGCTTTACCTTCATGCTGTGTAGGCGACTGAGGATTTTTATTTTGCATGGAGTGGGGTGGATATTCATCCAGTAAAACAAATAAGGTCTGTGGACATTTGCTTTGCAGCATATGTGTATAACTCCTCAGCTGCCCTTTACTTGTCCCATGTTCTGTCCTTTGTCTCTTTGCTGTGTTAAGAAGGCACAAAATCTAGCGACATGAAGATGAATGCACACACTGGCATATGGTAATCACATAATAATCGTACTATAACATTTTTTAGATGTTTAAACATTTCAGGCAAGTAATGTTTGCTGTCTTTCCAACACATTTTGTCACAGATGTAATAATAGGCTCATTTTGCATAGGACAAAGAAACCCTCATAGTAGATCAGTTGATTCTGGCTCCCTGGAATGTATATCCCTATGATGTACAGATTTGCAATAATGTCATTACCACATTCAGGTTTGAGTACAGTTCCCATCTGAATAGATCCACATTTGATATTGTACACAAGGCTGGGCAACAAAAAACATGCAATTAAAAAAAATCAGTGCTTGTACCAAGGATTGGAAACTCTTTCAATTATGTATAAAGCTAAGTTTTAAACTTTTACTGAACATATAATGCTTAGAAATTAGAAACATCTTTCTTATTCCCCATCAGTGTATTTGCTTTTTATTATGTGCCTCATTTCAACCAACAAAAATGTGTCATTTTTCCTCTTATGTTCCCAAATGATGGTCTGTCAGTCATAAAAAACCCTACATTCAGAGTTCAGAATTCTCTTGTCATTGATAATTTATAATGTCCTCTAGCAGGTTGCTGTGCTTTTCTAATTATCTTTCTCTTGTAGTGTAGCAAGCCTTGTGCTTTTCTGTACAAATTCTGCACACTATTATTCTCCACATGTATCCTGTCATCCTACATGTTTTGGAATGGCAGATTGTTAGGATGTAAAAAAAAAATATATGGATAGTGTTTTTCCAAAAATAAAGCTTAAGTGAAATCATCGCATAATGTTTCTGTTGTTTGGGGAGGGGGAAAGCAGATGTTTTTGTTACTCTTGAAAGATTTGTACAGTATTGTATAGAGATAATAGGACTAAAGGAATTTGAATATTCCAAATGGGAGAAGGGTTTTTTGGCCTTTGAGTTAGAAGTCCAATTAAGGAAAGATTTCAGATTGGAGCCAAAACAAAATAGGCAGGGTAGATAGTAATTCTTACAAATTTGAGCATTTTGTGTGATAACAGATATACGAAGCATAGTTTATGCTATGCATGTCCTCTTAAGAATAAATCCCATAGCTTTCTGGACTACAAAACAGAGTTCATTTCCATGCAGCAGTTTTCCTAAATATGTTTTTGTTGTGTGTTTTCAAGTTGTTTCTGACTTATGGTGACCCTAAGGCGGCCCTATCATGGGGTTTTCAGGGGCTCAAAGTATGTGACTTACCAAAGGTTACCCATTGGGTTTCCATGGCCTAGCAGGGAAGCAAACCTTGTTCTCCAGAATCGTAGTCTATTTAAGATAAATAATCTCATGTCTGTGATCACTGTAAATACCTCTTAGTCTACACTTGTCTGGGCCAATATGGCAAGTGGCCAAGGTTCCCTATCTATGATTGCTTTAAGTAAAACACTGACTATACTGTTAATGTGTCATAAACTGCCTCTTCTTCTTTTAGAAAATACACAATTACTGCGCTGTATGATGAAGTGTTTTGCATTTTAAAAGTAATAGTATGTTTAAGAGGATCTTACTTAAGTGGGTACAGAATGTTTCATATCACTTAAAATGATATCTTATGATGGGTACACTTGCTCTGAAATTACTCTTTTGTAAATCTAAGACTAAGACCCAGACTCTAAAAAGTTCACTAAGGCCCTGTATAGACTGGCCTGAAATGCTGGCTTGGGGTTGGAGTCGAGGCATCGCATCCAAGATGATGCATGCCCAGATTCTGTCCCCAGGGCTCCATGATGCTGCGCGCTGCTCCATACGGCACATGGCACCATGGCGATCCTTCAGCGCTGCATTTATATGATGCAGCACTTTGTGCCCTCAAAAGGCTGGATTGGGGCCACAGCATGTGGTTGCTTCATGAAAAGGGGCAGCTGTGGGCGTTCTGTAGAGCCCCTCTGTTAATCCAAGATGGTTTTTCCTTTGTTACCCCTCTGCCATTTTTCGTGTGCATGTGCTTTGTTTCCCACAGTGCTCCATAAGAGCTGCCTGTGATTTCTTAGCAGCCTGGTCTGCTTACTTCTCCCTGTTTCCTATCCAGACCCTTTGTGTCATGTGAGATCCTCTGCACCACATAATCTTCATGTGCTGCTCTGCTAACCAATGGAAATCTGTCATCTTCCAGGTGACAACAGACTACCCTTTTGCTTTGGCAGTTCCCACACTGATGAAAGGCCCTGACCTCCTTGAGAACTAGTACTTTAAAGTGATCTTTCCTGGTTCACCAAGAATGCTTTCTCAAGCACATTAGGGCTAAACACAGTGTGGGAGGAAATACTGTATAGCTTTTAACTAGTGTAGTACTTGATGCTACCTTTATTGTATTTTGAAACACACCTGCTGTATCACCGGTGCTAGTCCTTGATAGGTGCATATTCAGGTGTGTGAATAGAAGAAGGTATGTCATTTTTCGGCTAAAGATTGCTCCCTACTAATATCATCACTACTACAAAAAATACATGTACCACCTTGGGAGTCAAAATTGGGTCTGTTACTCTTTGCTACCTTTCCCCATCTTCAAAGTTTGATGGCAGCTGTTCGTATTGCTGTAGTTTTCTTCAGATCTCTGCATGTTAATCTGATTGTGTTTTTATTATTATTGTTATTGTTATTATTATTATTATTATTTTACATTAATATGTGAATTAATATATATCTCATATTATATGTTTATATATACTGACCATAGCAAGTCTTTTAAAAAAACTTCAGTTATGAGAATATATCTCATTTCCATAACCCAGTCTATTCACCATCTCAATCTAGATATATTCAATATTCCTCAATATTCAACAGATATTACTTCCATTCCTTCTGTTTCAAACTATACTTTAAAAATTGTTGCAGGGTTGAAGGAAGTTCAGCTTTCTAGGTGATATAAGGGGCAGCCAATGAGTACTGTATATAGCTGTGCTTTTTAAAAAGTGGAGAAATAGCCTCCTAATTGACAGAAGAATCACCAAACAGCAGTGTGAGATTGTGGTTGCTGCCAAAATCCGGAAGAATAATTACTTCCTGAAACCAGTTTGAGCAAAACAGATGTATTACTAAACAAATGTTTAAAGGGAACAGACTCTCCAAATGCTGTGCATATCTATGCATAGTCTTAGTTCATTTGGATTAAGACTGAATGGTTACAGGACGGCAGTGTTCCAGCCTCTTAACAAGAATGATGGTCCCAGCTTCTGGCAACTTCATCTGTCCTTCTTTGGAGTTTATCACATGAGGAAAATTGGGGGTTTTAATGGGCATTTTCTGGGGACAGTCATGCAAACGCAGCAAAGATTTTCATACAACATCACGATTAGAGAGGATTTATCCCTGGAAGAACCAGGAATGCTCCAGCAGCAAATCATTCACTGAGAAATCTCGTGAATGATTTGTTGCTGGAGTATTTCTGGTTCTTCCCGGGATAAGTCATCTCGAAGTGTGATGTGTGTGAAAATCTTTGCTGCGATCGTGTGACTGTCCTCGGAAAATGCCTGTTTAAACCCCTAACTTTCCCCTGTGTGATAAACAGAACAGCATGTTGTATTCTTATGATGGGGTTCACCAAATTACAAATAACACGGGGGGAAATGGCCATAAACTGATAAACAACAAAAATAAAATAACCTTATTACATCTTCTTTTCTCTTTTTGTCAAACATTTGTCAAGTTAAAAGTAGCTTGGGTTGTCTATTGTTAATTACTCCTGACTGATTCCTCTCTGCTTTTGGAAATCACCATCATAGTTTTGAACCATCACTGCTAGTTGTCAGTTTTCTCATTCTGTGAGTTGTTTATCCACAGGACTGGCAGGAAACTAGCTTTTTCTGTGTTCTTAGTGTTTAGCATCTCATTGGTATAGAGTAACAGTACTTAGCAGTAATCATATCTTTGCCATGTGCATAAGTCTGTGTTTGGTTTAATTTCAGCCTGAGAAGATGATAGCCAAGCAGATGGAGTTCCTTTGTTCCCAAGCTGGTTTGGAGAGACGTCTTTCCACAGGTTTTTACAGGCAAAACTCAGAAGAACACAGTCCCAACGGATTGGTTCCGGATCTTTCTGACGGTCAAGGTACAGTAGTTTCCAGACATGTATTTGCCATCACATGTGTCTTCTGCAGTGGTTCCCATTTGTGATGCTGATGTAGCTGTAATGTTTACTAAATCATAACAAAACATGCAGTTACTGTGGAAAAAAGAGAGTCTTATGGGGACAAATAAGAGATGGCTGGCCAGTGTTTTAACCATGTAACTATTTTGTGAGGAGAAACTGATCCTCTGAAATCTGTGCTGTGGTTTGATTTAAAATATAATTTAGTGCTATGGTAAATTCCTCCTGTGTGGTTGTTGCTACTCAAGGATACACACACATTCCTGTGTAATTTGAGTAGTTTGCTGGTTCTTTACCATACTCACAATGACTTCTGGATCTAGTGGCTTGGAATTAATGAAGCTACAATGGTGGAAGCCTCATACCTCTCAGGAATATGGGAGCATAGAAAGAGGAGCAGTGCTGCAGGTGCCTGCAAGCTGTTGTTTAAACTAGAGAGCATACCAGTGTGTGTGTGTGTTTCCACATTAATGCAGGTTGTAGCACTGAATTAATATATTTCTCTGCTAATATCTTTTAGGTGAAAGGCCTTTGAATCTCCGCATGTCAGGTCTACCAAATAGACATATGCCACACATTTCGTTAGATGGGGAGCCTCACGTGGTGAAACCTCTTTGTAGTGAGTTGAGTCGACTGTATGCCAGTGGCGAGGCAAAGTCACAATCTTCGGGTAAGGATTTTTTTCTTCTTTGTATAATAAATATGAACTGGACTGTGAAGCTAGGGAACAGACTTCCCTAGCGTGGTGTGTGTCAGTGTAAAACAGGAAGGAAAGGGAAATCACTCCCAACCATCATGTGTGGCATTTTCCCACTTAATGACATTTCTGGCTTGCCCCATACAGTCGGCCCTTGTTATCTGCTGGGGTTTGATTCCAGGATCCCCTGTGGATAAGAAAATCCATGGATGCTCAAGTCCCACTAAATATAATGGCACAGCAAAACAGTGTCCCTTATATAAAATGGAAAATCAAGGCTTCCTATTTGGAATTTGTACTTTTTTAGAACATTTTCAAGCCGTAGATGCTTGATTCGGTGGGTAAAAAATCCGTGGTTAAGGAGGTCCTAGTGTATATTAATTAAGAGATTAAGTTGTACACACTGAAAATCACTTCACCATGATGAGATCCTACATTACAACAGAAATATATGCGAGCACCAATCACATAAAGCACCAGCATGATGAGACTGCCTCACACCCATAATCGCCCAGCTACAATGGTTGATGGTACTATAGGCCACTGAGTCTGCATTTGCATTGCAGAAATAATGTAGCTTGACACTGGCCACATAGCCCGAAAAAACCCCCAAAACTATAGTTTGATACTGTTTGAACTGCCATGGCTCAGTGCTGTGGAATTCTGAGATTTGTAGTTTGTTGTAGTATCAGAACTCTGACAGTGAAGGGGAAATATCACACAAAACTACTGATTCCAGAATTCCATAGCATTGAGCCCTGGCAGTTAAGTAGTGTCAACCTGCATTATTTCCTGAAGAACCAACCAGGATACACTCACCTTATCTGCTTCTTAACATCATCTGCTAAGGTGACCAATGCAATCGCCTTTGTAAATTTTCCAAGCTTTGAGAAGTATCCACATCATCCAACCTGCTCACAAATTATTAGTCTGTTTGCAGAGAAACATTTCAGTTTCTTCCATCTAAGAACTTGTGTGTGATCAACTCCTGGCAGAAATTTCATGGATATTCTAGTCATGTGTCTGAGTGCCTGGCAAGCCATTGAGATCACCACATCCTTTGAAGTAGCCTTTTTCAGTAGTTCAGTATGTGTCTTTCAAGCTGTACACATTATTCATCCACATATGCAGATGAATTATCAAAAATGCCAGAATTAAATTTAAAAAATCAAATATACAAAATAGCCTGCATCCAATTAACACAGGGGTGGACAACTGCATGGGGGCTAAGGGCCAATTTCTCTCATGGATCCTATTGTAGGCTGTGCACACACACACACACACACACCCAAAATCAAATATTTCAGTTTTCTTCACAGAGCTTCTCAAAATGGTAATATAAAATGAAGATGTGTCTTTTTGTGTTGCCATTTTGAGAAGGACTGCAAAGGAAAATGGAGAAATTTCATCTAAAGACCATCTCAAATGGCCACATGAAGTGCATTTGTGTCTGTTCATATTGCCATTTTAAAAGTGACTGCAGAAGAAAATTGGGATATTGGGGATAATAATGGGGTTCTGGGATATTTATAGGGGTAGGGTGGGGGTATTTTTGCACTTGTTCATGCATGGTGTCTTTGTGATTTTAAGGCACAAATTGTCCAAAACTCACACCAAGTTTTTTTTAAAGGGGGGAATCACAAAAGTGGACAAAAGTTGTATTATTAAGATTAATCTAAATTTGGCTCAATAATTCTGTAAAACTAATTATTATTTTTGTTGTTACAGAAGGTCTGGGTATCATGAAAGATTTTCCTCATTCAGCTTTCAGCAGCCTCGAAAGGAAGGTCATAAAGACAGAGCCAGAAGACACAAGATAGCCATGCTTTTTAAATAATTATTTCAGAACACAGCTTCAAACAAGAAACAAAACCAGCCTTAATAACCAGTGTTGCCTCATTGAAATAAGTGATTTCATAGCCAAAGCCTAAGAACCGGAACAGTCATATTGAGCAACTGACATACAAAAAAAATTCAACCTCTTGGACATTGAAACTGCAATGCGAAGTGGGTGCAAATTCTACAGAAAAAAAGTGGCTTCATAATATGAGAAAGGTTCACAAACTAATATTGTGAGCCCTTGTTATTTAAGAATGTATTGTGTATTTGTATAACTTAAAGTAAAAACCTAGGTGTTAGAATGTGTATTAAGTCCAGTAGATGTGGCTGCCATTATTTCTACTTGAAATTTTAATGTCTACTTTAAGTGTAGATATGATAGATATGTGTATGGGTTTGGGTTTTTTAAATCCTTTGTGTGGGGCAGGGAGGGCAGAACGGTGGGGATGGGAGGAGCCCAGTTTGGCTTACTTTAACAACGGGTTATTTTTTAAAAAGCAGAAAATAAGCAATTACATAAAATGTTATAGGGATATAGCATTTGAAAGAGCTGACTGTATTATAACAGGCATTTTAATGCTTCTCAATGTTAAGTCAGTCTGAGAGATTCCAGGAACATACATCTGCAATGTATGTATTTACACTGTATATCTGTCCACTGGTTTAGAGACTGAGGGACAGGAGAAAGAAACACATTTACTGTTTTACACTATATGCTCTGTGAACAGGGGAGGAAAACCTTTTCCATCATAAAGGATTTCTGACGCATCCTTCCAAGAGAAACGGCTGGAATGTTGGCAAGGTTTTGGAACGTTCCTTATTCATTTTTCCTCAGTTGGAATGCTTCAGATAACAGAAGAGGTGGAAAAGCAATGCAAGAAATGTAGACTCTCTGAAAAAACCACTCAAGTGGTACTGAAAAGAAGAATGGGAGGATGGCTATTCTACTGGTAGATGAGTAGGTAACAGCAGCTTTACCAGTCCCTTCAACTATTTGTATGCCATACGCTGCCTATACTGTGGACCGATAACATTTCCTTTCATGAGTAACTGTAACCATATTTTATTTTATGGACAATTTATTTTGTGTGAATGATTTGTTTCTCAAAAGTGCTACTTTGCCTATAACATAATGACTGACTTATAAGAGTCATCTTGGTATTTACCTTTGGGGTATTTCAGTGTTGTGTCTGCATGTTATGCATAATACCACTGTGACATGTGAGTTTACATAATAGCTCCCTCTCCTCAGCATCACTTAAACGGTTGTGTGATGATTGCATTGCTGCAGTTAAGGTTTCAACATCGAGGTTCAACTTTCCCTAGCCCAGCATCCTCCAGATGTGCTGAACTATTCCCATCACTTCGACCTGAGAGTAGTAGGAGCAGCAATCCAGTACAACTGGGGTACCAGGCTTTGGAGGACTGTTCAGTTTGTAAAAATGCTGAATTTGTTCCAAGATTGAGGTGGACCATCTACTTTTCCCCATTGTACAACAGAGCGGTATAATTTTATCACATAGTAATATCATTAATTCATTAATATTAATATCACATTCACATAGTTTCCTGGTAACTAACCATGGACAAGGAGTCAATGACCCACAGGCTGGCACTGGCACTAGAGTACTTTCAGAGGGTCATTTCATACAGCATACTGAAACCTTCCAGGTAATGTGAGGTATCATGTACATACATCAGACTGGGGTCATTGTAATATATGTTTAATAACTGTATCACTTGATTTGTGGAGTAACACTGTCTACTGGAATCACCCATGCACACATTTTTAAAATTCGAAAACCCTTTTTGTTTTGTTTTTTAAAGGAAAAATCTTTTTTTAATTACATTATATCATTTTAGTGCAGTCAGATGTGTTCAAAGGACACATCTGCAACTTAGTGGATCAGAACAAAAGTGATGGATGTGTAGTTTAAAGTGGCTCATTTTACTGTTTTGTGAACTAGCAACAGAAGCATGTTTCCTTATTCCCAAAGGTTACAAGTAGTACTGCTTCATATCGAAGCAGTTTCACAAGACTGGAGAGTCAGTCAGTACAGGCAAAGAAAGCACACATTGCTCTCCATAGCACTGAACATCTTGGTCTAAAAAAGTCCAGTGTAATGTAGTGTAAATTTAAATCTGTAGTAAAGATCTATTTTTTATATTTTCACTTGTAAATGACCTGACTCAGCTGTGTTGTAGGTTTTCAATTTCTGTTTGTTTCAACAGTCCAGCAAACCATTTCAGGCCCAATAAGCAAGCTTTTCCTTTCCTTTGTTTTTTTAAAGTTTGCAGGATGTCTCACATGAGCATTTTAATTTTTTTAAAAAAAACAGTAAGCTGAAGCAACTAATGATACTGTTTCCTATTAATCTCACCTACCTATTTATCTCCTAGACGTATCATACTGTTGACATAAGAGCTGACTCAAACACACAAAAGGGGTTGAAGTAGAGTCCTTCACCCAAGTAGGTTGCCTCAGAAAACACCATGGAGAAGGGATTATTTGAAAGTCCTATCCCTCCAGTTTTTCCTCAGGAAGAAGTATTTTCTAGACTTGTAACTTGGACTTATTCCCAGTGGATTTATCTTAACAAATACAGAGAGACTACACTTTTCCTCTCCTGCAGTTTAGGGTTGTCTGGAACAATTATCACACACCCTTCAGAATAAGACTGCAAGAACCATGTCTTTTTTTTTTTCAGAGCCACAAATCTTGTTTGCCTTTTAGGAGATTATCAGACCAGGGCAGGATGGGGACAGGAGTGAAGTGGATCACTCTCCCGTCTTTCTCCCATCCTTATCGCAATTGTGCGAAAGACAGTTACATGTCACGCTTATCCTGTCAGTGTCCCATCAATGAAGTGGAATTGTCCTGTCATTTTGTATTAACGAAAATCCCGTTAATACAAAATGATAGAAGAATTCCATTTCACTGATGGGTCAGTAGCAGGATAAGCACAATGCTGTATGAAAGTCTTACTGAGATCGCGTGTTAAGGACTGGAAAATGACGGGACAAAGACGCCCTTTTCCCCATATGATAATCTCCTCAGTCTTAATAGATAAGCCTCTTTCTAGAATACTGACCACTGAAATTTTCAAGTTGCAATCAATGCTGTGCTGAAAATTTATTCCAGATTTTTAAACCATTCTTATTCAACTTGATAGAAGAGAATTTTCTTTTATAAAAAGAAAGTTTGGAAGGAACGGAGAGGGGGTCTCATTTGGAGAAATGCTCATGAGTGGGGTTCAGGGATATTGAGCTTACTGTACCTGTGGCCAAGGAATGTGTGTGAATGTCCTATCTTTTATTGCAGTCTCTCTGGCAGCATCGCACTCTTCAGTTAAAGCCCAAGGGAAGACACCATGTATGTAATACTTTGAAAAGCCCCATGGGCAATAAGTGCAAGCAGCTAGGGAAACTGCAGAGTGCTAAGGAAATAGGCAACAGAAAGAAAAGCATACACAAAGCATAATTAGAGAGACAGCAGAAATAGACAAGCACTTTACAGGATTTTTTCCACCATATAGGGAAGGGATGGGCAACTATGTACATGCCAGGGACCAAGTTTTACTCCCCAGGACCCTCCTTGCAGGCCACATCCCCTGTGCCAAAATGCCTCAGTTTTTCTTTAGATAGGACATTGTATCTCTATCGCCATTTTGACAGGGACTACAATGAAATTAGGTATTTTGAGTAAGAGTGGTTTTGTCCATTTTCAGAAATGGGGTGATGGTGGCTCTGGTATGGATTTGAGGTGAAAATTGCACTTTTTATTGAAAAAATATATATATGAGGAGTTGTGGGCATTAGTGGGTGTCCTTAGGAGCTGCAAATCTAGGGTTTTGCAAACTATATTTTACCCATATGTGATTTGTAGGCTCCTTCCCACTATCATCATCCACATAAAGTCCTAGAGCAATACTAAGTATGGGCATTGTGAATACAAAGTAAAAAGTGGAGTCAGCAGACAAGGAAAAAAATCTTTATGAATTGGAAAAGAGGCTTCGTTATAGCTGCTGCTAGTAGTGAATTTCACCAAGAGGCCTTGGGTGCATTAACATTGTTGAAATAATGCAGTTTGACACCGCTTTAACTGACATGGCTCCATCCTACAGAATCTTGGGGTGTGTAGTTTTCTGGGGCACCATCACTCTTGGGTAGAGAAAGCTAAACACCTTGTAAAACTACAAATCTCATGATTCTATAGGCTGGAGATACCACACATGGGCTGCGCAGATGGAAAGGAAAATCCAGGTTGCCTCCAGAGTTTCTTAAATCTGAAGGATCACTACTGTCCACATGGCCCACTCCCACAATGATCTTATGGGCAGTCCACACCATATGGCAGCAAGCCATGCCACTCGCTTCCCCCCCCCCCGCCTCTCCCTAATGTATGCACACCATTACATGAACAAACTGCATGTGATGGTCTATTTACCTCCCTTGTTCCATCCAGCTGCCATCCCATTGGATGCCCTGTGTGACTAGACACTACCCATACACTGCATTAGTGCTCCCAGTGACACATTGGCAAAATACAATAATGGATGACCCTCATACATGCTCCCTTACCCCCTTCACCCCATGGCCTCCTGTTGGATTGTTTAGTAGTTTATGGTTTTTATTACCTCTGTTGCATTATTGGCAACCTGCCATAATTGTCATAATTTTGCTTCATGGGTTGTGTGATGGTTTGATGGTGTGGTGGCTCAATGGTGCAGCTGCTCACTTATGTGCCTCTATGTGACTGCTGTGTCTCACTGGGCCCAGGGCATATGCTTCAGACTGCTTCTATATGCTATCTGAGCTTTTCCACATTTCCACGCTCATGTTGTGCCAGTTATATGCTGGTGTGATAATGCACACTTCCACATTGGCACAGAGCAAACGGGGATTATTTTGCTTTGGTTTTTAGCCCCAGAACAGGACTTTGTTCTGATTTCCTCCCATTTGAGCCTCATGAGTCGTATAAATAGTAAGGCTCAGGTCGGGTTGAAACTCATTTTTGTCAGTGTGGACAACCTCACAGTGGTGTCAAACTGCATTTTTTCTACATTGTAGATGCACCTCTTGTTGGAGAATTTCTATTTTTTCCTCTACTCGGCTCACAGAAATTAGTGAAGCTATCCTCACCTCTTCTGGCCCAATTCTCTCCCCAGAAATAAGAGTGGGGAGTTTTGAGAAATTGTTTCTGCACAGCTATATTGTCAATAAAACACAAATGTCTGGTCAATAGCCTTTTCTAGAGAAGGTGAAGATAATCAGGCTAGATGTTAACTGCAACAGGGTTATTTTGACCAAAGTGTGATCTTTGTCTGTATTTGTATCCTTGTCTGTCTGCATTTGTGTGCCTTGATGGTTACAAAATAAAAGTCATATTGGCAAAGGGCTTTTTCCTTGTTGTTTTTTTAAGTGAAACAAACAAATAAAAAAGAGAGGAAAATGGGAGCTGGTTCTCTCACAGATGTCATAGAAATGGCCACCTTTGTTTCACCTAGTAATCCAATTTTGTATACCATTTTGTGGAGACTGCTGAATTCTAGGACTTTTAAGACTGAAGAAGATGAAGGTATTTGGCAGTTATGGATTCCTATGTCAGGTCTGACACATTTCTCCCCATATTATCTGCTCTGATTTAAACATAACAGACTAGCCCCACAAGGGAGGAACACAAACTTTTAACCTGGTTCCTACAATAAATTTGAAGACAATATCTAAAAGACTCGATGGCAACAACAACAAAAGAAACATGACTTGCTTTGTGTGTGTGAACTTTTTTGCCTGCTTGAATTGTTCCTTTGCCTTACACCAACCTCTGATACTCTGATGCAAATTACTGAAAACCAGTGGTAAGAGATCCCTAGAGAGATCCATTGCTACATTACTTTAGTCCTCTCTAATGAATATGTATTGCTACGTTACTTTAGTCCTCTCCAATGAATATATATTGCACTGCTGTAAATTACTATTCAGTTTTATTTATATAGTCAAACAGTGATTCCATAACTGAGGGGGCCATTCAGTCTACCTTTTAGCCTGAATCCCAAACCAGTTTAGAAGTGGGAAGTTTCCACTGGTGCCAGTTTTTACACTTCAGGATTGGTGTTTTGCACACCACATCTGGGGCAAATCCCCCTCAAAGGTGGGTTTTCTGAAACCCCCCCCCCCCCCCCCCCCCGTTTCTTTTGAGAAAACCTGCTTCTTCCAGGGTGACTGCAAATGTGAACTTGCCCCTGGTCATGATCGGATCAAGTTCAGGGGGAGGGATAAAGGTCAGAGGGTGGGCAGTGGGCAGAACCTGCCTCCCCTCTCACACCGATTGCTTTGCAAGCAGTATTTTATTTAAGATTATTTTTTGTGTGTGTATGACAGACTATGCAAATATTACTAGGTAAAAACAGCACTATCTTTGCTGCTACCTTCAGAGCTGCGTTTGCAAAGCCTTAACTGAATTCAGAAGCTCTACTGTCCCTCTTTTCATTGCATGAAACCATCTTGGGTCCCACAAGAGATAGGCTGGGTGGGTATATATATTAGGAGGGAGAGACAAGAAGGAGAGGGAGACGGAGATGGAGAAGAAGAACGACAGCTTGTATGACTGCCTTTCCACTCAACGTTTTTCTGTACCTCCATGCCAGGGCTGCATCTCATATATAATGATTGATACTTGGGTACAGGTGTCCAGGTTATAAAATGCATGGATATTCCATCCGCTACAGAGAATGCATTCAGGAAAATGACTTGCTTTGGGTTTTTTTTAAAAACAAAACAACAAATGGCAATGGGGGCCCAGATCTCCTCTCAACCCACACATGTATCTAGAAGGGGAAAGCAGTAGTTTATCCCCGTCTGAGTCCACCTTCTTGAGAGTCAGACCTACCATTATGCAGAGTGAATGATTGCTGTAGCAGCAGATGATGTTAGGTGGTGGCAAGATGAAGGTGAAACTGTGTGCCAGACAATCTGCACTGAACCCCCTAAACTAGCTGGCCTTTTGCTTTCCAATACAGGGGAAGGCTCAGTCTCAGTTGCCACTGTTTCTCACTGTTGATAATGATTCAGCAGACAATCCAATTATTTTGAAAAGGAAGAGAGGGTAACTCATATTTTCACCTATGGCAACAAAATTATTGGTCTTATCTAATGCAGTACATCAAATGTACATGTATTTAGTACTTGAGTACTAACAAAAAGTTGGTCCTGCGTAGATTCATATTTGTATTTTCCAAGTAAATTGAAAATACCAGTAGCTGTCCAACACTTGTTTTCCCCTTGTTGCACTGAAGAAGGCACTGAAGTTGTCAGGCTCACAAGGCAGGCTGTGGAGAGGTGTGAAAGAAAGTCACTGGGAAGAATTTCAGTTTGTATTAGCACTGCAAATACTGATGAAAGGGCAAGGGACAATCAAACCAAATAGAGGATAAAGTGTTATATAGCATAGATATGCAGGCCACTCTATAATATTTAATAATGGCTGAAATCCTGTTGGGGATTTGTTGTTGTTGTTGTTGCTGCTGCTGCTGCTGTTCTTGTCGTGTGCCTTCAAGTCAATTCCGACCTATGGCAAGCCTAAGGTAAACCTATCACAGTGTTTTCTTGGCAAGATATGTTCAGAGGAGATTTGCCATTGCCTTCCCCTGAGGCTGAGAACATGCAACTTGCCCAAAGTCACACAGTGGGTTTCATGGCTGAGCGGGGAATCAAACTCTGGTCTCCAGAGTCATAGCCCAACACTCAAACCATTATGCCATGCTTGAGTTGTAGTTACAGCGCTAAGCTATGATGCCCGTCTCGAATCCTTCAATCCTCATGTACCAGGCAGCAGCCACTGCAATCAACTGGGGGGGTAGGTGGTTCTGTTCCCTTGTTGCTTGTTAAACTGCTGGTTGATGTTCCCACCTTCTCCAGCGAGGCATCTGTAGTGTGACAGGCAGAAGCAGGATCCCACTGCAATTCCTCTTGCACCAAGAGATTGCTTGGTGTGGACATCAGCCATCTGCTTCCTGATTAACAGTGCAACAGAGCCCTGTT